>NC_060187.1:80319115-80386615 GCF_021184085.1 Oncorhynchus gorbuscha
TGTGCGTGTGTATAAGAGAGAAACTGTGTGTGTGTGTGTGTGTGTGGGTGGGTGGGTGGGTGGGTGGGCGGGCGGGCGGGCGTGCATGCTCTGGTCAGGCTGGCTGCCCTTCACATGCTGGACACTGATCCACAGTGGAATCCCTTAAGAAGCTCAGACAGCAGTGATTCTGGAAGCTCCAACACACATTCACCACAGGAGGTTGGTGGTACCTTAACTGGGGAGGACAGGCTCGTGGTAATGTCTGGAGCGGAATACGGGGAATGGTATCAAATACATTAAACACGTGGTTTCCATTTGTCTATTCCAGCCATTATTATGAGCCGTCCTCCCCTCAGCAGCCTCCACTGACATACACACTTTACACCCTGCTAACCGTCCACCTTCCTCCTGGCTATAAATGGACTCACTACCACTCCTGACCTACTGGACTCCTTAATGTCTTGCTGTCCCATGTGTCCCTGTACTCTGTCTTGCCCCCCCACCCTCCTTATGTTTGCTTGATGTTTTTTGTCATTTTCTGTCTGCTGTCTCTGTTTCTCTCCTCTTGATTGTCTCTTGTCTTATTATTATGTTGTTGTTGTTTTGTAAAGTGTGTTGTGACTTTGTTAAACGCACTTTAAATAAATTCCGATTTTATTCTATTTTTTTACAAACACATTACAAATCAAATCAAATCAAATTTATTTATATAGCCCTTCGTACATCAGCTGATATCTCAAAGTGCTGTACAGAAACCCAGCCTAAAACCCCAAACAGCAAACAATGCAGGTGTAAAAGCACGGTGGCTAGGAAAAACTCCCTAGAAAGGCCAAAACCTAGGAAGAAACCTAGAGAGGAACCGGGCTATGTGGGGTGGCCAGTCCTCTTCTGGCTGTGCCGGGTAGAGATTATAACAGAACATGACCAAGATGTTCAAATGTTCATAAATGACCAGCATGGTCAAATAATAATAAGGCAGAACAGTTGAAACTGGAGCAGCAGCACAGTCAGGTGGACTGGGGACAGCAAGGAGCCATCATGTCAGGTAGTCCTGGGGCACGGTCCTAGGGCTCAGGTCCTCCGAGAGAGAGAAAGAAAGAGAGAATTAGAGAGAGCATATGTGGGGTGGCCAGTCCTCTTCTGGCTGTGCCGGGTGGAGATTATAACAGAACGTGGCCAAGATGTTCAAATGTTCATAAATGACCAGCATGGTTGAATAATAGTAAGGCAGAACAGTTGAAACTGGAGCAGGAGCATGGCCAGGTGGACTGGGGACAGCAAGGAGTCCTCATGTCAGGTAGTCCTGGGACATGGTCCTAGGGCCCAGGCCAGTTGAAACTGGAGCAGCAGCATGGCCAGGTGGACTGGGGACAGCAAGGAGTCATCATGTCAGGTAGTCCTGGGGCATGGTTCTAGGGCTCAGGTCCTCCGAGAGAGAGAAAGAAAGAGAGAAGGAGAGAATTAGAGAACGCACACTTAGATTTACACAGGGCACCGAATAGGACAGGAGAAGTACTCCAGATAAACAAACTGACCCTAGCCCCCCGACACATAAACTACTGCAGCATAAATACTGGAGGCTGAGACAGGAGGGGTCAGGAGACACTGTGGCCCCATCCGAGGACACCCCCGGACAGGGCCAAACAGGAAGGATATTACACAGTTTGTATAACATCTATCTTTATCATGAAAGATCCAATGTAACTACTATTCTCCTCACAGTAGTTTCTAAGTATTATGTCCCTCTAAAGACACTGTAGTGTCCCTACCCAGCATCTGTGTGGTACATTGAAAGGTGTTAACGTTGCCCGTTGACTTATCTCACCCTCTGTGGCAGTAGGATGTCGTCAGTTTCAAATTTCTCCCCCTAACGGGTATAATTATTGAAGAGCTGGTCCTAAGTCTGTGCATAAGGATCTGTGACAGAGGGGCTGTGGGGGCTCTCCTCCATCTCGTTAAGGAATTAATGGTGTCCTCATCTGTCACAAACCAAGGCCCAGGGGGTTGGAGGTGAAGAGGGGGAGGGGAGAAGGGGAGGTTGGATTGACTTTGGGAGATGGCGAACCTTGAGGGCCCCACACACACTCTCCCTCCATCCCCCATGTCCTGTCAAATATGTACTGGCTGAGCTTGAACTGTACAGATCCACTATCTTAATTTCATCACTATGTTGTTGCAGAGCATCTTCCTGCGTGGCAGGAAATGCAAACTTGTAGTGTGATCAAGGTTTAAAAAGGCTTCTAAAGTTTGTAATTCCCACTTAAATATGTCAGATTTGATTTGCCCTAATGACCAATGTATTAATCCCTACAAAATTGTCCATAAATTATAATCCACATAATAATTCACAATTCCTGATGCAGCAGGAGAAGATGAATGGACACCAAGCCAAAGGGAACAGCTGGTCACCTGATGTCCTTCTCAGGGTTCTGTCACAGCTTTATGTCTCCTTTCTTTGTGTTTTTAGTTTGTGTAACGCTACAGACACACACTGTTCTGTTTCCAAGCCTGTTGAAGATCCATAATGGTTGACGGGGTGCTGTTTGAGACTAGAACAGAATGTAGAGTATGAGAAGACATTGCTGTTTGAGACTAGAACAGAATCTAGAGTATGAGAAGACATTGCTGTTTGAGACTAGAACAGAATGTAGAGTATGAGAAGACATTGCTGTTTGAGACTAGAACAGAATCTAGAGTATGAGAAGACATTGCTGTTTGAGACTAGAACAGAATGTAGAGTATGAGAAGACATTGCTGTTTGAGACTAGAACAGAATCTAGAGTATGAGAAGACATTGCTGTTTGAGACTAGAACAGAATCTAGAATATGAGAAGACATTGCTGTTTGAGACTAGAACAGAATCTAGAGTATGAGAAGACATTGCTGTTTGAGACTAGAACAGAATGTAGAGTATGAGAAGACATTGCTGTTTGAGACTAGAACAGAATCTAGAGTATGAGAAGACATTGCTGTTTGAGACTAGAACAGAATGTAGAGTATGAGAAAACATTGCTGTTTGAGACTAGAACAGAATCTAGAGTATGAGAAGACATTGCTGTTTGAGACTAGAACAGAATCTAGAGTATGAGAAGACATTGCTGTTTGAGACTAGAACAGAATCTAGAGTATGAGAAGACATTGCTGTTTGAGACTAGAACAGAATCTAGAATATGAGAAGACATTGCTGTTTGAGACTAGAACAGAATCTAGAGTATGAGAAGACATTGCTGTTTGAGACTAGAACAGAATCTAGAGTATGAGAAGACATTGCTGTTTGAGACTAGAACAGAATCTAGAGTATGAGAAGACATTGCTGTTTGAGACTAGAACAGAATCTAGAGTATGAGAAGACATTGCTGTTTGAGACTAGAACAGAATCTAGAGTATGAGAAGACATTGCTGTTTGAGACTAGAACAGAATGTAGAGTATGAGAAGACATTGCTGTTTGAGACTAGAACAGAATCTAGAGTATGAGAAGACATTGCTGTTTGAGACTAGAACAGAATCTAGAGTATGAGAAGACATTGCTGTTTGAGACTAGAACAGAATCTAGAATATGAGAAGACATTGCTGTTTGAGACTAGAACAGAATCTAGAGTATGAGAAGACATTGCTGTTTGAGACTAGAACAGAATCTAGAGTATGAGAAGACATTGCTGTTTGAGACTAGAACAGAATCTATAATATGAGAAGACATTGCTGTTTGAGACTAGAACAGAATGTAGAGTATGAGAAGACATTGCTGTTTGAGACTAGAACAGAATCTAGAGTATGAGAAGACATTGCTGTTTGAGACTAGAACAGAATCTAGAATATGAGAAGACATTGCTGTTTGAGACTAGAACAGAATCTAGAGTATGAGAAGACATTGCTGTTTGAGACTAGAACAGAATGTAGAGTATGAGAAGACATTGCTGTTTGAGACTAGAACAGAATCTAGAGTATGAGAAGACATTGCTGTTTGAGACTAGAACAGAATGTAGAGTATGAGAAGACATTGCTGTTTGAGACTAGAACAGAATCTAGAGTATGAGAAGACATTGCTGTTTGAGACTAGAACAGAATCTAGAGTATGAGAAGACATTGCTGTTTGAGACTAGAACAGAATCTAGAGTATGAGAAGACATTGCTGTTTGAGACTAGAACAGAATCTAGAATATGAGAAGACATTGCTGTTTGAGACTAGAACAGAATCTAGAGTATGAGAAGACATTGCTGTTTGAGACTAGAACAGAATCTAGAGTATGAGAAGACATTGCTGTTTGAGACTAGAACAGAATCTAGAGTATGAGAAGACATTGCTGTTTGAGACTAGAACAGAATCTAGAGTATGAGAAGACATTGCTGTTTGAGACTAGAACAGAATGTAGAGTATGAGAAGACATTGCTGTTTGAGACTAGAACAGAATCTAGAGTATGAGAAGACATTGCTGTTTGAGACTAGAACAGAATCTAGAGTATGAGAAGACATTGCTGTTTGAGACTAGAACAGAATCTAGAATATGAGAAGACATTGCTGTTTGAGACTAGAACAGAATCTAGAGTATGAGAAGACATTGCTGTTTGAGACTAGAACAGAATCTAGAGTATGAGAAGACATTGCTGTTTGAGACTAGAACAGAATCTATAATATGAGAAGACATTGCTGTTTGAGACTAGAACAGAATCTAGAGTATGAGAAGACATTGCTGTTTGAGACTAGAACAGAATCTAGAATATGAGAAGACATTGCTGTTTGAGACTAGAACAGAATCTAGAGTATGAGAAGACATTGCTGTTTGAGACTAGAACAGAATCTAGAGTATGAGAAGACATTGCTGTTTGAGACTAGAACAGAATCTAGAGTATGAGAAGACATTGCTGTTTGAGACTAGAACAGAATCTAGAATATGAGAAGACATTGCTGTTTGAGACTAGAACAGAATCTAGAATATGAGAAGACATTGCTGTTTGAGACTAGAACAGAATCTAGAGTATGAGAAGACATTGCTGTTTGAGACTAGAACAGAATCTAGAATATGAGAAGACATTGCTGTTTGAGACTAGAACAGAATCTAGAGTATGAGAAGACATTGCTGTTTGAGACTAGAACTGAATCTAGAATATGAGAAGACATTGCTGTTTGAGACTAGAACAGAATCTAGAGTATGAGAAGACATTGCTGTTTGAGACTAGAACAGAATCTAGAATATGAGAAGACATTGCTGTTTGAGACTAGAACAGAATCTAGAATATGAGAAGACATTGCTGTTTGAGACTAGAACTGAATCTAGAATATGAGAAGACATTGCTGTTTGAGACTAGAACAGAATCTAGAATATGAGAAGACATTGCTGTTTGAGACTAGAACAGAATCTAGAATATGAGAAGACATTGCTGTTTGAGACTAGAACAGAATCTAGAGTATGAGAAGACATTGCTGTTTGAGACTAGAACAGAATCTAGAGTATGAGAAGACATTGCTGTCCCATTATCTACTGAACTCAGAGCCCTTCCATCCATCTGGCCTGTCTTAAACCTCCACCGTCATCCTGATCACGGCTGGTTAAACCTGATCGAAGATCACTTTGTCTTTCTGCCTTCTAATGGTTGGAGATTGGGTATTGGGATTGCATAAACAGATCCCAGACCTGTGCTTAAGGCATCGTCTACTTAGAAAGCGTGAGGGATGGTAACATGTTGGAACTTTTTAAAGGTAATAATACCCTGGCATCCTTTCTGTTTGTCACACAAGCACACAGTCAGTCAGGAGAGTGCCTAACCCAACATGACATCAGCTAATGTGTCTCTAAGTCTACTTCATACACAGGGTGCAGTCCCTGTTTCTGCTAACGGGATTCCCCTCGTTAAGTCCATAAGGAGGTCATCTCAAGGGGGGGGGGGTTAATAGTAAAGAGGGAGGGGTATAGAGGATGAGGGGGGAATGGGATGAATAGTAGATCCTCGGGGAGGAAAGCTGTTATTTTCACCTGAGAGGGCAATAGAACACACAGCACAAGGAGTGGAGGAGAGCAGGAAAGGAGAGCAGGAAGAACTTTGTCTGTGGGGTTGCTCCTCTCATTGCCTTCAGTTGACCTCAAGGCTTTGTGGAGCTGGATTATGGGACACGGTTAGCTACAGTATATGGCCTCTGGCTGAAGCTCTAAGGACTTTATGGGTGTTTGAGGCTCAGGCCTACTGTGGATGTCTGGGTAAGGAAGTACTGGACTGAGCTTGTTGTGTGTGTCTATCTGAAACGCTGCACATGTTGTCTGGGTGTAATCTCTAACTGCCTGTCTGTGTCCTTGTCCTTGCAGGTACTGAGCCCCTGAGTCATTGTCTATGAATACACTGGCTGTCTGTACTGTAGTGAGTGGGTTCAAGCCAGCTAACCTCAAGGAGGAAGATGTGGGAGATGTGCACAGACACAAACATATGTCCTACAGAACATGAATGAAAAAGAACACTCTTTGATGCTTCTGAGTGTGAAGTAACACACAGGTTACACTACAGAGAGTTCTGGACGTACCCTCTCTTTCTCTCTCTCACACACACACACACACACACACACACACACACACACACACACACACACACACACACACACACACACACACACACACACACACACACACACACACACACACACACACACACACACACACACACACACACACACACACACACACACACCCTAACACACCCCCTGAGACATGGATACTATGGTGAAGCAGTCTCTGGTGGTGCCCATGAAGAAGCTGTCCAGCTGTGTGACAGGAGTGAAGGAGAGAGAGGTGTGGGCCAGGCGCAGGGCCAAGAGGGGGACAGGAGGAGTAAAGAGCAGCCCTCCACGGACTGGACAGACCTCCGTCACACGCTCCTACCAAACTGACCTGGAGAAGGAGAGGTGAGTGACCGCAGACATAACTACAACATGACCACTGTGGTCAATGTGGAGATTAGAAACAACACCATGAGGAGATTATGGATGAAAACCAGCTTGGTAACAGACAGGTTGGGGGTTGGCGGTGATGGGTTTTAGGGCAGGGATGTATTTATGTTTGTGTGTGTGTCTGTCTATGTGTTACATGTAGTTGTGTTGATTCCAGGATGCTGAGGGAAGCCCTGAATGCTCAGAAGCATGCAGAGAGAGCCGCCATGAGGGATCACTTCAGGAAGAAGTACCAGCTCTCCAAGGCTAGTGTGTTGCATTAGCAGAACAAATTATATCCCTATCTCCTAGCCCCTATCTCCTATACCCTAGCCCCTAGCCCCTATACCCTATCTCCTAGCCCTTAGCCCCTATCTCCTATCTCCTAGACCCTATCTCCTAGACCCTATCTCCTAGCCCCTTGCCCCATACCCATAACCCTTAAAGCAGGACTATATTTAAAGTGTATTTTTTCCTCGTCACCCTACCCCTCTCTTCCCAACTCTCTTCCCAAACCCCAGAGTTCCAAGGACACCAGCCACTTGAGTGCGGTGCAAGGGAAAGTGGCACTCCCCCGTCAACTGGCTAAACTGATTGGTCCTGAGACCCCGGCCAAGGACGATGGCTACAGCCTGCTGAGCGCCTTCCAAGGCCTCAACTTCAACATGGGGATGCTTGGAGGCAAGCAGACCAAGTCGTCCACTCCAATGTCAGTCAACGGAGAGGCCTGCAAAGTCATGTGATCAAAGAGAACATACTAGATACTACACAGAATCAACCTGCAACATGCTAAAAACATGCATTATGCCTAAATGATGAAGAATAACATTTTAACACAACGTAGTAGCAGATTGGAGGGAACACATTGACAGACGACTTTGTCACAGTTGCTCCTCTATCCCTTTATCTCCTTATCTGTCTTTAACTCTCTCTTTCTCTCTCTCTCCCCACCCTTCTCTCTCTCTCTCTCTTCACCCCTTTTCCCTCTTTCTCCCCCCCCTCTTCCTCTCTCTCTCTCTTCCCCCTCTCCCTCTCTCTCCACCCCTCTCTCTCCACCCCCTCTCTCGCTCTCCCTCTCTCTCTTCACCCTTTCTCTCTCTCTCCCCACCCTTCTCTCTCTCTCTCTTCACCCCTTTTCCCCTCTCTCTCTTCACCCTTTCTCTCTCTCTCCCCACCCTTCTCTCTCTCTCTCTTCACCCCTTTTTCCCTCTCTCTTCCCCCCTCTTCCTCTCTCTCTATCTCTTCCCCCTCTCCCTCTCTCTCTCCACCCCCTCTCGCTGTCCCTCTCTCTCTTCACCCTTTCTCTCTCTCTCCCCACCCTTCTCTCTCTCTCCACCCCTTTTCCCCTCTCTCTCTTCCCCCCTCTTCCTTTCTCTCTCTCTTCCCCCTCTCCCTCTCTCTCTCCACCCCTCTCTCTCCACCCCCCTCTCTCGCTCTCCCTCTCTCTCTTCACCCGCCTCTCTCTCTCCCTCTCTCTCACACCAACCCCCCCCCTCACTCTCTCACTGAGTGATCTGCTGATCAGACTGTTGACAATAGAGCCAGGCTGTGAGGATGACTCGTCAGGGGAAATTATGTCATGAATGACGTCATCCCTGTGTCACTGATAGTAGGACATGGCTGTCATTGTTACTATTTGCATAGAACTGGTCTGGACCATACAGGAACTAACTGGATGAAACTGGACTGTACCTGTTTCAGATCATTAGGCCCATTTGGGGCCCACACACACAGGGAAGGAATCCTAACAAGATAATAACCTTAAGTGTTGTTTTCACATTTACTTCACTTTTCAGTTCCTTGTTCCCAAATATTTGTCTTGTTAATCTTTGTTTTGTACATAACCTTTGACTTTTTTGGTGTATATAAGTCAAACGCTGTCCTTATTATGTTGTTACAAAGAAACTGTTAATAAAGACTAGTTTGGTACTGACGTACTACAGAGATGTGTGTGTGTGACTGTAGGTGTGTGTGACTGTAGGTGTGTGTGACTGTAGGTGTGTGTGATTGTGTGTTCCTGCATGTCTGTGTGTGTGTGTGAGTGTGTTCCTGCGTGTCTGTGTGTGACTATGTGTGTGTGTGTGAGTGTGTTCCTGCGTGTCTGTGTGTGACTATGTGTGTGTGTGAGTGTGTGTTCCTGCATGTCTGTGTGTGACTATATGTGTGTGTGCGAGTGTGTTCCTGCGTGTCTGTGTGTGACTATGTGTGTGTGTGAGTGTGTTCCTGCGTGTCTGTGTGTGACTATGTGTGTGTGTGAGTGTGTTCCTGCGTGTCTGTGTGTGACTATGTGTGTGTGTGTGACTATGTGTGTGTGTGAGTGTGTTCCTGCGTGTCTGTGTGTGACTATGAGTGTTTGTGACTGTGTGTGCGTGTGTTAATCCTACACCATTCTGACATTTTTGTTGTGCTGTTTCTCTTGAACTTTGACCTCCTGAGACATAAATCATCACCTCTATCAGCTCTATGAGAGATGGAGGACAAACAGGCGAAGGAGGAGAGGAGGGAGGGATGGAGGGATGGAGCAATAATTGAGAAGAAAAAAGCACATTTGCGCTGTAGAGAGTAGTGGTGAAGCTATGAGAGTCTGTGAGGGTCATCCCTACCTCAGACCATGTGGAGTGTATCTGTGAGGGTCATCCCTACCTCAGACCATGTGGAGTGTATCTGTGAGCCCGTCCGTGTTCCAGGGGATACAGGGGATGTGTGTGTCCGTGCGTCCAGCAGCGTGTGTGAGGATACAGAGGGGGGTGTGTGTGTGTCCGGCGGGGACAGTGGCAGGGCTCGGTGTGGAGGGGGTAACCCCTGCCAGAGGGGGTCCTGCGGGGAGGGGTGGAGGTAGAGGGCTGAGGCGGTTTGAGGAGATCCCCCACACGGGCAGCAGTGGCTGGCTCAACCTGGTGAAGTTCTGGAGAGAAGACAGATTTAAACTATTACACAAACACATGGAGAGGACCTTCAACACCCTCGGCCCCATTTACAGGTACCTGTGTGTGTGTGTGTTTGTATGAACGTGTGTGTGGCAGTGTGACACTGTGGGTCCTACCAGCTCTCACAGTCTCACATCATGTTTCTCAAACGTACATTTTCAAAGTTAATCCAAAAGTCAAATGTTAAAGTTGAATGTTTAGTTGAGGCATTAACTCAGAGTTTTAAAGGTTAAGTTCAGGCATTAACTCTGAAAGGTTAAGGTATTAACTCTGAAAGGTTAAGGTATTAACTCTGAAAGGTTAAGGTATTAACTCTGAAAGGTTAAGGTACTAACTCTGAAAGGTTAAGGTAGTAACTCTGAAAGGTTAAGGTACTAACTCTGAAAGGTTAAGGTAGTAACTCTGAAAGGTTAAGGTAGTAACTCTGAAAGGTTAAGGTATTAACTCTGAAAGGTTAAGGTAGTAACTCTGGAAGGTTAAGGTATTAACTCTGAAAGGTTAAGGTATTAACTCTGAAAGGTTAAGGTATTAACTCTGAAAGGTTAAGGTACTAACTCTGAAAGGTTAAGGTAGTAACTCTGAAAGGTTAAGGTACTAACTCTGAAAGGTTAAGGTAGTAACTCTGAAAGGTTAAGGTAGTAACTCTGAAAGGTTAAGGTATTAACTCTGAAAGGTTAAGGTAGTAACTCTGGAAGGTTAAGGTATTAACTCTGAACGATTAAGGTATTAACTCTGAAAGGTTAAGGTATTAACTCTGGAAGGTTAAGGTAGTAACTCTGAAAGGTTAAGGTATTAACTCTGAAAGGTTAAGGTAGTAACTCTGAAAGGTTAAGGTAGTAACTCTGAAAGGTTAAGGTAGTAACTCTGAAAGGTTAAGGTATTAACTCTGAAAGGTTAAGGTAGTAACTCTGAAAGGTTAAGGTAGTAACTCTGAAAGGTTAAGGTACTAACTCTGAAAGGTTAAGGTAGTAACTCTGAAAGGTTAAGATATTAACCGTTGGAATCAGAGGCAGATGCTGACACCCATACACCATCCTCATCCACAACTCTCTGACAAAACTGAAACCTACTTGAAGGTAACTGTTGCCCCTGGTGTCCAGTTTCCAAGTCATCTCCCGATGTCCTCAGACATGGATGGACGTTGAATAATGACTTATATCACAGGTGACCTGGCTGGTGGAGCCAGGAGTGTGTGTGTGTGTGTGTGTGTGTGTGTGTGTGTGTGTGTGTGTGTGTGTGTGTGTGTGTGTGTGTGTGTGTGTGTGTGTGTGTGTGTGTGTGTGTGTGTGTGTGTGTGTGTGTGTGTGTGTGTGTGTGTGTGTGTGTGTGTGTGTGTGTGTACATGTGTACATGTGTACATGTGTGTGTGTACATGTGTACGTGTGTGTGTGTGCTGTCATGTTTCATGTACTGTGTCGGGTGTGTCTCCAACAGGGAGCGTCTGGGCACCCAGAGCACTGTGAATATCCTGCTGCCGTCTGACATCAGTGAGCTGTTCCGCTCTGAGGGCCTTCACCCCCGACGCATGACTCTGCAGCCATGGGCCACACACAGAGAGACACGGCAGCACAGCAAGGGAGTCTTCCTCAAGTACATACCTGTGTGTGTGTGTGTGTGTGTGTGTGTGTGTGTGTGTGTGTGTGTGTGTGTGTGTGTGTGTGTGTGTGTGTGTGTGTGTGTGTGTGTGTGTGTGTGTGTGTGTGTGTGTGTGTGCGTGCGTGCGTGCGTGCGTGCGTGCGTGAGTGTGTGTGTGTGGTCCTCTCTACCACCAGGAACGGGACAGAGTGTATGGAGGGTGGGAATATAGTCAGTAATTTGACTGTGGTCCTCTCTACCACCAGGAATGGGGCAGAGTGGCGTGCCGACCGTCTCCTGCTCAACAGGGAGGTGATGATGGCTCCTGCCGTACGTCGCTTCCTGCCCCTCCTAGACGAAGTAGCGAGGGATTTCTGTCGTCAGCTAGCGACCCGTGTGGAAAAAGAGGGAGGAAAGGAGGAGAGGGGGCACAGTCTGACTATTGACCCCAGCCCTGACCTCTTCCGCTTCGCGCTGGAAGGTTGTCTTCTTTCACATTTTCATTTTGTGTGTTAGTGTGGACGTGTGTTGGTGTGGATGTGTGTTGGTGTGGATGTGTGTTGGTGTGGATGTGTGTTGGTGTGGATGTGTGTTGGTGTGGATGTGTGTTGGTGTGGATGTGTTAGTGTGGATGTGTTGGTGTGGATGTGTGTTAGTGTGGATGTGTGTTAGTGTGGACGTGTTGGTGTGGACGTGTTTGTGTGGTTGTGTTGGCGTGGATGAATCTCTCTCTCTCTCTCAGTCTTTCTCTCTGTCTCTCTGTCTTTCTCTGTCTCACTCTGTCTCTCTCAGTCTCTCCCTCTCAATCTGTCTCTCTGTGTCTTTCTCTGTCTCACTCTCTCTCTCTCTCTCTCTCTCTCTCTCTCTCTCTCTCTCTCTCTCTCTCTCTCTCTCTCTCTCTGTCTCTCTCTGCCTCTCTCTCTCTCTCTCTCTCTCTCTGTCTCTCTCTGCCTCTCTCAGTCTCTCTATCTCTCTCTGTCTCTTTTTCACGGTGTCTCAATCTCAGTCTCTCTGTCTCACTCTGTCTCTCTGAGTCTCGCAGTCTCTCTGTCTCTCTCTGTCTCTTTCTCAGGTTGTCTCTCTCTCTCAGTCTTTCTGTCTCACTCTGTCTCTCTCAGTCTCTCTGTCTCTCTCAGTCTCTCTGTCTCACTCTGTCTCTCTCAGTCTCTCTGTCTCTCTCAGTCTCTCTGTCTCTCTCAGTCTCTCTGTCTCTCTCTGAGTCTCTCAGTCTCTCTCTGTCTCTCTCAGTCTCTCTGTCTCACTCTGTCTCTCTCTGTCTCTCTGAGTCTCTCAGTCTCTCTGTCTCTCTGTCTCTCTGTCTTTCTCAGTCTCTTTCTCACAGTGTCTCTCTCTCATTCTTTCTCTCACTCTGTCTCTCTCTCTCTGTCTCTCTCAGTCTCTCTCCGTCTCACTCGGTCTCTCTCAGTCTCTCTGTCTTTCTCAGTCTCTTTCTCACGGTGTCTCTCTCTCTCAGTCTTTCTGTATCTCTCTCAGTTTCTCTCAGTTTTGGTTTATTTCGGTTCATTTGAATTCGTTTCAATTCAAGGGGATTTATTGGCATTGGAAACATGTTTAAACATATTAAATAAACAAATGTGAAATAAACAATAAAAACATGTACAGTAAACACTGCATTCACAAACGTTCTAAAGGAATAAATGTCACATTATGTCTATATGTGGTGTTGTAACAATGTCCAAATAGTTAAAGTACAAAAGGGAAAATAAATCAACATAAATTGTATTTACAAGGGTGTTTGTTCTAAACTGGTTGCCCTTTTTTAACCTTTATTTAACTAGGCAAGTCAGTTTAAGAAAAATTCTTATTTACAATGACGGTCTACACCGGTCAAACCCAAACAACGCTGGGCCAATTGTGCGCCGCCCTATGGGACTCCCAATCACAGCCAGTTGTGATCCAGCCTGGATTCAAACCAGGGTGTCTGTAGTGATGCCATCTAGCACTGAGATGCAGTGCCTTGGACCGGTGCGCCACTCGGGAGCCCTTTTCTCGTGGCAACAGGTCACAAATCTTGCTGCTGTGATGTACATAGATGATTTGTTTTCTAATTCTTTGTGGATCTGTGTGATCTGAGGGAAATATGTGTCTCTAATATGGTCATACATTGGGCAGGAGGTTAGGAATTGCAGCTCAGTTTCCACCTCATTTTGTGGGCAGTGAGCACATAGCCTGTCTTCTTTTTTTGTAATTTTATATTTTATTTAACTAGGCAAGTCAGTTAAGAACAAATTCTTATTCATAATGACGGCCTACACCTGTCAAAACCGGACGACACTAGGGCAGTCGTGCGCCGCCCTATGGGACTCCCAATCACAGAAGTGATCCAGCCTGGATTCAAACCAGGGTGTCTGTAGTGACGCCTGTAGCACTGAGATGCAGTGCCTTGGACCGGTGCGCCACTCAGGAGAGCCCAGTCTCCCTTCAGCATCCTTTCTCAATAACAAGGCTATGCTCACTGAGTCTGTACATAGTCAAAGATTTCCTTAATTTGGGTCAGTCACAGTGGTCAGGTATTCTGCCACTGTGTACATACAGTCTGTTTAGGGCCAAATAGCATTCTAGTTTGCTCTGTTTGTTTTGGTCATTCTTTCCAGTGTGTCAAGTAATTATCTTTTTGTTTTCTCATGATTTGGTTGGGTCTAATTGTGTTGCTGTCCTGGGGCTCTGTGGAGTCTGTATTTGTGAACAGAGACCAAGGACCAGCTTGCTTAGGGGACTCTTCTCCAGGTTCATCTCTCTGTAGGTGATGGCTTTGTTATGGAAGGTTTGGGAATCGCTTCCTTTTAGGTGGTTGTAGAATTTAACGTCTCTTTTCTGGATTTTGATAATTAGTGGGTATCGGCCTAATTCTGCTCTGCCTGCATTAATTGGTGTTTTACATTGTACACAGAGGATATTTTTGCAGAATTCTGCATGCAGAGTCTCAATTTGGTGTTTGTCCCATTTTGTGAATTCTTGGTTGGTGAGATGACCCCAGACCCCACACCCATGAAGGGCAATGGGTACTATAACTCATTTAAGTATTTTTAGCCAGATCATAATTGGTATGTCAAATTTTATCTTCCTTTTGATGACATAGAAGGCTCGTCTTGCCTTGTCTCTTAAATCGTTCACAGCTTTGTGGAAGTTACCTGTGGTGCTGATGTTTAGGCCAAGGTATGTATCGTTTTTGTGGGTTCTAGGGCAACGCTGTCTAAACGGAATTTGCATTCGTGGTCGTGACTGGTTTTGGACCACCATTCTTTTTGTCTTACTGAGATTTACTGTCAGGGCCCAGGTCTGACAGAATCTGTGCAGAAGTTCTAGGTGCTGCTGTCGGCCCTCCTTGGTTTTTGAAACATATATTTTTATTTATTTGATTTATTTCACCTTTATTTAACCAGGTAGACCAGTTGTGAACAAGTTCTCATTTACAACTGCGACCTGATCAAGATAAAGCAAAGCAGTGTGACACAAACAACACAGAGTTACACATAAACAAACGTACAGTCAATAACTCAAAATAAAATAAAAATAGAAACATCTATGTACAGTGTGAAAATGTAGAGTAGGGAGGTAGGCAATAAATAGGACCTAGAGGTGAAAATAATTACAATTTAGCATTAACACTGGAGTGATACATGTGCAGATGATGATGTGCATCATTCTGGTTGGGGACAGAAGCACCAGATCATCAGCAGACATTTGACTTCAGATTCTAGTAGGGTGAGGCTGGGTGCTGCAGACTGTTTTAGTACCCTCGCCAATTCATTTATATATATATATATGATGAAGAGGGTGGGGCTTAAGCTGCATCCCTGTCTCACTCCACAGCCCTGTGGAGAGAAATGGATGTCTTTTTGCCAATTTTACCCGCACCCTTGGCGTTTGTGTACATGGATTTTATAATGTCGCATGTTTTACCCCCAACACCACTTTCCATCAATTTATATAGAAGACCCTTGTGCCAAATTGAGTCAAAAGCTTTTTTGATATCAACAAAGCATGAGAAGACTTTGCCTTTGTTTTGGTTTGTTTGGTTGTCAATTAGGATGTGCAGGGTGAATATGTGGACTGTCGTACAGTAATTTGGTAAAAAGTCCATTTGACATTTTCACAGTACATGGTTTTCACTGAGGAAATGTACGAGTCTGCTGTTAATGATAATGCAGAGGATTTTCCCATGGTTGCTGTTGACGCATATTTGGGTCAAATTTGTCTTTCTCTCTCTCTCTCTCTCTCTCTCTCTCTCTCTCTCTCTCTCTCTCTCTCTCTCTCTCTCTCTCTCTCTCTCTCTCTCTCTCTCTCTCTCTCTCTCTTCTCTCCTCTCTCTCTCTTCTCCCTCTGTCCCAGTCTTTCTCTCTCACTCACTCTCTCTCACTCACTTCAAAATAGATTTTCCTTCAAAATACTTTAGACATCAATGATCTCTCATCAACCTTCTCTTGCCCGTGTTCCGTTAGGACACATCCTATGAAATGAGAGAATAGTAGAAGTAAATGTTTGAATATAGCCTGTTAGAGATGATCTGGAAGGCCTCTGAATTTTCTCACCAGGCTCTTTGAGAGCAGCTTTGATGTGCCTGTCTGAATGTGACACATTACTGTGTGTGTGTGTGTGAATGCAGGTATTTGTGGGGGAATAATTATTTTAGATTGGCTCACTCCACACATAGCCTTAGGGAGAGTTTACGGCGCTATTGCTGTTTGACCCAAAAAACATTATGATGCTCTAAGACAGCATCCCATAATTCCATGACAGTTAGACAGGGCCAGCTGCTTAGCTACATCAGGGAGGGAATAGATAGACGGAAACTCTATCCCTGTGACTGACGTGGCTCTAATGTAGAACTAATATGTCTGGTGGATGGATGTCACATGATGTCTGTCTGTCTGTCTGTCTGTCTGTCTGTCTGTCTGTCTGTCTGTCTGTCTGTCTGTCTGTCTGTCTGTCTGTCTGTCTGTCTGTCTGTCTGTCTGTCTGTCTGTCTGTCTGTCTGTCTGTCTGTCTGTCTGTCTGTCTGTCTGTCTGTCTGTCTGTCTGTCTTTCTTTCTTTCTTTCTTTCTTTCTTTTAGGTGATTCAAGGTATCTTTTTTTTATTTTTATTTATTTCACCTTTATTTAACCAGGTAGGCTAGTTGAGAACAAGTTCTCATTTGCAACTGCGACCTGGCCAAAATAAAGCATAGCACTGTGAACAGACAACACAGAGTTACACATGGAGTAAACAATTAACAAGTCAATAACACAGTAGAATTTTTTTTTTTTTATAAAAATAAAAATAAATATCATCCAGGGTAGAAATGGAAGATACAGTAGAGTCGACCACTGATAAGAACATCAGATAAATTGTATGGACAGGGGTTTCTGAAGTTAATATCTATCTTCGCTTTCTTTCTTCTCTACCTTTCTCCATTCTACTTCATCTCAAAATCCTCTGTTAATCACTTTTTCTCTCGCTCTCTTTCTCCAGCCAGTTGTCATGTCCTGTATGGAGAGCGTATCGGTCTCTTCTCCACCTCTCCCTCCCAGGAGTCTCAGAAGTTTATTTTTGCAGTTGAGAGAATGTTGGCCACCACCCCTCCTCTCCTCTACCTGCCTCCCCGTCTGCTGTGGCGCCTGGGCGCCCCCCTCTGGACACAACACGCCACTGCATGGGACATCATCTTCAGCCACGGTGAGACACAAAGAAGAAAATCATCCCCAAAAGGAATAAAACAATGATAAACTAATGATAGTAATGACAACACTTCTTCCCTCATTCACTACCATTCCTTATCTTCTCTCAACCCTTCTCCTTCTCTCCTCTCAACCCCTCTCCTCTCAACCCTTCTCCTTCTCTCAACCCTTCTCTTCTCTCAACCCTTCTCCTTCTCTTCTCTCAAAACTTCTCCTTCTCCTTCTCTCAACCCTTCTCTCCTCTCAACCCTTCTCCTTCTCTTCTCTCAACCCTTCTCCTTCTCTTCTCTCAAAACTTCTCCTTCTCTTCTCTCAACCCTTCTCTTCTATCAACCCTTCTCTTCTCTTCTCTCAACCCTTCTCCTTCTCTCCTCTCAACCCTTCTCCTTCTCTTCTCTCAACCCTTCTCCTTCTCTTCTCTCAAAACTTCTCCTTCTCTTCTCTCAACCCTTCTCTTCTCTCAACCCTTCTCTTCTCTTCTCTCAACCCTTCTCCTTCTCTCCTCTCAACCCTTCTCCTTCTCTTCTCTCAACCCTTCTCCTTCTCTCTCTCAACCCTTCTCATTCTCTCCTCTCAACCCTTCTCCTTCTCTTCTCTCTCTCAACCCTTCTCCTTCTCTTCTCAACCCTTCTCTCAACCCTTCTCCTTCTCTCCTCTCAACCCTTCTCATTCTCTCCTCTCAACCCTTCTCCTTCTCTCCTCTCAACCCTTCTCAATCTCTCCTCTCAACCCTTCTCCTTCTCTCCTCTCAACCCTTCTCCTTCTCTTCTCTCAACCTCTTCTCTTCTCTCAACCCTTCTCATTCTCTTCTCTCAACCCTTCTCCTTCTCTGCTCTCAACCCTTCTTCTCTCCTCTCAACCCCTATCCTTCTCTCCTCTCAACCCTTCTCATTCTCTCCTCTCAACCCTTCTCCTTCTCTTCTCTCAACCCTTCTCCTTCTCTTCTCTCAACCCTTCTCCTTCTCTTCTCTCAACCCTTCTCCTTCTCTTCTCTCAACCCTTCTCCTTCTCTGCTCTCAACCCTTCTTCTCTTCTCAACCCCTATCCTTCTCTCCTCTCAACCCTTCTCATTCTCTCCTCTCAACCCTTCTCCTTCTCTTCTCTCAACCCTTCTCCTTCTCTCCTCTCAACCCTTCTCCTTCTCTTCTCTCAACCCTTCTCCTTCTCTGCTCTCAAGCCTTCTTCTCTTCTCAACCCCTATCCTTCTCTCCTCAACCCCTATCCTTCTCTCCTCAACCCCTATCCTTCTCTCCTCTCAACCCTTCTCTTCTCTTCTCTCAACCCTTCTCCTTCTCTCCTCTCAACCCTTCTCCTTCTCTTCTCTCAACCCTTCTCCTTCTCTTCTCTTGACCCTTCTCCTTCTCTCCTCTCAACCCTTCTCCTTCTCTCCTCTCAACCCTTCTCCTTCTCTTCTCTCAACCCTTCTCCTTCTCTCCTCTCAACCCTTCTCCTTCTCTCCTCTCAACCCTTCTCCTTCTCTTCTCCTCAACCCTTCTCCTTCTCTTCTCTCAACCCTTCTCCTTCTCTGCTCTCAACCCTTCTTCTCTTCTCAACCCCTATCCTTCTCTCTCTCAACCAACCCCTTCTCTCATCTCAACCCTTCTCATTCTCTCCTCTCAACCCTTCTCCTTCTCTCCTCTCAACCCTTCTCCTTCTCTTCTCTCAACCCTTCTCCTTCTCTCCTCTCAACCCTTCTCCTTCTCTCCTCTCAACCCTTCTCCTTCTCTTCTCTCAACCCTTCTCCTTCTCTTCTCTCAACCCTTCTCCTTCTCTGCTCTCAACCCTTCTTCTCTTCTCAACCCCTATCCTTCTCTCCTCTCAACCCCTATCCTTCTCTCCTCTCAACCCTTCTCATTCTCTCCTCTCATTCCTTCTCCTTCTCTTCTCTCAACCCTTCTCCTTCTCTTCTCTCAACCCTTCTCCTTCTCTCCTCTCAACCCTTCTCCTTCTCTCCTCTCAACCCTTCTCCTTCTCTACTCTCAAACCCTCTCCTTCTTTTCTCTCAACCCCTCTCCCACCTTGAACTGACTCATCTCCCTCATTCTCTCTCCTCACTGCTGTCCCCTTCACCTTCCCCGTTTCACTGTCCTGTTCCCCTTTCCTACCCCCAGCTGAGAAAAGGATCCAGAGAGGAGTCCAGCGTCTGCGCTCCACCCAGGCTGCGGG
This sequence comes from Oncorhynchus gorbuscha, assembly GCF_021184085.1. NCBI lineage: Eukaryota > Metazoa > Chordata > Actinopteri > Salmoniformes > Salmonidae > Oncorhynchus > Oncorhynchus gorbuscha. The sequence goes on from NC_060187.1 coordinate 80,338,356, forward strand.
AGGTGGTAGTGGGGGTGCAGAGGGAGGCTTCACAGGGATCCTGGGTCAGTTGATGGATAAAGGACAGTTGTCTCTGGAGCTCATTAGAGCCAACATCACTGAACTCATGGCCGGGGGAGTGGACACGGTGAGTGCATGTGTGGTATGTGTGTGTGTCTAAAGCTCAGTCTGCTCCGTGTGTGTTTGATGTGTGTACAGAATGTGTCTTACCCCACTTATATCTTGTTATGTGAAATGAGTATGTGTGTATCCTCAGACGGCGGTGCCCCTGCAGTTTGCCCTGTACGAGTTGGGTCGTAACCCGGCAGTGCAGGAACAGGTCAGAGGTCAGGTGAAGGCAGCGTGGGCAAGATCCGGCGGTGACGGCCACAAGGCCCTGCAGGGGGCTCCACTACTGAAGGGACTCGTCAAGGAGACCCTCAGGTTCAGAGAACGTCTGCATTCATTTTAGAGATGTATATCTTTCAGTTTGAAAGTTATTTGTAATCTGTACATGTCTGTGTGTGCTGTGTGGTAAAGGTTATATCCAGTGGGAATTACTGTCCAGAGATATCCAGTCAGAGACATCATCATCCAGAATTACCACATACCTGCTGGGGTGAGATCAGTCACTGACACACACACACACACACACACACACACACACACACACACACACACACACACACACACACACACACACACACACACACACACACACACACACACACACACACACACACACACACACACACACACACACACACACACACACACACACACACACACACACACACTCTCATTTCTCCTCCATCCATCTCTCTCTTTCTCCCCTCTCTCATTCTTTACCTCTCTCTCTCTCGCTCTCTCGCTCTCTCTCTCTCCCTCCCCCTGTCTTTCTCTTCCTCTCATTCTCCTTTCTCCCTCCTCCTCTTTCCCTCCCCCTTGCTCTCTCAGACATGTGTCCAGGCATGTCTGTATCCTCTGGGGAGAAGTCGAGACGTGTTTCAGGATCCGGAGCGTTTTGACCCTGGTCGCTGGGGGACTCAGGAGTCTGGAGAGGGGCCTGGGGGTGGTGGAGGGTTCCGCTCCCTGGCGTTTGGATTCGGGGCCAGGCAGTGTGTTGGCAGGAGGATCGCTGAGAACGAAATGCAGCTGCTACTGATGCACGTGAGTGAAGGAGGGATGGAGGTTTGACAGAGAGGGAGATGGGAAAGCAAAGGGAAAAGGAGGAGAGGGATGTGAAGAGACATGATGAGAGTGAAGAAGTGAAGTCTAGAGAAGATTAGTTGAATCTATGCTAATGAGTCCCCCTTTTCTTCTTCTCCTCCCCCTTCCTACCCCTCATTTTCTCTCCCTCTCTCCCTCCCTCTCTCTCCCTCTCTGTAGATCCTGTTGAGTTTCCGTCTCAGTGTGTCGTCTTCAGAGGAGCTCAGCACCAAATACACCCTAATCCTCCAGCCTGAAACCCCACCACGCATCACCTTCAGCACACTCTGACACACACCTTACCCTCCACATGAACAACACACAAATACATACACCAATCAGTTTAACCAACCAAACAAATCAATCATTTTATCAATCCATTATACCAGGTAATCTCAATGAACTCACCAACAGCCTTACTATATAGTCCACATGAAAACATCAAATAATAATAAAGTCCTATTTCAGGTCAATGAACTCACCAACAGCCTTACTATATAGTCCACATGAAAACATCAAATAATAATAAAGTCCTATTTCAGGTCAATGAACTCACCAACAGCCTTACCATATAGTCCACATGAAAACATCAAATAATAATAAAGTCCTATTTCAGGTCAATGAACTCACCAACAGCCTTACCATATAGTCCACATGAAAACATCAAATAATAATAAAGTCCTATTTCAGGTCAATGAACTCACCAACAGCCTTACCATATAGTCCACATGAAAACATCAAATAATAATAAAGTCCTATTTCAGGTCAATGAACTCACCAACAGCCTTACCATATAGTCCACATGAAAACATCCAATAATAATAAAGTCCTATTTCAGGTCAATGAACTCACCAACAGCCTTACCATATAGTCCACATGAAAACATCCAATAATAATAAAGTCCTATTTCAGGTCAATGAACTCACCAACAGCCTTACCATATAGTCCACATGAAAACATCCAATAATAATAAAGTCCTATTTCAGGTCAATGAACTCACCAACAGCCTTACCATATAGTCCACATGAAAACATCCAATAATAATAAAGTCCTATTTCAGGTCAATGAACTCACCAACAGCCTTACCATATAGTCCACATGAAAACATCCAATAATAATAAAGTCCTATTTCAGGTCAATGAACTCACCAACAGCCTTACCATATAGTCCACATGAAAACATCAAATAATAATAAAGTCCTATTTCAGGTCAATGAACTCACCAACAGCCTTACCATATAGTCCACATGAAAACATCCAATAATAATAAAGTCCTATTTCAGGTCAATGAACTCACCAACAGCCTTACCATATAGTCCACATGAAAACATCCAATAATAATAAAGTCCTATTTCAGGTCAATGAACTCACCAACAGCCTTACCATATAGTCCACATGAAAACATCCAATAATAATAAAGTCCTATTTCAGGTCAATGAACTCACCAACAGCCTTACCATATAGTCCACATGAAAACATCCAATAATAATAAAGTCCTATTTCAGGTCAATGAACTCACCAACAGCCTTACCATATAGTCCACATGAAAACATCCAATAATAATAAAGTCCTATTTCAGGTCAATGAACTCACCAACAGCCTTACCATATAGTCCACATGAAAACATCCAATAATAATAAAGTCCTATTTCAGGTCAATGAACTCACCAACAGCCTTACCATATAGTCCACATGAAAACATCCAATAATAATAAAGTCCTATTTCAGGTCAATGAACTCACCAACAGCCTTACCATATAGTCCACATGAAAACATCCAATAATAATAAAGTCCTATTTCAGGTCAATGAACTCACCAACAGCCTTACCATATAGTCCACATGAAAACATCCAATAATAATAAAGTCCTATTTCAGGTCAATGAACTCACCAACAGCCTTACCATATAGTCCACATGAAAACATCCAATAATAATAAAGTCCTATTTCAGGTCAATGAACTCACCAACAGCCTTACCATATAGTCCACATGAAAACATCCAATAATAATAAAGTCCTATTTCAGGTCAATGAACTCACCAACAGCCTTACCATATAGTCCACATGAAAACATCCAATAATAATAAAGTCCTATTTCAGGTCAATGAACTCACCAACAGCCTTACCATATAGTCCACATGAAAACATCCAATAATAATAAAGTCCTATTTCAGGTCAATGAACTCACCAACAGCCTTACCATATAGTCCACATGAAAACATCCAATAATAATAAAGTCCTATTTCAGGTCAATGAACTCACCAACAGCCTTACCATATAGTCCACATGAAAACATCCAATAATAATAAAGTCCTATTTCAGGTCAATGAACTCACCAACAGCCTTACCATATAGTCCACATGAAAACATCCAATAATAATAAAGTCCTATTTCAGGTCAATGAACTCACCAACAGCCTTACCATATAGTCCACATGAAAACATCCAATAATAATAAAGTCCTATTTCAGGTCAATGAACTCACCAACAGCCTTACCATATAGTCCACATGAAAACATCCAATAATAATAAAGTCCTATTTCAGGTCAATGAACTCACCAACAGCCTTACCATATAGTCCACATGAAAACATCCAATAATAATAAAGTCCTATTTCAGGTCAATGAACTCACCAACAGCCTTACCATATAGTCCACATGAAAACATCCAATAATAATAAAGTCCTATTTCAGGTCAATGAACTCACCAACAGCCTTACCATATAGTCCACATGAAAACATCCAATAATAATAAAGTCCTATTTCAGGTCAATGAACTCACCAACAGCCTTACCATATAGTCCACATGAAAACATCCAATAATAATAAAGTCCTATTTCAGGTCAATGAACTCACCAACAGCCTTACCATATAGTCCACATGAAAACATCCAATAATAATAAAGTCCTATTTCAGGTCAATGAACTCACCAACAGCCTTACCATATAGTCCACATGAAAACATCCAATAATAATAAAGTCCTATTTCAGGTCAATGAACTCACCAACAGCCTTACCATATAGTCCACATGAAAACATCCAATAATAATAAAGTCCTATTTCAGGTCAATGAACTCACCAACAGCCTTACCATATAGTCCACATGAAAACATCCAATAATAATAAAGTCCTATTTCAGGTCAATGAACTCACCAACAGCCTTACCATATAGTCCACATGAAAACATCCAATAATAATAAAGTCCTATTTCAGGTCAATGAACTCACCAACAGCCTTACCATATAGTCCACATGAAAACATCCAATAATAATAAAGTCCTATTTCAGGTCAATGAACTCACCAACAGCCTTACCATATAGTCCACATGAAAACATCCAATAATAATAAAGTCCTATTTCAGGTCAATGAACTCACCAACAGCCTTACCATATAGTCCACATGAAAACATCCAATAATAATAAAGTCCTATTTCAGGTCAATGAACTCACCAACAGCCTTACCATATAGTCCACATGAAAACATCCAATAATAATAAAGTCCTATTTCAGGTCAATGAACTCACCAACAGCCTTACCATATAGTCCACATGAAAACATCCAATAATAATAAAGTCCTATTTCAGGTCAATGAACTCACCAACAGCCTTACCATATAGTCCACATGAAAACATCCAATAATAATAAAGTCCTATTTCAGGTCAATGAACTCACCAACAGCCTTACCATATAGTCCACATGAAAACATCCAATAATAATAAAGTCCTATTTCAGGTCAATGAACTCACCAACAGCCTTACCATATAGTCCACATGAAAACATCCAATAATAATAAAGTCCTATTTCAGGTCAATGAACTCACCAACAGCCTTACCATATAGTCCACATGAAAACATCCAATAATAATAAAGTCCTATTTCAGGTCAATGAACTCACCAACAGCCTTACCATATAGTCCACATGAAAACATCCAATAATAATAAAGTCCTATTTCAGGTCAATGAACTCACCAACAGCCTTACCATATAGTCCACATGAAAACATCCAATAATAATAAAGTCCTATTTCAGGTCAATGAACTCACCAACAGCCTTACCATATAGTCCACATGAAAACATCCAATAATAATAAAGTCCTATTTCAGGTCAATGAACTCACCAACAGCCTTACCATATAGTCCACATGAAAACATCCAATAATAATAAAGTCCTATTTCAGGTCAATGAACTCACCAACAGCCTTACCATATAGTCCACATGAAAACATCCAATAATAATAAAGTCCTATTTCAGGTCAATGAACTCACCAACAGCCTTACCATATAGTCCACATGAAAACATCCAATAATAATAAAGTCCTATTTCAGGTCAATGAACTCACCAACAGCCTTACCATATAGTCCACATGAAAACATCCAATAATAATAAAGTCCTATTTCAGGTCAATGAACTCACCAACAGCCTTACCATATAGTCCACATGAAAACATCCAATAATAATAAAGTCCTATTTCAGGTCAATGAACTCACCAACAGCCTTACCATATAGTCCACATGAAAACATCCAATAATAATAAAGTCCTATTTCAGGTCAATGAACTCACCAACAGCCTTACCATATAGTCCACATGAAAACATCCAATAATAATAAAGTCCTATTTCAGGTCAATGAACTCACCAACAGCCTTACCATATAGTCCACATGAAAACATCCAATAATAATAAAGTCCTATTTCAGGTCAATGAACTCACCAACAGCCTTACCATATAGTCCACATGAAAACATCCAATAATAATAAAGTCCTATTTCAGGTCAATGAACTCACCAACAGCCTTACCATATAGTCCACATGAAAACATCCAATAATAATAAAGTCCTATTTCAGGTCAATGAACTCACCAACAGCCTTACCATATAGTCCACATGAAAACATCCAATAATAATAAAGTCCTATTTCAGGTCAATGAACTCACCAACAGCCTTACCATATAGTCCACATGAAAACATCCAATAATAATAAAGTCCTATTTCAGGTCAATGAACTCACCAACAGCCTTACCATATAGTCCACATGAAAACATCCAATAATAATAAAGTCCTATTTCAGGTCAATGAACTCACCAACAGCCTTACCATATAGTCCACATGAAAACATCCAATAATAATAAAGTCCTATTTCAGGTCAATGAACTCACCAACAGCCTTACCATATAGTCCACATGAAAACATCCAATAATAATAAAGTCCTATTTCAGGTCAATGAACTCACCAACAGCCTTACCATATAGTCCACATGAAAACATCCAATAATAATAAAGTCCTATTTCAGGTCAATGAACTCACCAACAGCCTTACCATATAGTCCACATGAAAACATCCAATAATAATAAAGTCCTATTTCAGGTCAATGAACTCACCAACAGCCTTACCATATAGTCCACATGAAAACATCCAATAATAATAAAGTCCTATTTCAGGTCAATGAACTCACCAACAGCCTTACCATATAGTCCACATGAAAACATCCAATAATAATAAAGTCCTATTTCAGGTCAATGAACTCACCAACAGCCTTACCATATATAGTCCACATGAAAACATCCAATAATAATAAAGTCCTATTTCAGGTCAATGAACTCACCAACAGCCTTACCATATAGTCCACATGAAAACATCCAATAATAATAAAGTCCTATTTCAGGTCAATGAACTCACCAACAGCCTTACCATATAGTCCACATGAAAACATCCAATAATAATAAAGTCCTATTTCAGGTCAATGAACTCACCAACAGCCTTACCATATAGTCCACATGAAAACATCCAATAATAATAAAGTCCTATTTCAGGTCAATGAACTCACCAACAGCCTTACCATATAGTCCACATGAAAACATCCAATAATAATAAAGTCCTATTTCAGGTCAATGAACTCACCAACAGCCTTACCATATAGTCCACATGAAAACATCCAATAATAATAAAGTCCTATTTCAGGTCAATGAACTCACCAACAGCCTTACCATATAGTCCACATGAAAACATCCAATAATAATAAAGTCCTATTTCAGGTCAATGAACTCACCAACAGCCTTACCATATAGTCCACATGAAAACATCCAATAATAATAAAGTCCTATTTCAGGTCAATGAACTCACCAACAGCCTTACCATATAGTCCACATGAAAACATCCAATAATAATAAAGTCCTATTTCAGGTCAATGAACTCACCAACAGCCTTACCATATAGTCCACATGAAAACATCCAATAATAATAAAGTCCTATTTCAGGTCAATGAACTCACCAACAGCCTTACCATATAGTCCACATGAAAACATCCAATAATAATAAAGTCCTATTTCAGGTCAATGAACTCACCAACAGCCTTACCATATAGTCCACATGAAAACATCCAATAATAATAAAGTCCTATTTCAGGTCAATGAACTCACCAACAGCCTTACCATATAGTCCACATGAAAACATCCAATAATAATAAAGTCCTATTTCAGGTCAATGAACTCACCAACAGCCTTACCATATAGTCCACATGAAAACATCCAATAATAATAAAGTCCTATTTCAGGTCAATGAACTCACCAACAGCCTTACCATATAGTCCACATGAAAACATCCAATAATAATAAAGTCCTATTTCAGGTCAATGAACTCACCAACAGCCTTACCATATAGTCCACATGAAAACATCCAATAATAATAAAGTCCTATTTCAGGTCAATGAACTCACCAACAGCCTTACCATATAGTCCACATGAAAACATCCAATAATAATAAAGTCCTATTTCAGGTCAATGAACTCACCAACAGCCTTACCATATAGTCCACATGAAAACATCCAATAATAATAAAGTCCTATTTCAGGTCAATGAACTCACCAACAGCCTTACCATATAGTCCACATGAAAACATCCAATAATAATAAAGTCCTATTTCAGGTCAATGAACTCACCAACAGCCTTACCATATAGTCCACATGAAAACATCCAATAATAATAAAGTCCTATTTCAGGTCAATGAACTCACCAACAGCCTTACCATATAGTCCACATGAAAACATCCAATAATAATAAAGTCCTATTTCAGGTCAATGAACTCACCAACAGCCTTACCATATAGTCCACATGAAAACATCCAATAATAATAAAGTCCTATTTCAGGTCAATGAACTCACCAACAGCCTTACCATATAGTCCACATGAAAACATCCAATAATAATAAAGTCCTATTTCAGGTCAATGAACTCACCAACAGCCTTACCATATAGTCCACATGAAAACATCCAATAATAATAAAGTCCTATTTCAGGTCAATGAACTCACCAACAGCCTTACCATATAGTCCACATGAAAACATCCAATAATAATAAAGTCCTATTTCAGGTCAATGAACTCACCAACAGCCTTACCATATAGTCCACATGAAAACATCCAATAATAATAAAGTCCTATTTCAGGTCAATGAACTCACCAACAGCCTTACCATATAGTCCACATGAAAACATCCAATAATAATAAAGTCCTATTTCAGGTCAATGAACTCACCAACAGCCTTACCATATAGTCCACATGAAAACATCCAATAATAATAAAGTCCTATTTCAGGTCAATGAACTCACCAACAGCCTTACCATATAGTCCACATGAAAACATCCAATAATAATAAAGTCCTATTTCAGGTCAATGAACTCACCAACAGCCTTACCATATAGTCCACATGAAAACATCCAATAATAATAAAGTCCTATTTCAGGTCAATGAACTCACCAACAGCCTTACCATATAGTCCACATGAAAACATCCAATAATAATAAAGTCCTATTTCAGGTCAATGAACTCACCAACAGCCTTACCATATAGTCCACATGAAAACATCCAATAATAATAAAGTCCTATTTCAGGTCAATGAACTCACCAACAGCCTTACCATATAGTCCACATGAAAACATCCAATAATAATAAAGTCCTATTTCAGGTCAATGAACTCACCAACAGCCTTACCATATAGTCCACATGAAAACATCCAATAATAATAAAGTCCTATTTCAGGTCAATGAACTCACCAACAGCCTTACCATATAGTCCACATGAAAACATCCAATAATAATAAAGTCCTATTTCAGGTCAATGAACTCACCAACAGCCTTACCATATAGTCCACATGAAAACATCCAATAATAATAAAGTCCTATTTCAGGTCAATGAACTCACCAACAGCCTTACCATATAGTCCACATGAAAACATCCAATAATAATAAAGTCCTATTTCAGGTCAATGAACTCACCAACAGCCTTACTATATAGTCCACATGAAAACATCCAATAATAATAAAGTCCTATTTCAGGTCAATGAACTCACCAACAGCCTTACCATATAGTCCACATGAAAACATCCAATAATAATAAAGTCCTATTTCAGGTCAATCAAAAGGCCAGTGTTTTCTTGTTCATTTCTTTTTCAGATGTTGCTTAAGGTTTGTTACAGCGGGATAGATATACTTAGACATGAAGAAGATGAACTCATTTCACTATCCCGAATCCAAATGGATTTCTCCCATCAAAAGCCGCAAACAATTATCAGCGATAATCGATGGTGTCCACAAGATGGCGGTAAAACCCACAGCAAAACTACATAAACAAATGATTGAAATGATTATTTTGCGAACCTGGTGCTATGCGCGTCTCCACATCCGCAAAGTAGTCTTCGTTGCTGCTGCCTGACACTCACAGGTTGGTGTTCTTCTTCCTCTAGGTATATCTTTTAATTTGAGCTATTCAGTCTCTCTGTTATTATAATTTTGTTTTACAACAGTTAGAATTCTGGAATATCTATGTCATTCGTTGTGAATGCATGCTGTTACAATGATTAGCTGAATCGCACAATTTCTGCAACAATTTCAAGTTTAAAAAATAATACTACTCTGCCAGAGCTCTGCCAAGTTTAGGCTGCTAAACTCAACCGTGAGCCAATTGTTTCTCCTTCAAAGGCCATGGTGACACATTGTGACATACTTCTCAAGGGAAAGGAAGTCAATGTGACAGTTTTGGTCAGTTTTAGTTAGTGATTGGTTCTATAACATTCTGTTCATCTCAATCCCTTTGCAAAGTCACTGGATGAAAATGTCATAATAGTCCGTTTCTGTTGCATTAAATCTATTGAATGTGATGATATGGGCTGAAATTGAAGCCTCAGTAATAATGGTAACCCTTTAATTACAGGCCATCCTGTAAAATACTAGTTTAGGCCACATGAAGAATGAAGTCAGGACTGAAATGATGGCTAATATATTAGGACTTGACGCTAAAGGCTGTGTTGCATCTAAATGTGCTCTATGTCATGTATTTTGACAGGGTGTTCTGTCACATAATGTGTGCTGTATGTATCTAGCTGTGTTCTGGAGTCCAGGGGAGTGGCTTCACAGTGTACATTCTCTCTAGTCAACTCCAGCACAAAGGTCTGTTTGTGTTCTGGCTACTGATTTACACCCTCTGTCTGTTGGCTTTTCAGGGTAGCTACACAAGTGTGTGCGTGTGCGTGTGTGTGTGTGTGTGTGTGTGTGTGTGTGTGTGTGTGTGTGTGTGTGTGTGTGTGTGTGTGTGTGTGTGTGTGTGTGTGTGTGTGTGTGTGTGTGTGTGTGTGTGTGTGTGTGTGTGTGTGTGTGTGTGTGTGTGTGTGTGTGTGTGTTTAACTGTACTTGTGGGGATCAGAAGTTCCTACAAGAATAGTAAACGAACTCAGACAAATGCAGTGGTGATTTTAACATGTACATCTTGGTGGTGAAACTCCCCAATTTGTTTTAGAATCAAAGCCATGACCCAGCATCACTAAACAACACATCAATCACATCACATTTGTCACATGCACCGAATAAAACAGTGAATTGTTTACTTTACAAGCCCTTAACCAACAATGCAGTTTTAAGAAAATTCCTTTAAAAAAGTAAGAGATAATAATAACAAATAATTAAAGAGCAACAGTAAATAACAATAGTGGGGCTGTATACAGGGGGTACCGGTACAGAGTCAATGTGCGGGGGGCACCGGTACAGAGTGCGGGGGTACTGGTACAGAGTCAATGTGCGGGGGGCACCGGTACAGAGTGCGGGGGTACTGGTACAGAGTCAATGTGCGGGAGTACCGGTACAGAGTGCGGGGGCACCGGTACAGAGTGCGGGGGCACCGGTACAGAGTGCGGGGGCACCGGTACAGAGTGCGGGGGCACCGGCACAGAGTGCGGGTGTGCGGTGTGGTAGTCACCTACAATGACGTAATCCATTGCGAACCCACTTACTTGTCTGGTCTCAGTCTGTGTGGAGCAGACATGGAGACCTCCTACTTGTCCGGTCTCAGTCTGTGTGGAGCAGACATGGAGACCTCCTACTTGTCCGGTCTCAGTCTGTGTGGCGCAGACATGGAGACCTCCTACTTGTCTGGTCTCAGTCTGTGTGGAGCAGACATGGAGACCTCCTACTTGTCCGGTCTCAGTCTGTGTGGCGCAGACATGGAGACCTCCTACTTGTCCGGTCTCAGTCTGTGTGGAGCAGACATGGAGACCTCCTACTTGTCCGGTCTCAGTCTGTGTGGAGCAGACATGGAGACCTCCTACTTGTCCGGTCTCAGTCTGTGTGGCGCAGACATGGAGACCTCCTACTTGTCCGGTCTCAGTCTGTGTGGAGCAGACATGGAGACCTCCTACTTGTCCGGTCTCAGTCTGTGTGGAGCAGACATGGAGACCTCCTACTTGTCCGGTCTCAGTCTGTGTGGAGCAGACATGGAGACCTCCTACTTGTCCGGTCTCAGTCTGTGTGGAGCAGACATGGAGACCTCCTACTTGTCCGGTCTCAGTCTGTGTGGAGCAGACATGGAGACCTCCTACTTGTCCGGTCTCAGTCTGTGTGGAGCAGACATGGAGACCTCCTACTTGTCCGGTCTCAGTCTGTGTGGAACAGACATGGAGACCTCCTACTTGTCCGGTCTCAGTCTGTGTGGAGCAGACATGGAGACTACCTTGACAGAGACAGAGAGAAGAGAGAACGTGCGAGAGGGATAGAAAGCAGTTGCTTCGAGAGGTTTCTCTACCTGAAAATACATGACCTAAGTGATTGATAGTTGGTATTCAGCAGTCATAAAATGATGCCTTATTTACTCTGAAGATCTACTAAAATAGCGATTTTTGTCACACAACTTAGGCAGCAGCTCTATAGATGTGAGATGGTGACATGGAATTAAATAATAAAGTCATAAATAAACAAATATTTGACTAAAGTAAAGTATTGTGAATGAATGAGCGTTAATAAGTGATAAGCAGTAAGGGACAGTCACTACCATCATGGGACAGGTATTGTTTCATTCTGTGTTGTTACACAAGTCAACCCACATAATGCATAGTGCATTTAATGTCCATTTTTAAAAATCAAAACCGAAAACCATGATCATTTTTAAAATAAGGAACCGAAACCAAACTGACCTCAAAACGCACTATTTGCTCAGCACTTGAGTCCCCACAAGGTTAGTTAAACTGTGTGTTAAACTGTTAAGACTGTGTGTGTTAATTAGTGTGTGTGTGTGTGAGCGTGACTTGATCCAAGTCCAGATTTTTCTTCCTGGTTACCCATGTTAGTTTACAATGACACAGTACAGTATAATGTCTGTGAACAGGTATCTCTATTGACCCAGCCGATCTACTGTGTTTATAATCCTTCAACTACCTTGTATCAGACTGAAGATCACATTAGCCTTCTTCAGTTCTCAGATAAGTGTAGATCGGCAAAACACATTCACAGTCACACAGACAGTACATACAGCATCTGTGAAGGTCAAGTTGCAAGGCTGCAAGTCTACAATGATGAACTTACCGGGTTCAATCACAGTCACCAGGATCTGTGAATGGGCCAGAGATGCATAATGTCAGTGACACAGTCATTATCTAGTTGTCTTGGCCTCTAGAGAGCTGGGAGGAACACATTGGCTGTATTACAAGACTCTCATGATATCACCACTGACATTCAGAAGTTGAGACGAGATGACGAGAGATGACATTGAGATGACATTAGAATGACATCGAGATGACAAAATGACATAGAGATGACATAGAGATGACGAGAGATGTAAAAAAAAGAAGTGTTGCACCAACCAATCACCCTAACCCTGACCTTAACCCTGACCTTAACCCTGACCTTAACCCTGACTGTAACTCCAACCTAACCCTGACCTTAACCCTGACCGTAACTCCAACCTAACCCTGACCTTAACCCTGACCTTAACCCTGACCGTAACTCCAACCTAACCCTGACCTTAACCCTGACCTTAACTTCTTGCGTCGAGCCATCCCGGATCCGGGATCGTGAATACAGCCTCAAGCTCATTACCATAACGCAACGTTAACTATTCATGAAAATCGCAAATTAAATGAAATCAATCTATTTGCTCTCAAGCTTAGCCTTTTGTTAACAATACTGTCATCTCAGATTTTCAAAATATGCTTCTCAACCATAGCAAACTAGCATTTAGCGTTAGCATTTAGCGTTAGCATTTAGCATTAGCATTAGCAGGCAACATTTTCCCAAAAACCAGCAAAAACATAAATCATTTACCTTTGAAGAACTTCGGATGTTTTCAATGAGGAGACTCTCAGTTAGATAGCAAATCTTCAGTTTTCCTGAAAGATTAGTTGTGCAGGAGAAATCGGTCCGTTTTCTGCGTCATGTTTGGCTACCAAAAAAAAACGAAAATTCATTCATTCAAACGCCAAACTTTCTTCCACATTAACTCCATAATATCGACTGAAACATGGTAAACGTTGTTTAGAATCAATCCTCAAGGTGTTTTTCACATATCTCTTCATGATATATCATTCCTGGAAGTCTCCTCTCTGTCTCAATCACATGGATGAATGCGAGCAGCTTGGAGATTACGCAACAATTTCAACAAAGGACACTGGGCGGACCCCTGGTAAATGTAGTCTCTTATGGCCAATATTCCAATGATATGCCTACAAATACGTCACAATGCTGCAGACAATTTGGAGAAACGATAGAAAGGGCAGGCTAATTTGTGGCGCTTTCACAGCCATATAAGGAGACAATGGAAAACAGAGCCACAAAAATCCTGCTCATTTCCTGTTTGAAGTTGCATCTTGGTTTCGCCTGTAAGATCAGTTCTGGGGCACCCACAGATAATATCTTTGCAGTTTTGAAAACGTCAGAGTGTTTTCTTTCCAAAGCTGGCAATTATATGCAGAGTTGAGCATCTTTTTGTGACAAAATATTGCGCTTAAAACGGGCACGTTTTTTTATCCAATAATGAAATAGCGCCCCCTAGCTTCAACTGGTTAACCCTGACCTTAACCCTGAACGTAACTCCAACCTAACCTTGACCTTAACCCTGACCTTAACCCTAACCTTAACCTTAACCCTGACCGTAACTCCAACCTAACCCTGACCTTAACCCTGACCTTAACCCTGACCTTAACCCTGACCGTAACTCCAACCTAACCCTGACCTTAACCCTGACCTTAACCCTGACCTTAACCCTGACCGTAACTCCAACCTAACCCTGACCTTAACCCTGACCTTAACTCCAACCTAACCCTGACCTTAACCCTAACCTTAACCTTAACCCTGACCGTAACTCCAACCTAACCCTGACCTTAACCCTGACCTTAACCCTGACCTTAACCCTGACCTTAACCCTGACCTAAACCCTGACCTAAACCCTGACCGTAACTCCAACCTAACCCTGACCTTAACCCTGACGCTAACCCTGACCCTAACCCTAACCCTGACCTTAACCCTGACCCTAACCCTGACCGTGACTCCAACCTAACCCTGACCTTAACCCTGACCCTAACCCTGACCGTAACTCCAACCTAACCCTGACCTTAACCCTGACCTAAACCCTGACCGTAACTCCAACCTAACCCTGACCTTAACCCTGACGCTAACCCTGACCCTAACCCTAACCCTGACCTTAACCCTGACCCTAACCCTAACCCTGACCATAACTCCAACCTAACCCTGAGCTTAACCCTGACCCTAACCCTGACCGTAACCCCAACCTAACCCTGACCTTAACCCTGACCGTAACTCCAACCTAACCCTGACTTTAACCTTAACCATCACCATAGCCCCCTAACCCTGACTCTGACCTTAACCCTGACCGTAATCCTAACCTAACCCTGACCTTAACCATCACCGTAACCCCCTAACGCTGACCGTAACCCCAACCTTAACCCTGACCGTAACACCAACCTAACCTTGACCTTAACCCTGACCGTAACCCCAGCCTAACCTAACCCTGACCTTAACCCTGACCGTAACCCCAACCTAACCCTGACCTTAACCCTGACCGTAACCCCAACCTAACCCTGACCTTAACCCTGACCGTAACCCCAACCTAACCCTGACCTTAACCCTGACCGTAACCCCAACCTAACCCTGACCGTAACCCCAACCTAACCCTGACCTTAACCCTGACCGTAACCCCAACCTAACCCTGACCTTAACCCTGACCGTAACCCTGACCTTAACCCTGACCGTAACCCTGACCGTAACCCTGACCGTAACTCCAACCTAACCCTGACCTTAACCCTAACCTTAACCTTAACCCTGACCTTAACCCTGACCGTAACCCCAACCTAACCCTGACCTTAACCCTGACCTTAACCCTGACCTTAACCCTGACCGTAACCCCAACCTAACCCTGACCTTAACCCTGACCGTAACCCCAACCTAACCCTGACCTTAACCCTGACCGTAACCCCAACCTAACCCTGACCTTAACCCTGACCTTAACCCCAACCTAACCCTGACCTTAACCCTGACCGTAACCCTGACCGTAACTCCAACCTAACCCTGACCTTAACCCTAACCTTAACCTTAACCCTGACCTTAACCCTGACCGTAACTCCAACCTAACCCTGACCATAACCCTGACCGTAACTCCAACCTAACCCTGACCTAAACCCTGACCTAAACCCTGACCGTAACTCCAACCTAACCCTGACCTTAACCCTGACGCTAACCCTGACCCTAACCCTGACCTTAACCCTGACCCTAACCCTGACCCAACCTAACCCTGACCTTAACCCTGACCGTAACTCCAACCTAACCCTGACTTTAACCTTAACCATCACCATAGCCCCCTAACCCTGACCCTGACCTTAACCCTGACCGTAATCCCAACCTAACCCTGACCGTAACCCCAACCTTAACGCTGACCGTAACCCCAACCTTAACCCTGACCGTAACCCCAACCTAACCTTGACCTTAACCCTGACCGTAACCCCAACCTAACCCTGACCTTAACCCTGACCGTGACCTGACCGTAACCCCAACCTAACCCTGACCGTAACCCCAACCTAACCCTGACCTTAACCCTGACCGTAACTACAACCTAACCCTGACTTTAACCTTAACCATCACCATAGCCCCCTAACCCTGACCCTGACCTTAACCCTGACCGTAATCCCAACCTAACCCTGACCTTAACCATCACCGTAACCCCCTAACGCTGACCGTAACCCCAACCTTAACGCTGACCGTAACCCCAACCTTAACCCTGACCGTAACCCCAACCTAACCTTGACCTTAACCCTGACCGTAACCCCAACCTAACCCTGACCTTAACCCTGACCGTGACCTGACCGTAACCCCAACCTAACCCTGACCTGAACCCTGACCGTAACCCCAACCTAACCCTGACCTTAACCCTGACCGTAACCCCAACCTAACCCTGACCTTAACCCTGACCGTAACCCCAACCTAACCCTGACCTTAACCCTGACCGTAAACCCAACCTAACCCTGACCTTAACCCTGACCGTAACCCCAACCTAACCCTGACCTTAACCCTGACCGTAACCCCAACCTAACCCTGACCTTAACCCTGACCGTAACCCCAACCTAACCCTGACCTTAACCCTGACTGTGACCTGACCGTAACCCCAACCTAACCCTGACCTTAACCCTGACCGTAACCCCAACCTAACCCTGACCTTAACCCTGACCGTGACCTGACCGTAACCCCAACCTAACCCTGACCGTAACCCTAGATGAAGAAAAACAAAAACGTGATCAATAGTGAAAACGTCACTATGGCTATCACATGATCAACCAGGCTGACATCTGAGTCAAAGGGAGAGGACACTGTGAATGGTTACGGTAGATTGGGCTGAGGGGTGTAGAGAGGAGGGGGAGAGGGAGGAAATTTGTTAAAGTACAGAGATTGAGCACTGACTGAGAAAAAGACACAGACAGACAGACAGACAGACAGACAAGACAGACAGACACACAGACAGACAGAGAGAGAGAGAGGACTGGACAGACATATAGAGGTGATAGGATAGTACAGTTGGAGTTTGACAAAGCTTTGGGTCAAGATGGGAGGTAAGTCTGTAGAGCTGCTAGCATACAGGGGGTTAACCCTTTAACTTCTCCGTTAATGCAATAGAATATTGAAGTGTTACCTGGCAAAAAGATGAAAGCTTAAATAGGTTCACCCACACTAGCCACTTTCTGATGCTATAGTGACCACATTGGAGTTGATGTCTTTCAGACATTCTAATTGACTCAAGATCAGGTGGAACAGAATCTTCTACAGTGGTTGTACATCTATTCTCTTTTTAGTCGCTGCCTGATGAAAACCTTTAACTTAGTCGATTTGTTATTGTTTTACCTGTATTGAAAGTGGTAACACCCCTCAGTGTACTCCTAACATAACAGGACCAAGAAAATGTATAGAACATTTTTATTTAAATTAGCTTTTGTAGTTTTACAATTGCATGTTTGTTAATGGGAAAAATATGTTTTTTTTTTTTAAATTTCCTGAAAAGTTGATATTTTGGAGATCAGACAGCAACGTTTTATTCCAAGGTCATATGACTCAAGTCACTGATGCAAAGCAAGTTTTCTACAGTCCTCAGCAGAATGTTTCTAGTCTGCTTATCATCATTCAGGAAGCATCAAGCGTAATATCGTAAGAATTTTATTGTATGAATTTTGGTTGTGTTATAATAGTTATTGTTGGTGGTTAAATGTTGAGGGCTGTGTACCAGAATTAGGCAGTTAGATTAGCACAGTGGTGGTTGGTCAGGTTAACCTAAGGTTCATTGACTGTCCAGGAACATGTGCACACACACACACACACACACACACACACACACACACACACACACACACACACACACACACACACACACACACACACACACACACACACACACACACACACACACACACACACACACACACACACACACACACACACACACACACACACACACACACACACACACACACACACACACACACACACACACACACACACACAGGACATTGCCTTATCTTCCTCACACATAGAACACTTTCAGCTAGTGTCAGTATGTCCTGTCCACACACCCACCTCCTCACACATAGAACACGTTCAGCTAGTGTCAGTATGTCCTGTCCACACACCCAACCGTATCTCTCCGTCTCTCCTCTATGGAAAGCACTGATCTGTACATTGCAACACAGTGTTGGGACCTAATCTCAGCCTTACAGTCAACCAGAACAGGTGTCTGTTTTGGTCAGTAACAAGTTTCAGTCCGTTTCTGTGTGTGTGAATTATTGATGGGGCTAAAAATCGCTACAGTTACATATCGCAATATTAGTGGTGGAAGATATTATATCGATATTTGACTCCAATTATTTGTTTAGCTACTGTAGGCAGCGTTATCTAGCACTAGTTGACAGTACCAGCGTCAAAACTCAGGTTTTCATCCTATCGCTTGTTCTCCATTTTCTTTTTAAATAGAGAGCCAACATGTTTTCAGCATGACTGATCAAAATTCATTTTCTGATGATCTCTCTTGTCCCTCTGCAGCAGACATAGTGAGCAATATGTCTGGAACCTCAAATCACAATAAAACTGCAGTATCTAATCTCAATACATGTAGAATCGTGAGAATCACAATACATATCATATCGGCACCTAAGTATTGTGATAATATCATTTTGTGAGGTGTGTGTGCATAGTGTCAGAGGTAGAGCTCTGTGGAACACTTAATAATGTGTGAGGGAGAGGGAGAGAGAGATGGAGAGTGTGATAGAGGAGAGGGAGAGAGAGATGGAGAGCGTGATAGAGGAGAGGGAGAGAGAGATGGATAGTGTGATAGAGGAGAGAGAGATGGAGAGTGTGATAGAGGGGATGGAGAAAGAGAGCACCGTGCCTAGACATCCCACAGGACAAATACACACAGACTGACAAGCACATCACAGACCTCAACAAGCTCAGAGGTCTTTCTCCCCCGTCTCTCTCTCTCTCTCTCTCTCTCTCTCTCTCTCTCTCTCTCTCTCTCTCTCTCTCTCTCTCTCTCTCTCTCTCTCTCTCTCTCTCTCTCTCGGTGCATGCTGGGTGTTTTTGGAGTTTGAGTGTTTGGTGTGGAAAGCTCTATCCTAACTAACTTTCTTGATTATTTTCTTTACATGTTATTTTCTATGGTGGAGGGTTAATGCAGTATTTGTTTTTAGAGGTATCCAAAGTTTTTTTTCAAAGTTGGGGTGGAAGAGGACAGAGTAACTTTCCTGGGGGTTGGAAGGTGTAGTGTGCGCAATGGCACAAGGGGGGGAAATCGAGGTCAAAATGCAGGGGGTAAGGAGATGCAGACAGCAGAGGCTGGGCCTAGTCAGGCTAGAGATGGTGGTGTAGATGAGGCTGGGCCTAGTCAGGCTAGAGATGGTAGGGTAGTGGAGGCTGGGTCTAGTCAGGCTAGAGATGGTGGAGAAGCAGAGGCTGGGTCTAGTCAGGCTAGAGATGGTGGGGTAGCTGAGGCTGGGCCTAGACATGCTATGGAGGGTGGTGCAGATGATGCTGGGCCGAGTCATGCTATGGAGGGTGGTGCAGATGATGCTGGGCCGAGTCATGCTATGGAGGGTGGTGTAGCTGAGGCTGGCCCTAGTCATGCTATGGAGGGTCGTGCAGATGATGCTGGGCCTAGTCATGCTATGGAGGGTGGTATAGCTGAGGCTGGCCCTAGTCATGCTATGGAGGGTGGTGTAGCTGAGGCTGGCCCTAGTCATGCTATGGAGGGTGGTGCAGATGATGCTGGGCCTAGTCATGCTATGGAGGGTGGTATAGCTGAGGCTGGCCCTAGTCATGCTATGGAGGGTGGTATAGCTGAGGCTGGCCCTAGTCATGCTATGGAGGGTGGTGTAGCTGAGGCTGGCCCTAGTCATGCTATGGAGGGTGGTGCAGATGATGCTGGGCCTAGACATGCTATGGAGGGTGGTATAGCTGAGGCTGGCCCTAGTCATGCTATGGAGGGTGGTGTAGCTGAGGCTGGCCCTAGTCATGCTATGGAGGGTGGTGCAGATGATACTGCGTCTAGTCAGGTTATTCTAGTGGATGAGGAGAGTATAGTGGGGAAGTGTAAGAGATTAGGGGGGAGGAGGAGGGTGTCAAGAGGAAAAGGAAAAAGGGTGTGGACAAAGGCACCATGGAAATGTTGCCTGTTGCTGTGGGTGAGGCCCTAACCAGAGAGAATGGGCAGGTGGTCAGGGTGGGAGATAGAGAAGAGGAGGAAAGTGAGTCTGAGGAAGAGGATGAGGAGTTATTTTTTTCAGACTCCTCTTCAATTGGCCCGGAGCTGACAGCCAGTCAACCAGAGGGGTCTAAGTACACGTTGAGAGAACTGACAAGGTTCCTGAATGAGACTAAGGGGAAAAAAGTTAATCTTGAGGCTTTTTTTCCTGATCCTAGAAAGTTTGTAAGATCAGTACAACATGCTATGAGAAATGAGGGGCATGGTGTCCTCTCACCCAGGAAACGGTTTAGGTTGAGGAAGTGGGTCACAACAGTGCGTAAAGGTTTACCTTCAGACACTGTTTAAATGTTTAATTTCTTACTGACACTGGGGCTTTTTGAGCTTTGCTATTAGTCTATTTCTCTGCTGGCTTTTCTCCCACTTCTTATGGAGACTCTTCGGGTAGGCTCGCTCAATATAAATGGCGCCAGAGATGCGGGAAAGAGGAGTGTGTTGAGTGAATATGTAAAACAAAAAAAAGTACAGGTGTTGTTTCTGCAGGAGACGCATAGTGATGTGGTGAATGAAGTTGATTGGGGGCTCTGGTGGAAAGGGGCAAGTGTGTTGAGCCATGGGACAAATCTTAGTGCAGGGGTGGCAGTCCTTTTTGCACCGGGTCTGGCTGTAAAAATTTGCTCCTCAAAGGAGGTGTGTAGGGGTAGGTTGCTTGTTGTTAAAGCAGAAATTAACAACATGTGTTTTGTCTTTATAAATGTGTATGCGCCTAACACAGGGCGAGAAAGAGGGGTTCTATTTGGGAGTCTTAGACAGGAACTCTCACAAGTAGTGCCTGAGGAGACGCTGGTGATCAGAGGTGACTGGAACTGTACAATGGATTTTACAAAACACAGAAATGGGGAAGAGCCTCATTCAGTGTCAGTGGGAGTGTTAAGGAACATCTTTAATCAGTTTGACCTAGTGGATGTTTGGAGAACTAAACATCCAAACACAAGACAGTATACGTGGGTGAAGGTTTTTGGGGCTCGGGTGAGTGCAGCTCGACTTGATCGTTTTTACATGTCCAGGAATCAGAGCAATAGGCTGCTGGGTGCTACCATTCTCCCAGTGGGGTTTTCGGATCACCACATAACCATGGCTCGGCTGTCTATTTCACCAGGGCCCCGGCAGGCATCTTATTGGAAGTTCAATGTAAAGCTCTTACAAGATGCCACTTTTTGCTCAGGTTTCCAGACTTTTTGGGAAAGATGGGGGCAGCGAAGAGAGGAGTATGAGTCTCTGAGTCAATGGTGGGATGTGGGGAAAGTGCAAATTCGGCTTTTCTGTCAACAGTACACAGCTCTCTCATCCTCAGAGGCTAGGAGAGTATTGGGGGAACTAGAGCGGTGTATTAGTGAGATGGAGGTAGAGATGGTGGGGCAAGGCAATGTAGGCCTCCAGGCTAACTTAGCCGAATTACGTAGGGACCTGGGCAGTTTTTTCCAGGTTAAAGCAAAGGGAGCACTTGTAAGAGCTAGGTTCTCCATGCTCAAGGAGATGGATGCTCCCAGCTCCTCCTTCTTTGGTTTGGAAAGACAGAGCAGTGAAGCCAAGGGTATGCATTGTCTACGGCTGTCTGATGGGCGGGTGACCTCTGTGGTGGGGGAGATGCGGGAGCGGACTGTGGAGTTTTATACTGAATTGTATAGGGCAGAAATGTGTGATCCTATTTGTGCTCAGGTCTTGTTCGCAGGACTCCCTAAGCTCTCTCGGGCACAGAGGGATGAAATGGACATTCCTCTGTTGTCACATGAACTGGCAGAGGCAGTAACCCAGATGTCCCCCGGTCGTGCACCCGGGGTCGATGGACTTCCAGTGGAATTTTACAAAAAATTCTGGGGAACAATTGGACAGGATTTCTTTTGCGTGTTGCGAGAATGCGTCGGGGTAGGAGAGTTGCCGATGAGCTGCCGTCGGGCGGCTCTGACTCTCCTGCCCAAAAAAGGGGACTTGTGTGAACTTAACAACTGGAGGCCTGTGGCATTACTCTGTGCGGACTACAAGAATTTTGCCAAGGTCCTCTCTAACAGACTGAAGTCCCATCTGGACTCTATAATACACAAGGACCAGACATATTGTGTACCGGGACGCTCAATCACGGACAACTTGTTCTTGATTAGGGACATGTTGGACTTGTCGAGAGGTTCTAATGTGAACTTTGGACTGGTCTCTTTAGATCAAGAGAAGGCTTTTGATAGAGTGGATCATGAGTATCTGTTTAATGTGATGTCTGTGTTTGGGTTTGGGAAGAGTTTTGTGACCTGTGTGAAGCTGTTGTATGCTGGGGCGTCATGTATGGTTTAGGTGGGAAGGGGGCTCAGTAGGCCAGTCTGGGTGAGACAGGGCATTAGACAAGGATGCCCTCTATCTGGGCAGCTGTACACACTAGCCATTGAGCCTTTTTTAGGACTGCTACGCAGGAGACTGCGGGGAGTGTGCTGGACAGGCATGGATGTGGTGACAGGAATAGCAGTCTCAGCATATGCAGATGATGTTTCTGTGATGGTCAGGGATGGGCAAGATATGCAGGAACTAGAGACCAGTCTGAAGGTGTATGAGGGAGCTTCATCAGCTAAGGTAAACTGGGGAAAGAGCAAAGCTCTGTTATGTTGGGCATGGGGGGATAGGGCTCCTTCTCTGCTTCCAGGGGGTTTGCAGTGGGGTTGTGAAGGGCTTAAAGTGTTGGGGGTGTACCTGGGCTCGGAGAGGTGGGTCAGCAAGAACTGGGAGGGGCTGTCACAGGCAGTGGTGTCAAGACTGGCCAGGTGGAGGTGGCTCCTGTCCCAAGTGTCATATAGAGGGAGGGTGCTGATAATCAACAACCTGGTGGCATCTTCCTTGTGGCATAAACTGGCTGTCCTCAACCCCCCCCCCGCCGGTCTGCTTGCAGACCTACAACGCAAGCTGGTGGACTTCTTTTGGTCGGGACATCACTGGCTGAAGGCAGCAGTTTTGTACATGACCGTCCACGAAGGAGGACAGGGCCTGGTGGAACTGGAGAGCAGGATGGCTGCTTTCCGACTAAAGGCGGTACAGAGACTGCTGTACCACACTGATCTTGGCTGGAGGGAACCAGCATGCGCGCTGCTGAGGAGAGATGGCGGATTAGGGTTGGACCGGCAGCTGTTCCTCATGAAGCTGGAGAGGCTGAGTACAGCAGGTCTCTCAGAGTTTTACTCTGCGTGCTGAGG
This sequence comes from Oncorhynchus gorbuscha, assembly GCF_021184085.1. Lineage (NCBI taxonomy): Eukaryota > Metazoa > Chordata > Actinopteri > Salmoniformes > Salmonidae > Oncorhynchus > Oncorhynchus gorbuscha. The sequence continues at coordinate 80,362,261 of NC_060187.1, forward strand.
GCCTGGCAGCTGCTAAGGCCCACACGAGAAGGGGGTGTGGAGCCTGGGCAGTGGGTGTGGGAGGAGCCCATCTTCCACAACCCAGCCATCCCTTTGAGATCGGTTCAGTCGGCCACCCTGCAGAGGCAACTGATGGCAGGGGGTTTACAAAGGCTGGGTGACCTGAGACGGCTGGGAGAGGAGGGGTGGAAAACCCCGGAGGTCTTGGCGCAACAAACAGGAATAACGTATCTTAGGTTGCTGGAGAGATTCCTGGAGGAGGTCCAGGAGGCACTGTCTGAGCCGGTAAGGGGGGTGTTTGAGAGGCCAAAGGGAGAGGGGCCACCAATGTTCCCGCCACTGCAGGTGACGGCAGAGACTGGAGACTGGCAAGGGGGTCTGGAGGACTTGTTAGATTTTAACACTCCGAGCCTGGGGGAGTTTGAGGGGGTGGGAGGTAAAGCCCTCTACAACCTCTGCGTTAAGGTTAGGAGCATTAGAAGCCTAACAGGAATGAAGGCACATCAGTGGCAGGGGGTATGTGGGGCGGAGAGTATGGTGGGTTTTAGATGGAGGGCGCTCTACAAACCCCCAGTACCAAAGAGGTCAGGGGACCTCCAGTGGAGGGTTCTTCATGGAGCCATGGCCACTAACAGCTGGTTGGCACGGGTTGATCCGGGAATTGGGCAGGGGTGTCCTTTCTGTCAAATGAAAGAAACTGAAATTCATGTGTTTTCTGTGTGCACCAGGTTAATGCCATTAATGTCTCTGTTGGAATGTCTGTGTGACAGGTTGGGGGTGGTTTTTGCTGTTGGGATGTTTATAATGGGATACAGGTATTCGAGTAAGGAGAAAGAAAAATGTGTTTTGTTGATTTTTCTGTTTGCTCAGGCAAAGTTAGCTATTTGGCTAACAAGGAGGAACAGGGTCAAAGGTGGGGGATAACAGACCCTTTACTACTGTTTAATGGGATGGTCTCTGCGCGCCTTAGGGTTGAGTTTGAGTTCTATAAAATAATCAAATGTGTGGAGATGTTTGAGGAGATATGGTGTGTTGGGGGGCTGTCTGTATTGCTGGGGAAGATGTTTTGGATATACGGTTGTAGGAGAGGGTTTTTGTGTATGGTGATTTGTATCATGTGGTAGATGGAAAGGTGAGTATGGTACATGTATGCAGTATAGGATATATATATTTTTATTTTTTATTTTAGGAGTGGGGGGGGTGAGTTTTAAATGAATTAAGAATGTTTCAATAAAGAAAGACCAAAAGTCAAGTCTCTCTTCTCTCTCTCTCTTATCTCTCTCTCTCTCTTATCTCTCTCTCTCTCTCTCTCTTATCTCTCTCTCTCTCTTTCTCTTCTCTCTCTCTCTCTCTCTCTTCTCTCTCTCTCTCTTTCTCTCTTATCTCTCTCTCTCTCTCTCTCTCTCTCTCTCTCTCTCTCTCTCTCTCTCTCTCTCTCTCTCTCTCTCTCTCTCTTTCTCTTCTCTCTCTCTCTCTCTCTCTCTTCTCTCTCTCTCTTTCTCTCTTATCTATCTCTCTCTCTCTCTCTCTTTCTCTCTTATCTATCTCTCTCTCTCTCTCTCTTTCTCTCTTATCTATCTCTCTCTCTCTCTCTCTCTCTCATCTATCTATCTCAGACCACCTCCCAGGACCAGCATGTTTGTCAGATTCCTCTTTTTCTATTTTTCCTTCCCACCGTTTATTTCATAGTTTTTATGTCTCCACTATTATTTTACAATGTAGAAAATAGTACAAATAAAGAAAAACCCTTGAATGAGTAGAGTTGTCCAAACTTTGACTGGTACTGTATATTCATTACATGTTTTTAATGGATGGATTGCATTTCTATAGGCCCATAAGAGCACTCACCCAGGTCTCAAAGCACTTGACCTTGAACTCACCGCCTCCACCACCAGTCTAGAGCAACACCAACTAGGGTCTCGATTCAATCCGTCGCTCTGAAGACCTGCACTACAGCGAAATAGAAATTTAAAGGCAATGTTTCCGCGTTCGCCGAGACTGCATTCACAGTAAACGGTGTATACATGGGCTCAATAGGAAATAACCTTTACCTTTAAATCGTGCTACAGATTGAATGGAACCCCTGTTACTGTACTGTAGGGTTTGTTTGTAAAGACACCAGCACCCAGACAGACTGTGCATCTGATGTGTGTGTTCATTTAAAACAGACTCCAAATTAGAACCATTTGTCAGATTGCTTCTTGTCTCCAGAATGTCACTGCATATGATTTCCATGTCAGGTTGTAAATGTCATGTAGTGGCCAGTCACAGCATCTGTCCTGTATGCCAGTATGTTGCATGTCACGTGACGTTAGCCCCCCCCCCCCCCCACACACACACACACACACACACACACACACACCCTCTCTTGAATGTCACTGTTCAGAGTGCTGCATGTTAACCTTCTCCAACCTTAGTTCTGTTAGTCTGAGGCCATCTCTCTCTCTCTCTCTCTCTCTCTCTCTCTCTCAATTCAAAAGGTTTACATTACCAAAGTAAGTCGAATAGACAACAAACAAAAACGGAAATAAACCATCAGAAATTAACCGTAAACATTACGCTCACAAAAGTTTTAAAATAACATAGACATTTCTCTCTCTCTCTCTCTCTCTTAGCTCGTATCAGGCGTTACTCTGACGTCATGCCCCTCCCAGACTCCTTCATCCAGAAACAGCAGCTGGACGCCAGCATGGCCGACACCTTCCTGGAGCACCTGTGTCTGCTAGACATCGACCAGGAGCCAATCACAGCCCGCAACACGAGCATCATCTGCACCATTGGTGAGTTAAATAACGAATCATCTGCACCACGTGTCCGAACTCATTCCACGGAGGCCTGAGTGTCTGCGAGCTTTCACTCTACCCTTGTACTTGATGGATGAATTAAGGTCACTAATTAGTAAGGAACTCCCCTCACCCGGATGTCTAGGTCTTAAGTGAAAGGAAAAAACAAAAACCTGCAGATATTCAGCCCTCTGTGGAATGAGTTTGACACCCCTGATCTACGCCATTGGTGAGTTAAATAGCCAATCAGCTGCACCATTGGTAAGTTAAATAACCAATCAGCTACACCATCGGTAAGTTAAATAACCAATCAGCTGCACCATTGGTAAGTTAAATAACCAATCAGCTGCACCATTGGTAAGTTAAATAACCAATCAGCTGCACCATTGGTAACTTAAATAACCAATCAGCTGCACCATTGGTAAGTTAAATAACCAATCAGCTGCACCATTGGTAAGTTAAATAACCAATCAGCTGCACCATTGGTAAGTTAAATAACCAATCAGCTGCACCATCGGTAAGTTAAATAACCAATCAGCTGCACCATCGGTAAGTTAAATAACCAATCAGCTGCACCATCGCTGAGTTAAATAACCAATCAGCTGCACCATCGGTGAGTTAAATAACCACATCTGCACCATCGGTAAGTTAAATAACCACATCTGCACCATCAGTAAGTTAAATAACCACATCTGCACCATCAGTGAGTTAAATAACCACATCTGCACCATCAGTGAGTTAAATAACCACATCTGCACCATCAGTGAGTTAAATAACCACAGCTGCACCATCAGTGAGTTAAATAACCACATCTGCACCATCAGTGAGTTAAATAACCACATCTGCACCATCAGTGAGTTAAATAACCACATCTGCACCATCAGTGAGTTAAATAACCACATCTGCACCATCAGTGAGTTAAATAACCACAGCTGCACCATCAGTGAGTTAAATAACCACATCTGCACCATCAGTGAGTTAAATAACCACATCTGCACCATCAGTGAGTTAAATAACCACATATGCACCATCAGCGAGTTACATAACCACATCTGCACCATCAGTGAGTTACATAACCACATCTGCACCATCAGTGAGTTAAATAACCACATCTGCACCATCAGTGAGTTAAATATCCATATCTGCACCATCAGTGAGTTAAATAACCAATCAGCTCCATAATTGGTGAGTTAGATAACCACATCTGCACCATCAGTAAGTTAAATAACCTATCAGCTGCACTATCAAATCAAATCAAATTGTATTTGTCACATACGCATGGTTAGCAGATGTTAGTGCGAGTGTAGCGAAATGCTTGTGCTTCTAGTTCCGACAATGCAGTAATAACCAACAAGTAATCTAGCTAACAATTCCAAAACTACTACCTTATACACACAAGTGTAAGGGGACAAAGAATATGTACATAAAGATATATGAATGAGTGATGGTACAGAGCGGCATAGGCAAGATACAGTAGATTGTATTGAGTGCAGTATATACATATTAGATGAGTATGTAAACAAAGTGGCATAGTTAAAGTGGCTAATGATACATGTATTACATAAGGATGCAGTAGATGATATAGAGTACAGTATATACGTATACATATGAGATGAATAATGTAGGGTATGTAAACATTATATAAGGTAGCATTGTTTAAAGTGGCTAGTGATATATTTTACATCATTTCCCATCGATTCCCATTATTAAAGTGGCTGGAGTTGAGTCAGTGTGTTGGCAGCAGCCACTCAATGTTAGTGTTGGCTGTTTAACAGTCTGATGGCCTTGAGATAGAAGCTGTTTTTCAGTCTCTCGGTCCCAGCTTTGATGCACTTATACTGACCTCGCCTTCTGGATGATAGCGGGGTGAACAGGCAGTGGCTCGGGTGGTTGTTGTCCTTGATGATCTTTAAATAACCACGTCTGCACCCTCAGTGAGTTAAATAACCACATCTGCACCATCAGTGAGTTAAATAACTACATCTGCACCATCAGTGAGTTAAATAACCACATCTGCACCATCAGTGAGTTAAATAACCACATCTGCACCATCAGTGAGTTAAATAACTACATCTGCACCATCAGTGAGTTAAATAACCACATCTGCACCATCAGTGAGTTAAATAACCGATCAGCTGCATAATTATAATTGGTGAGTTAGATAGCCAATCAGCTACACCATCAGTGAGTTAAATAACCACATCTGCACCATCAGTGAGTTAAATATCCAATCAGCTACATCATTGGTGAGTTAAATAACCACATCTGCACCATCAGTGAGTTAAATAACCACACCTGCACCATCAGTGAGTTAAATAACCAATCAGCTACATCATTGGTGAGTTAAATAACCACATCTGCACCATCAGTGAGTTAAATAACCACATCTGCATCATTGGTGAGTTAAATAACCACATCTGCACCATCAGTAAGTTAAATATCCACATCTGCACCATCAGTGAGTTAAATATCCAATCAGCTACATCATTGGTGAGTTAAATAACCACATCTGCACCATCAGTGAGTTAAATAACCACACCTGCACCATCAGTGAGTTAAATAACCACATCTGCACCATCAGTAAGTTAAATAACCACATCTGCACCATCAGTGAGTTAAATAACCACATCTGCACCATCAGTGAGTTAAATAACCACATCTGCACCATCAGTGAGTTAAATAACCACATCTGCACCATCAGTGAGTTAAATAACTACATCTGCACCATCAGTGAGTTAAATAACCACATCTGCACCATCAGTGAGTTAAATAACCGATCAGCTGCATAATTATAATTGGTGAGTTAGATAGCCTATCAGCTACACCATCAGTGAGTTAAATAACCACATCTGCACCATCAGTGAGTTAAATATCCAATCAGCTACATCATTGGTGAGTTAAATAACCACATCTGCACCATCAGTGAGTTAAATAACCACACCTGCACCATCAGTGAGTTAAATAACCAATCAGCTACATCATTGGTGAGTTAAATAACCACATCTGCACCATCAGTGAGTTAAATAACCACATCTGCATCATTGGTGAGTTAAATAACCACATCTGCACCATCAGTAAGTTAAATATCCACATCTGCACCATCAGTGAGTTAAATATCCAATCAGCTACATCATTGGTGAGTTAAATAACCACATCTGCACCATCAGTGAGTTAAATAACCACACCTGCACCATCAGTGAGTTAAATAACCAATCAGCTACATCATTGGTGAGTTAAATAACCACATCTGCACCATCAGTGAGTTAAATAACCACATCTGCACCATCAGTAAGTTAAATAACCACATCTGCACCATCAGTGAGTTAAATAACCACATCTGCACCATCAGTGAGTTAAATAACCACATCTGCACCATCAGTGAGTTAAATAACCACATCTGCACCATCAGTGAGTTAAATAACTACATCTGCACCATCAGTGAGTTAAATAACCACATCTGCACCATCAGTGAGTTAAATAACCAATCAGCTACATCATTGGTGAGTTACATAACCACATCTGCACCATCGGTGAGTTAAATAACCACATCTGCACCATCAGTGAGTTAAATAACCACATCTGCACCATCAGTGAGTTAAATAACCAATCAGCTACATCATTGGTGAGTTACATAACCACATCTGCACCATCAGTGAGTTAAATAACTACATCTGCACCATCAGTGAGTTAAATAACTACATCTGCACCATCTGTGAGTTAAATAACCACATCTGCACCATCGGTGAGTTACATAACCACATCTGCACCATCGGTGAGTTACATAACCACATCTGCACCATCGGTGAGTTACATAACCACATCTGCACCATCGGTGAGTTAAATAACCACATCTGCACCATCGGTGAGTTAAATAACCACATCTGCACCATCAGTGAGTTACATAACCACATCTGCACCATCAGTGAGTTACATAACCACATCTGCACCATCAGTGAGTTAAATAACCACATCTGCACCATCAGTGAGTTAAATAACCACATCTGCACCATCAGTGAGTTAAATAACCACATCTGCACCATCAGTGAGTTAAATAACCACACCTGCACCATCAGTGAGTTAAATAACCACACCTGCACCATCAGTGAGTTACATAACCACATCTGCACCATCAGTGAGTTAAATAACCACATCTGCACCATCAGTGAGTTAAATAACCACATCTGCACCATCAGTGAGTTACATAACCACATCTGCACCATCAGTGAGTTAAATAACCACATCTGCACCATCAGTGAGTTAAATAACCACATCTGCACCATCAGTGAGTTAAATAACCACATCTGCACCATCAGTGAGTTAAATAACCACACCTGCACCATCAGTGAGTTAAATAACCACACCTGCACCATCAGTGAGTTAAATAACCACATCTGCACCATCAGTGAGTTAAATAACCACATCTGCACCATCAGTGAGTTAAATAACCACACCTGCACCATCAGTGAGTTAAATAACCACACCTGCACCATCAGTGAGTTAAATAACCACACCTGCACCATCAGTGAGTTAAATAACCACACCTGCACCATCAGTGAGTTAAATAACCACATCTGCACCATCAGTGAGTTAAATAACCACATCTGCACCATCAGTGAGTTAAATAACCAATCAGCTACATCATTGGTGAGTTACATAACCACATCTGCACCATCGGTGAGTTAAATAACCACATCTGCACCATCAGTGAGTTAAATAACCACATCTGCACCATCAGTGAGTTAAATAACCAATCAGCTACATCATTGGTGAGTTACATAACCACATCTGCACCATCAGTGAGTTAAATAACTACATCTGCACCATCAGTGAGTTAAATAACCACATCTGCACCATCGGTGAGTTAAATAACCACATCTGCACCATCAGTGAGTTACATAACCACATCTGCACCATCAGTGAGTTAAATAACCACATCTGCACCATCAGTGAGTTAAATAACCACATCTGCACCATCAGTGAATTAAATAACCTTTTGTTTTGTGTAGCTTGTGTAGGCTGACCAGGGTTGTGGTTTAGATTCCCACGGGGAACATGAACAAAGAAAGTATGAGAATCAATGCACTCATGTCTGTCTGGATTAGAGTGCCTGCTTAATGTGGGGACAGTATAGGTAGGCCTTCTAATTCTTTCACTATGGCCACGCAGAGTTGACCTAGGGTAGAACTGTATGGGCTAGGGGTAGGAGCTCAGTAGATCTAGGTTGGTGTGGTGTTGGCTGGCAGGCTGGGTATTGGTGATTGGCATCCCACTGACTGCACTATTTATGATGTATCAAAGTGGATTGATTGACCAATAAACTGCTGGACAACCCATGGTCTCTGTCTCTTGTTCTCTCTCTCTCTCAGGGCCTGCGTCTCGCTCCATCGCCAAACTGCAGGAGATGGTGAAGGCAGGAATGAACATCGCTCGACTCAACTTCTCTCATGGCTCTCATGAGGTTTGTTTGTCTCTGTCATAACCTGTCTCGCAAGTAATCACTGATCTGACACAACTATCAATCATATCAGTTTAGTAACAGCGATTCTCTCTCTCTCTCTCTGTCTCTCTCTCTGTCTCTCTCTCTGTCTCTCTCTCTGTCTCTCTCTGTCTCTCTCTCTCTGTCTCTCTCTCTCTGTCTCTCTCTCTCTGTCTCTCTCTCTCTCTCCCTCTCTGTCTCTCTCTCTCTCTCTCTCTGTTTCCTTCCTTCAGTACCATGGTGAGACCATCAAGAACATCCGGGAGGCGGTCGAGACCATAACCACTGACCCTTTATATTACAGGCCGGTAGCCATCGCCTTGGATACCAAAGGCCCTGAAATACGCACAGGCCTGGTTCGAGGGGTAAGCCAGCATTTCATCACTACTTAACATTCTATCCAATGGGCTTACATTCCCTACATCCCGACTGGTCAGTAGTCCAGTTTAGGGTGAGGGTCAACAGACCAGGAGAGTATGACCCGTGTTGACTGACCATGCTGGTTGTTGTGGGGGTGTTCTATCCTGGACACAGACACAGATTGTGCACCAGTATCAACAGTAGTGAGAAAGAAGCTTTCTCAGCATCATAACAGGTGTTTGGGCACCAGAGGAGGTTGGTGGGAGGAGCTATAGGAGGACGGGCCCATTGTAATGGCTGGAATGGAATAAATGGAACAGTATCAAACACATCAAACATATGGACACCACATTTATTCCGTTGCAGCCATTACAATGAGCCTGTCCTCCTATAGCTCCTCCCACCAGCCTCCTCTGTTGGGCACTGATCTGTTTGTTATAGCACCAGTCCTGCCAATGGCAAGTTCAATATACTTTAGAAATGATAAAAACCTAGTTTATGGTCCGCTACATTCTATGTGTTCTATGTGTGAGGAATATAAGGCAATGTCTTGTGTGTGTGTGTGTGTGTGTGTGTGTGTGTGTGTGTGTGTGTGTGTGTGTGTGTGTGTGTGTGTGTGTGTGTGTGTGTGTGTGTGTGTGTGTGTGTGTGTGTGTGTGTGTGTGTGTGTGTGTGTGTGTGTGTGTGTGTGTGTGTGTGTGCCATTTCTTGCTAGCTCTGACTGTCCTGATAGCTACTTTATTGAGGAAAAGCTTTACTTACTATATGACTGTGATGCGTGGTTGTCTCACCTAGCTATCTTAAGATGACTGCACTAACTGTAAGTAGCTCTGGATAAGAGAGTCTGCTAAATGACTGAAGTTAACATTTGTGTGTTATTCTGTGTTTCTCTGTGTGTGTAGACTGCAGAGCAGGAGGTGGAGCTGCAGCGCGGGGCCAGTGTGCGTGTGGTGACAGGGGAGGGGGACAGGGACAGTACGGATGGGAATGTCATCTGGGTGGACTACCCCAGTCTGCCTCAGGTCCTGGAGAAAGGAGGAAGGATCTACATCGACGACGGACTCATCGGACTAAAAGTCCTGGAGACAGGTAACACATCATTTAACACACACACACACACACACACACACACACACACACACACACACACACACACACACACACACACACACACACACACACACACACACACACACACACACACACACACACACACACACACACACACACACACACACACACACACACACACATTCTCACACACACACACACACATTCTCACATTCTCACACACACGCACACATTCTCACATTCTCACACACACGCACACAAACATACTGCATCTAAACACATTACTGGAGATAGAGTGTTGGTTACATGTGCAGTGGTTCTTCCTTTAATAGTTTTGAGTTTATGTCACGACCGTTTGTGGTAGATGGTGGCAGATTGTGGTAAATTGCGTCATTCTGGCAACAATGGCTGACACTTAAATAACGTGCCATAGAATTATGTGGCATCCTGCAAGCTGTGCTGCAGTATGCCGCAATTTTTAAAGGAAGAACCACTGTACATGATCATACTGCACAGTCGTGGAGATAGACAAGCCATAAACAAATAAACATTCTCTACTTCTATCTCATGATCTGTTCTTATGACCTCCCTCCTTTCTCTTCCTCTCCCTCTCTCCAGGTCCAGACTGGGTGGAGGCACTGGTAGAGAGTGGAGGTGTTCTGGGCAGCCGTAAGGGGGTCAACCTGCCGGGGTGTGACCTGGTGGACATGCCCGCTGTGAGTGAGCGTGATGAGGGGGACCTGAGGTTCGGCGTGGCCCAGGGGGTGGACATGGTGTTCGCCAGCTTCATCCGCTGTGGCCAGGATGTCAGGGAGGTCCGACGGGCCCTGGGGCCCTTCGGAAAGGGCATCAAGGTGGTCAGCAAGGTGGAGAGTCGCCAGGGAGTACATAAGTGAGTGTGTGTGGAGGAGAAGAGAGAGAGGAAAAGACACACACAGAGTCAACAACATGAATATAATAACTTTCATTGAATGAGTAGCTTTACAGTCTCAGATTTACACATGAACCTCAGTCAATACCTGTCGTTGCCATTGGTACCACATGACTCATTCCTTATCCAGTCACAGGGGATTTGTGTGGATGACCATTCTCTAACAATAAGATTCTATAATCTACAGTAAGACAAGACAAGCGTACTCCTGAAATATTTTCCCCCTTTATTTAACGAGGCAAGTCAGTTAAGAACAAATTCTTATTTACAATGAAGGCTTAGTGGGTTAACTGCCTGGTTCGGGGGCAGAATGACATATTTTTTACCTTGTCAGCTCAGGGATTCGATCTAGCAACCTTTTGGTTACAAGTCCAACGCTCTAACCACTAGGTTACCTGCCTCCCCAAGTTGAATGCTCTACCAGCTAGAATAGAGGAAGTATTCAGAGTAGGAGATCTAAAAATGTTTATTGTTGTTGTTGACCAGGTACTATGCTATTTCACAGTAAACAAATGATCAACTGACTCAGCATGCTTATAGGTAAGGACATTCAACATGTACGGCACATAGACAAAGATAAATTGATACTAAAGAGATAAATTGAGACTAAAAATATTGTGGGAGCTGTTTTGTTAGTCTTCAGTGCAGCTTTTAACATTATTGATCATAATGTTCTGCTGTAAAAACATGTGTGTTATTGTCAGGTATGTGTAACTGTCTGTAAGGGAGTCAGACGCAGGAGAGCAGAAGTTGGGAAGACAAAGGAGCCTTTTATTTGGGTGAACAAAAAACACGGCACTAAGAACACTAAACACAATATGGTTTGACATAACCCAGCGCAACCAGTCTAGCGTTCACATTCACGAAACAACAAACAATTCCACACACAGACAAGGGCGGAACAGAGGGTTATATACACGTCTAATACTGAGGGACTTGAAACCAGGTGTGTAGGAAAACAAAACAAGACAAAGGGAAAAATGAAAGGTGGATCGGCGATGGCTAAAAAAACGGTGACGTCGACCGCCGAACGCCGCCCAAACAATGAGAGAAAGCGACTTCGGCGGAAGTCGTGACAGTACCCACCCCTTGACGCACGGCTCCAGCAGCTTGCCGACACCGGCCTCGGGGATTACCCAGAGGGTGAGGTACAGGGCGGTCCGGATGGAGACGGTGGAACTTCGTTAGCATTGTAGGGTCCAACACATCCTCCACCGGAATCCAGCATCTCTCCTCCGGACCGTACCCCTCCCATTCCACGAGGTTCCCGACGCCTCGAATTCCGGCAGGGCAGGCGGAGGGGCTGCCCTGCCGGAAGGGCAGGTTTCGGGTCGAGAGCCAGACCCGGTCCCCCGGTGCCTCACTGCGGTGACTGTCTGCGCTGGCTTTCTGGCACGGTGCCCTGAAGGTGAACATGGGCGGCATCCCATGCGGCTGGTTGAACGGTTAACAAAGAAATTGATCCTACTATATGCTTAATTTAGAGTCATTTGTGCAACTTTAGTTGTAATACAACTGTTGGACTATATGTTTAGATTTGAAAAATATTCTGAGGCTGCATGATAGGACTCTGCTTCCTTGACATCGCTATCAACAAAACAAGTCCTACAGGCTCTGGTTTTATAGCACCAGGACTACTGATCAGTCATACTGTATGGCCAAGTGCCACAAAGAGGGACATAGGCAAATTACACTTGGCCCAGAACAGAGCAGCACGGCTGGCCCTTAAATGTACACAGAGAGTTAACTTCATTAACATGCATGTCAATCTCTCCTGGCTCAAAGTAGAGGAGACATTGACTGCATCACTGCTTGTCTTTATGAGAGGTATGGACGTGTTGAATGTATGGAGCTGTCTGTTCAAATGACATGCACACAGCTCAAACACCCATGCATAACCCACAAGCCATGCCACCAGGGGTCTCTTCACAGTCCCCAAGTTCAGAAAAGACTCTGGGAAATGCATAGTACTACATAGAGCCATGGCTACATGGAACTATTCCACATCAAATAACTCAAGCAAGCAGTAGAATCAGATACCTTATGGAACAACGCGGACTGTGAAGAGACACACACACAGGCACTCACAAACGCATACGCACAGACACGCTAACACACACACACGTACATTGTAATGTTGTAATATTGTTTTATTGTGGAATTATACATTTTGTATTGTAGATACACTACAGTATACAGTACCAGTCAAAAGTTTGGACACACCTACTCATTCCAGGGTTTTTCTTTATTTTTACTATTTTCTACATTGTTGAATAATCGTGAATACATCAAAACTATGATCAAGGCGAACTGGCACCAGACAAACGGAGAACACAGGTATAAGTACACTGGGGAAAATGGAGAAGATGGGCGACACCTGGAGGGGGGGTGGAGAGAAGCACAAAGACAGGTGAAACAGATCAGGGTGTGACAACTATGAAATAACACATATGGAATCATGTAATAACCAAAGAAGTGTTAAACAAATAAAAATATATTTAATATTTTAGATTCTTCAAAGTAGCAATTTTTTATCTTGATGACAGCTTTGCACACTCTTGGCATTCTCTCAACCTGCTTCAGAAGGTAGTCACCTGGAATGCATTTCAATTAATAGGTGTGTTTAAGTACCCTTGTGGAATTTCTTTCCTTCTTGATGCATTTGAGCCAATCAGTTGTGTTGTGACATGGAACGGGGGTATACAGAAGATAGCCCTATTTGGTAAAAGGCAAGAACAGCTAAAATAAGCAAAGAGAAACAACAGTCCATCATTACTTGAAGACATGGAGGTCAGTCAATCCAGAAAATTTCAAGAACTTTGAAAGATTCTTCAAGTGCAGTCGTAAAAACCATCAAGCGCTATGATGAAACTGGCTCTCATGAGGACTGCAAAAGGAAAGGAAGACCCAGAGTTACCTCTGCTGCAGAGGATCAGTTCATTCGCGTTACCAGCCCCAGAAATTGCAGCCCAAATAAATGCTTCACAGAGTTCAAGTAATAGACACATCTCAAAATCAACTGTTCAGAGGAGACTGCGTAAATCAGGCATTCATGGTCAAATTGCTGCAAAGAAAAGGACTAAAGGACACTACTAAAGGACACCACGAAGAGACTTGCTTGGACCAAGAGACACAAGCAATGGACATTAGACCGGTGGAAATGTTTGTTTCCAACCGCCATGTCTTTGTGAGACAGAGTAGGTGAACATATTATTGCGTGGTGTGGTTTCCACCGTGAAGCATGGAGGAGGAAGTGTGATGGTGTGGAGGTGCTTTGCTAGTGACACTGTCAGTAATTTATTTAGAATTCGAGGCACACTTGACCAGCATGGCTACCACAGCATTCTGCAGCGATACGCCATCCCATCTGGTTTACGCTTAGTGGTACAATCATTTGTTTTTCAACAGGACAATGACCCAACTCACCTCCAGGCTGTGTACGGGTTATTTGACAATGAAGGACATTGATGGAGTACTGGATCAGATGACCTGGCCTCCACAATCACCCAACCTCACCCAATGCATTCCAGGTGACTACCTCCTGAAGATGGTTGAGAGAATGCCAAGAGTGTGCAAAGCTGTCATCAAGGCAAAGGGTGGCTACTTTGTAGAATCGAATATCTATTTTGATTTGTTTTACACTTTTTGGTTACTACATGATTCCATGTGTTATTTCTTAGTTTTGATGTCTTCACTATTATTCTACAATGTAGAAAAGAGTAAATATAAAGTAAAACCCTTGAATGAGTAGGTGTGTCCAAACTTTTAACTGGTAGTGTATATACAAAAGTATGTGGACACCCCTTCAAATGAGTGGATTTGACTATTTCAGTCACACCCGTTGCTGACTGATGTATAAAATTGAGCACAAAGCCATGCAATCTCCATAGACAAACATTGGAAGAAGGATTGACATAATGAAGAGCTCAGTGAATTTCAACGTGGCACCGTCATAGGATACCACCTTTCCAATAAGGCAGTTTGTAAAATTTCTGCCCCACTAGAGTTGCCCCGGTCAACTGTAAGTGCTGTTATTGTGAAGTGGAAGCATCTTGGAGCAACAACGGTTTAACTGTGAAGTGGTAGGCCACACAAGCTCACGGAACGGGACCACCGAGTGCTGAAGTGCGTAGCGCGTAAACATCATCTGTCCTCAGTTACAACACTCACTACCGAGTTTCAAACTGCCTCTGGATGCAAAGCAGCAGCACACAAGCCTAAGATCCCCATACGCCATGCCAAGCATCAGCTGGAGTGGTGTTAAGCTCGCCGCCATTGGACTCTGGAGAAGTGGAAACGCGTTCTCTGGAGTGATGAATCATTCTTCATTATCTGTCAGTCTGACGGATGAATATGGGTTTGGCGGCTGCCAGGAGAACACTACTTGCCAGAATGCATAGTGCCAACTGTAAAGTTTGGTGGAGGAGGAATAATGGTCTGGGGTTATTTTTCATGATTCAGGCCCCTTAGTTCCAGTGAAGGGAAATCGTAATGCTACAGCATACTATGACATTCTAGAAGATGCTGTGCTTCCAACTTTGTGGCAACAGTTTGGGGAAGGCCCTTCCCTGTTTCAGCAATGACAATGCCCCCATGCACAAAGCGAGGTCCATACGGAAATGGTTTGTCAAGATCGGTGTGGAAGAACTTGACTGGCCTGCACAGAGCCCTGACCTCAACCCCATTGAACACCTTTGGGATGAATTGGAAAGCCGATTGCGAGCCAAACCTAATTGCCCAACATCAGTGCCCGACCTCACTAATGCTTTTGTGGCTAAATGGAAACAAGTCCCCACAGCAATGTTACAACATCTAGTGGAAAGCCTTCCCAGAAGAGTGGAGACAGTTATGGCCATGATTTTGGAATGAGATGTTTGTCAAGCAGGTGTCCACATACTTTTGGTAAGGTAGTGAATGTAGTGGTAGAGTAGTGGCGTAATAATGCGTTGTAGGGTGTACTGTTTTATTTTAAATGGTGAAGTAATTGCCTTCATCTTGTTTCGACCCCAGGAAGAGTAGCTGCTGCCTTGGCAGGAACTATTGGGGATCCTTAATAAATACACATAAAACCACTGCAGTATCGTAACCACGGAATTAAATAGAACATTATTTTGTATCTCTGCTATCATAACAGACACATTCCCACTGACAGCGAAGTGATGGATAACCACGTCACTGATAACCACGTCTGGATGTTATAGATCTATAATCACACTGACAGCTGACAGCGAAGTGATGGATAACCACGTCACTGATAACCACGTCTGGATGTTATAGATCTATAATCACACTGACAGCTGACAGCGAAGTGATAGATAACCACGTCACTGATAACCACGTCTGGATGTTATAGATCTATAATCACACTGACAGCTGACAGCGAAGTGATAGATAACCACGTCACTGATAACCACGTCTGGATGTTATAGATCTATAATCACACTGACAGCTGACAGCGACTCTGACAGCTGACTCTCTCTCTCTCCCTCCCTCCCTCCCTCTCTCTCTCTCTCTCTCTCAGTTTCTTGGAGATCCTGGCGGAGAGTGATGGGGTGATGGTTGCCAGGGGCGACCTGGGCATAGAGATCCCTGCAGAGAAAGTCTTCATCGCTCAGAAGATGATGATCGGACGTTGCAACTCCGCTGGAAAGCCTGTTATCTGTGCCACACAGGTCAGAGGACACACACACACACATACTCACACACTCCTGGAGCCATGTTGAGTGTGTTGTATGGTACACTCTTGACTCAGAGTGACAGCATAATAGCAGTTAAAAAAATAATAAAAGGCCAAAATGCACACATACACATGCAGACACACACACACACACACACACACACACACACACACACACACACACACACACATAAATACTTCAGGGCATGAAGAGAGGTGCAGCGCCAAACAACATACACACGCAGTTGGGATGTGTTACATAGGATATTAGCAACAGGACACAGAATATAATGATGATAACATAGATACTGTCTCTCACAGACACACACACATAGACACGGACACAAACACTCCTCGGTCTCATGTTCTCTCTGTCTCCTTCATATTGACTCATATGGATAGACTCTGTGTGGAGTCTCACGAATATCAATAACCATCCCTCCCCATCACTCTACCCATTCTATTCCCAGTGTCTTCTCTCATGTTGCCCAACCACATCCCTTGTGTGCTGTGTGACGTCGGTAATGGTGTGTGTGTGTATGTGTGTGGTAGATGTTGGAGAGCATGGTATCCCACCCCAGGCCTACGCGTGCGGAGGGCAGTGACGTAGCTAATGCAGTGTTGGATGGAGCCGACTGTGTGATGCTCTCTGGGGAGACGGCTAAAGGACTGTTCCCTGTCGAGTCTGTGGCCATGATGCACTCGGTCAGTGTGTGAAGAGTAGAAAGTCCATTCTATTAAATAATCATTTGGTGGGTGCTTATATTTGTCCTATTTCACACGTGTACAAGTGTGTATTATAGATGTGTAAATTGGAAATGTGTTTTCAATATATCCCAACTCCCACTGAGACACCCTCAGAGAGTGGGGTCACGGCCAGCCATTATCAACGGCGACCCTGGAGAAATTAGGGTGGTTAAGTGCCCGGCTCAAGGGTACATCAACATATTTTTCACTTTGTCGGCTTGGGTATTCAAACTAGCAGCCTTTTGGTTACTGGCCCAACTCTCTAACTGCCAGGCTACCTGCTGCCTGTCAAATATGGAGAATTGGGCTGTAGGACACTTCCAAGGAATCAAAATGTCTGACAAATTTAGATTTTGCAGTGACCTATCCCTTTAAACATTCCCCCTTCATCTCTGTCACACCACACTACACACACCTACAGATCTGCAGGGAGGCAGAGGCAGCCATCTTCCAACAGCAGTTGTTTGAGGAGCTTCGTCGTCTGACCCCTCTGTCCAATGACCCTACTGAGGTCACTGCTATAGGAGCTGTAGAGTCATCCTTCAAATGCTGTGCTGGAGCTGTCATAGTACTCACTACTACTGGCAGGTATGCTGTTATACACACACACACATACACACGTACTGTACATGCAAACACACACATGCTCACTGACTCCAACCCTCTCCCTTTCTGCTCGTTCTATCCCTCTCTCTCTCCCAGGTCAGCCCAGCTTCTGTCCCGGTATCGCCCACGCTGTCCCATCGTCGCGGTAACAAGAAGTCCTCAGGTGAGATAGAATACTGGCCCAATCTACGAGACACAACCCCTAAGGTTAGGTTTAGGATTGTTGTTTGATATGTGGTTGTAGCCTGTAGAGTGGGGCTGTTACCTGCCTCCTTTAGGGTAAAGGTAAAGGCTGTTAGTTTGGGTGGACTGATGCAGTGTGTGTGTTCTGTCTCCAGGTGGCACGTCAGGCCCAGCTGCTGAGGGGTGTGTTCCCAGTGCTGTTCCACCCCCTCCCTGCCCCGTCTGGGCCGACGATGTAGACAACAGAGTCAACTTCGGCATGAACATAGGTCTGTGTGTGTTGAAGGGGTGGGTGTGTGAGAGAGAGAGAGAAAAGGAGTGGGAAAGATGGGGAGAAAGTGGGAAAGAGAGAAAGTAAGTTTAGTGTCATATGGATGTTATTCACGTCTCTTTTCACTATCTCACTATGTCTGCCTCCCCCTTCCACCTTCCCTTACTGTCTGCCTCCCTCTTCCACCTTCCCTTACTGTCTGCCTCCCCCTTCCACCTTCCCTTACTGTCTGCCTCCCTCTTTCACCCTCCCTCACTATGTCTGCCTCCCCCTTCCACCCTCCCTCACTATGTCTGCCTCCCTCTTCCACTCTCCCTCACTATGTCTGCCTCCCTCTTCCACTCTCCCTCACTATGTCTGCCTCCCCCTTCCACCCTCCCTCACTATGTCTGCCTCCCCCTTCCACCCTCCCTTACTGTGTCTGCCTCCCCCTTCCACCCTCCCTCACTATGTCTGCCTCCCTCTTCCACTCTCCCTCACTATGTCTGCCTCCCCCTTCCACTCTCCCTCACTATGTCTGCCTCCCCCTTCCACCCGCCCTCACTATGTCTGCCTCCCTCTTCCACCATCCCTCACTATGTCTGCCTCCCTCTTCCACTCTCCCTCACTGTCTGCCTCCCTCTTCCACCCTCCCTCACTGTCTGCCTCCCTCTTCCACCCTCCCTCACTGTGTCTGCCTCCCCCTTCCACCCTCCCTCACTGTCTGCCTCCCCCTTCCACCCTCCCTTACTGTCTGCCTCCCTCTTCCACCCTCCCTCACTGTGTCTGCCTCCCCCTTCCACTCTCCCTCACTGTCTACCTCCCCTTCCACCCTCCCTTACTGTCTGCCTCCCTCTTCCACCCTCCCTCACTGTGTCTGCCTCCCCCTTCCACTCTCCCTCACTGTCTGCCTCCCCCTTCCACCCTCCCTTACTGTCTGCCTCCCTCTTCCACCCTCCCTCACTGTGTCTGCCTCCCCCTTCCACTCTCCCTCACTGTCAGCCTCACTCTTCCACCCTCCCTCACTGTGTCTGCCTCCCCCTTCCACTCTCCCTCAATGTCTGCCTCCCTCTTCCACACTCCCTCACTGTGTCTGCCTCCCTCTTCCACCCTCCCTCACTGTGTCTGCCTCCCCCTTCCACTCTCCCTCACTGTCTGCCTCCCTCTTCCACACTCCCTCACTGTGTCTGCCTCCCCCTTACACCCTCCCTCACTGTGTGTAGGAAAGGCCAGAGGCTTCTTCAAGACAGGTGACATGGTGATCGTGGTGACCGGCTGGATCCCTGGTTCTGGTCACACTAACATCATGAGGGCAGTCCACGTGCCCTAAACACTCTGTTCCTATTGGACACTACCACTGACTGACAGACAGGCCCACCAATCCTAAGTGGCACATAGCCTAACAGACACACTAACTACATAGATAGCATAGAACTAGAATTATGTGGTGATGAAGTACATAAACAAAACAACAGTCAATATTTTTTCCATGTTCATTGAAAGTGATTTTAATGTAGTCAATGTTTTTGTGTGTTTATTCATTTCTGTCTTGGAAGCACTGCCTCTCTCCAAATAAAGCTTGGAGCATAACCTTATCATAACATGGTGTGCCATCTGCCTCTCTCCAAATAAAGCTTGGAGCATAACCTTATCATAACATGGTGTGCCATCTGCCTCTCTCCAAATAAAGCTTGGAGCATAACCTTATCATAACATGGTGTGCCATCTGCCTCTCTCCAAATAAAGCTTGGAGCATAACCTTATCATAACATGGTGTGCCATCTGCCTCTCTCCAAATAAAGCTTGGAGCATAACCTTATCATAACATGGTGTGCCATCTGCCTCTCTCCAAATAAAGCTTGGAGCATAACCTTATCATAACATGGTGTGCCATCTGCCTCTCTCCAAATAAAGCTTGGAGCATAACCTTATCATAACATGGTGTGCCATCTGCCTCTCTCCAAATAAAGCTTGGAGCATAACCTTATCATAACATGGTGTGACATCTGCCTCTCTCCAAATAAAGCTTGGAGCATAACCTTATCATAACATGGTGTGACATCTGCCTCTCTCCAAATAAAGCTTGGAGCATAACCTTATCATAACATGGTGTGACATCTGCCTCTCTCCAAATAAAGCTTGGAGCATAACCTTATCATAACATGGTGTGACATCTGCCTCTCTCCAAATAAAGCTTGGAGCATAACCTTATCATAACATGGTGTGCCATCTGCCTCTCTCCAAATAAAGCTTGGAGCATAACCTTATCATAACATGGTGTGCCATCTGCCTCTCTCCAAATAAAGCTTGGAGCATAACCTTATCATAACATGGTGTGCCATCTGCCTCTCTCAAATAAAGCTTGGAGCATAACCTTATCATAACATGGTGTGCCATCTGCCTCTCTCCAAATAAAGCTTGGAGCATAACCTTATCATAACATGGTGTGACATCTGCCTCTCTCCAAATAAAGCTTGGAGCATAACCTTATCATAACATGGTGTGCCATCTGCCTCTCTCCAAATAAAGCTTGGAGCATAACCTTATCATAACATGGTGTGCCATCTGCCTCTCTCCAAATAAAGCTTGGAGCATAACCTTATCATAACATGGTGTGCCATCTGCCTCTCTCCAAATAAAGCTTGGAGCATAACCTTATCATAACATGGTGTGCCATCTGCCTCTCTCCAAATAAAGCTTGGAGCATAACCTTATCATAACATGGTGTGACATCTGCCTCTCTCCAAATAAAGCTTGGAGCATAACCTTATCATAACATGGTGTGCCATCTGCCTCTCTCCAAATAAAGCTTGGAGCATAACCTTATCATAACATGGTATGCCATCTGCCTCTCTCCAAATAAAGCTTGGAGCATAACCTTATCATAACATGGTGTGCCATCTGCCTCTCTCAAATAAAGCTTGGAGCATAACCTTATCATAACATGGTGTGCCATCTGCCTCTCTCCAAATAAAGCTTGGAGCATAACCTTATCATAACATGGTGTGCCATCTGCCTCTCTCCAAATAAAGCTTGGAGCATAACCTTATCATAACATGGTGTGCCATCTGCCTCTCTCCAAATAAAGCTTGGAGCATAACCTTATCATAACATGGTGTGACATCTGCCTCTCTCCAAATAAAGCTTGGAGCATAACCTTATCATAACATGGTGTGACATCTGCCTCTCTCCAAATAAAGCTTGGAGCATAACCTTATCATAACATGGTGTGACATCTGCCTCTCTCCAAATAAAGCTTGGAGCATAACCTTATCATAACATGGTGTGACATCTGCCTCTCTCCAAATAAAGCTTGGAGCATAACCTTATCATAACATGGTGTGCCATCTGCCTCTCTCCAAATAAAGCTTGGAGCATAACCTTATCATAACATGGTGTGCCATCTGCCTCTCTCCAAATAAAGCTTGGAGCATAACCTTATCATAACATGGTGTGCCATCTGCCTCTCTCCAAATAAAGCTTGGAGCATAACCTTATCATAACATGGTGTGCCATCTGCCTCTCTCCAAATAAAGCTTGGAGCATAACCTTATCATAACATGGTGTGCCATCTGCCTCTCTCCAAATAAAGCTTGGAGCATAACCTTATCATAACATGGTGTGACATCTGCCTCTCTCTCTCTGTCATTATGGAGGTCAGGCAGTGAATTATCTGGCAATGTTTTTATCCATTATTTAACTAGGCAAGTCAGTTAAGAACAAATTCTTATTTTCAATGAGAGCCTATGACAGTGGGTTGACTGCCTGTTCAGGGGCAGAACGACATATATTTACCTTGTCAGCTTGGGGATTTGAACTTGCAACCTTTCGGTTACCTAGTCCAATGCTCTAACCACTAGGCTACCCTGCCGCCCCAATTAACCCAAACTTGCAAGTTCGAATCCCCGAGCTGACAAGGCACAAATCTGTCGTTCTGCCCCTGAACAGGCAGTTAACCCACTGTTCCTAGGCCGGCATTGAAAATAAGAATTTGTTCTTAACTGACTTGCCTAGTTAAATAAAGGTCAAATAAAAATAAATAAATGTGGTATTTCTAATGTCCCTAGAATAGTAGTCACCACTATGTTATGTTGTATTTCTATGTCCCTAGAATAGTAGTCACCACTATGTGGTATTTATATGTCCCTAGAATAGTAGTCACCACTATGTGGTATTTATATGTCCCTAGAATAGTAGTCACCACTATGTGGTATTTCTATGTCCCTAGAATAGTAGTCACCACTATGTTGTATTTCTATGTCCCTAGAATAGTAATCACCACTCTGTGGTATTTATAATGTCCCTAGAATAGTAATCACCACTATGTGGTATTTCTAATGTCCCTAGAATAGTAGTCACCACTATGAGGTATTTCTAATGTCCCTAGAATAGTAGTCACCACTATGTGGTATTTCTAATGTCCCTAGAATAGTAGTCACCACTATGTGGTATTTCTAATGTCCCTAGAATAGTAGTCCACCACTGTGGTATTTCTAATGTCCCTAGAATAGTAGTCACCACTATGTGGTATTTCTAATGTCCCTAGAATAGTATTCACCACTATGTGGTATTTCTAATGTCCCTAGAATAGTAGTCACCACTATGTGGTATTTCTAATGTCCCTAGAATAGTAGTCACCACTATGTGGTATTTCTAATGCCCCTAGAATAGTAGTCACCACTATGAGGTATTTCTTGCCCTCTAGCTCACACAGGTCGGCTGCGATCTTCAGCCACGGACCCTTAGGTAAAGGAGTCATGACAAATGGTTCTCTCTTTTGAGTTGTTTTGTTCTCTGTACAGAACCTGCATGACAGAACCTGCATGACTTCACCTTTCTAGCGAAGTGGACGCTGATCTGCTCTGAATGGCGCAGGATTTGTGTTGCCCTCTCCAGTGTCAAGTCTGGCTCCAGCTGTAGCTTTTCTGAAACATCACTGTCCATCATGCCAATCACAATTCCATCATGCCAATCACAATCCTGTCCCTTATTTGTTCGTCCTTTGTAGTTCCAAACTCGCAGTATTCAGCTAGCTCATACAGATTCCTCACAAAATATTCCACTGACTCTCCCCCTTTCTGAATGCGCTGTGGCACAAAATATTCCACTGACTCTCCCCCTTTCTGAATGCGCTGTGGCACAAAATATTCCACTGACTCTCCCCCTTTCTGAATGCGCTGTGGCACAAAATATTCCACTGACTCTCCCCCTTTATGAATGCGCTGTGGCACAAAATATTCCACTGACTCTCCCCCTTTCTGAATGCGCTGTGGCACAAAATATTCCACTGACTCTCCCCCTTTCTGAATGCGCTGTGGCACAAAATGTTCCACTGACTCTCCCCCTTTCTGAATGCGCTGTGGCACAAAATGTTCCACTGACTCTCCCCCTTTCTGAATGCGCTGTGGCACAAAATATTCCACTGACTCTCCCCCTTTCTGAATGCGCTGTGGCACAAAATATTCCACTGACTCTCCCCCTTTCTGAATGCGCTGTGGCACAAAATGTTCCACTGACTCTCCCCCTTTCTGAATGCGCTGTGGCACAAAATGTTCATTCCGTTTTTCAATCACCACATCATAGTCAAATTATTCATTAAAGTCATCAAAGGAGAATGCATTGTAGATCATATCTGCATCTTTCCCCATTGCATAAAGTTGTGAATTCACCTGCACTACACCAATCTCCTTTTCCAGTTTCAATGCCACTCAACTGGAAAACGCTCCAGATAGGCCCTGATGACGGACTGCTCTGGTGGGTTGAATTGTGACATTTTCCTCACTAATCATCTGAGTTCTTTAATTCTGACACCATGTCTTTATGGAGACCAGGCAGTGAATTATCCGGTTAGTTACGTTTACTAACTCTTAAATCAGACCATTAACATGCAGTCCACACAGCTACTATCTGCTAGTCCTCATTGCTAGGTTAGTTATATCCGGTTAGTTACGTTTACTAACTCTTAAATCAGACCATTAACATGCAGTCCACACAGCTACTATCTGCTAGTCCTCATTGCTAGGTTAGTTATATCCGGTTAGTTACGTTTACTAACTCTTAAATCAGACCATTAACATGCAGTCCACACAGCTACTATCTGCTAGTCCTCATTGCTAGGTTAGTTATATCCGGTTAGTTACGTTTACTAACTCTTAAATCAGACCATTAACATGCAGTCCACACAGCTACTATCTGCTAGTCCTCATTGCTAGGTTAGTCATATCCGGTTAGTTACGTTTACTAACTCTTAAATCAGACCATTAACATGCAG
>NC_060187.1:80389115-80411615 GCF_021184085.1 Oncorhynchus gorbuscha
TCAAATAAAACAACCATTATAATGCAATACAAGCATTATAACATAATCTTGCTATTTTACACGACACTCTCTCTCTCTCTCTCTGTTTCTCTCTGTTTGTCTGTCTCTCTCTGTGACTCATTTATGCTCGGTGTGCATGGTCCCCATCCATGAAACCATGTTTTTATACTGTCTCTCTCTGTGACTCATTTATGTTCGGTGTGCATGGTCCCCATCCATGAAACCATGTTTTTATACTGTCTCTCTCTGTGACTCATTTATGTTCGGTGTGCATGGTCCCCATCCATGAAACCATGTTTTTATACTGTCTCTCTCTGTGACTCATTTATGTTCGGTGTGCATGGTCCCCATCCATGAAACCATGTTTTTATACTGTCTCTCTCTGTGACTCATTTATGTTCGGTGTGCATGGTCCCCATCCATGAAACCATGTTTTTATACTGTCTCTCTCTGTGACTCATTTATGTTCGGTGTGCATGGTCCCCATCCATGAAACCATGTTTTTATACTGTCTCTCTCTGTGACTCATTTATGTTCGGTGTGCATGGTCCCCATCCATGAAACCATGTTTTTATACTGTCTCTCTCTGTGACTCATTTATGTTCGGTGTGCATGGTCCCCATCCATGAAACCATGTTTTTATACTGTCTCTCTCTGTGACTCATTTATGTTCGGTGTGCATGGTCCCCATCCATGAAACCATGTTTTTATACTGTCTCTCTCTGTGACTCATTTATGTTCGGTGTGCATGGTCCCCATCCATGAAACCATGTTTTTATACTGTCTCTCTCTGTGACTCATTTATGTTCGGTGTGCATGGTCCCCATCCATGAAACCATGTTTTTATACTGTCTCTCTCTGTGACTCATTTATGTTCGGTGTGCATGGTCCCCATCCATGAAACCATGTTTT
Source organism: Oncorhynchus gorbuscha (assembly GCF_021184085.1). Taxonomy (NCBI): domain Eukaryota; kingdom Metazoa; phylum Chordata; class Actinopteri; order Salmoniformes; family Salmonidae; genus Oncorhynchus; species Oncorhynchus gorbuscha. Next base: position 80,390,028 of record NC_060187.1, read on the forward strand.
TATACTGTCTCTCTCTGTGACTCATTTATGTTCGGTGTGCATGGTCCCCATCCATGAAACCATGTTTTTATACTGTCTCTCTCTGTGACTCATTTTTTGGTCCCCATCCATGAAACCATGTCTGTCTCTCTGTGACTCATTTATGTTCGGTGTGCATGGTCCCCATCCATGAAACCATGTTTTTATACTGTCTCTCTCTGTGACTCATTTATGTTCGGTGTGCATGGTCCCCATCCATGAAACCATGTTTTTATACTGTCTCTCTCTGTGACTCATTTATGTTCGGTGTGCATGGTCCCCATCCATGAAACCATGTTTTTATACTGTCTCTCTCTGTGACTCATTTATGTTCGGTGTGCATTTGTTTTTATACTGTCTCTCTCTGTTACTCATTTATGTGTGCATGGTCCCCATCCATGAAACCATGTTTTTATACTGTCTCTCTCTGTGACTCATTTATGTTCGGTGTGCATGGTCCCCATCCATGAAACCATGTTTTTATACTGTCTCTCTCTGTGACTCATTTATGTTCGGTGTGCATGGTCCCCATCCATGAAACCATGTTTTTATACTGTCTCTCTCTGTGACTCATTTATGTTCGGTGTGCATGGTCCCCATCCATGAAACCATGTTTTTATACTGTCTCTCTCTGTGACTCATTTATGTTCGGTGTGCATGGTCCCCATCCATGAAACCATGTTTTTATACTGTCTCTCTCTGTGACTCATTTATGTTCGGTGTGCATGGTCCCCATCCATGAAACCATGTTTTTATACTGTCTCTCTCTGTGACTCATTTATGTTCGGTGTGCATGGTCCCCATCCATGAAACCATGTTTTTATACTGTCTCTCTCTGTGACTCATTTATGTTCGGTTTGCATGGTCCCCATCCATGAAACCATGTTTTTATACTGTCTCTCTCTGTGACTCATTTATGTTCGGTGTGCATGGTCCCCATCCATGAAACCATGTTTTTATACTGTCTCTCTCTGTGACTCATTTATGTTCGGTGTGCATGGTCCCCATCCATGAAACCATGTTTTTATACTGTCTCTCTCTGTGACTCATTTATGTTCGGTGTGCATGGTCCCCATCCATGAAACCATGTTTTTATACTGTCTCTCTCTGTGACTCATTTATGTTCGGTGTGCATGGTCCCCATCCATGAAACCATGTTTTTATACTGTCTCTCTCTGTGACTCATTTATGTTCGGTGTGCATGGTCCCCATCCATCAAACCATGTTTTTATACTGTTTGAGAAACAAATAATGAACTGCAATTAAGCCATTTCAGTTGCCAGTTATTGCGACCGTTGTCAGTCATATGCGGTGTGGAAATAGATAAGGCGTATCTCTGTTGCTGTGGCTGGTGGAGATATTCGGTTTGACCGATGCCATAAGATGCTGAGTTTTCTGAGGTGCTTCAGCTGTGTCCTATATTGTACGGACTGAGATGACCCACATCCGTGTGCAAGGCGACTTGCCCATAAACAAATTAACTGTCTAATTTGTTTCTTATCTTCTCTCCCATGTCCCTTTTCTTCTGCTTGCTCTGTTGCTCCTTACGGGAAAATCCACTCAGAAATGGTCGTTAAGCGTCATCATACGGCGCATTTTGCATCATCATGAGGATGTGTCAAGTGACAATTTGATTTTCGAAGTCCTATATCTTGACAATGTGATTTCTGACATGGAAAACACTTTGGGAATTTATCAACAGTGGACTAATTAAAAAAAATATATATATTTTGGGTTGGATTTGTCCTTCTACGCACTCTCTCTCTCTCTCTCTCTCTCTCTCTCTCTCTCTCTCTCTCTCTCTCTCTCTCTCTCTCTCTCTCTCTCTCTTCTCTCTCTCTCTTTATTTCCCTCCCTCGCGCAATTCCCCGGTTGTATTGGGGTGGATGACGCGGCACCCATACCTGTGCTGTGTGCTTCTTGTGCCGGCTGGGCGTGCAGCCTGGGGAAGGAATGGTGATGGGGATGCGGCTGCCATGGTAACAAGCCGATTAGATCCAGACCTTTGTGTGTATTTATTTATTTAATATTTCAGTTGCGTGCGTGCCTGAGAGGTGACGGGCGTTTTGGAAGTCAGCCTGCAATCGGAATCATAATATTAAGACTGGTGTCGCGTTCCTTTTGAGTTATGATTGGCCATAGAATTGCCTATTTAAATATTTGGCTATACCTTCTCAAGCTCAACAAGTTATTCCGGTTGGAACAGGACTTCATGGATATAATTCATTCAAGTGCACTTAATTTCCTTGCATGGTTTTATTCATCAAGATTCGTCAAAAACATGTGAATGAAACAGGTTTTGTTAATCGTAAACGAATAGGATGGGCTCCAACGATGTCGCTGTAACGGTCCAAGGATGTCATTGGGAGTGACTGGAGAAGTGGAAGAGGAGGGGAAACGCGTCTGAAATAGCAGAACATTTATCCGGGCGGATTTGTAGACGTCACATATTCTGCACTTGCCCAGGTTGTCTGTTCTGTTTGTGTGTTTCCGAACTGAATTCCGAAAATAACCCTAATGCTGACGCTAACAGCTTGTCTTGTTTTACGTGCCCGGACAAAGGGAATATTAGGCGAGTGTCGACTAAATTGTGGGTACGACCACTTGCATGTGTACTCTTGCTTATGTTCGTGTCTGTGTGTGTATCTCTGTCTATGTTTGAAAGCGTGTTTCAGTATAAATCAGTGCGTGGGTGAGTCAGACTGTGTGCAAGTGTCTGTCTGTGTGTGTCTCGTGCCCGTTTGTGTCCGTTAAAACAAACCTGTGCTGATGAGGCTCACGTGTACTTGTCATTCATAGGTAGCCAACCACCCAGAACTACCACCTCTCATCCACTGTCAAGATGAACTCTTACAGAATACTACCATGTGTCGATGAGAGCAAGAGGGAGACATATCCTTGACAACCAGAGAGGGAGGGTCAAAGAGCGACCTGCGTCATTATCCCTGAGAGAGAGAGGAATTAGGTGCCAATATGCCTGGTGTGGAAACGCTGAGGGCGTCAGTAGAAAGGAGAAGGTGGGCCTCAGGCCAGGAGAACAAGGGAGGATGGAGAGATCTCGATGAAGAAAAGCGAGCTGGGGAAAGGAGGAGATAAGAGAAAGCACTGCCATCATATTTTTGGAGTTACAAATCTATTGTTTTTACGTGGCAAACACCCAGAGGTGGGGTTAGGATGCACAGATCAGTGGAGAGGAGACAGATCACTACAAGCCATTGGAGATTATAAAACATATTTAATCACCACCTTTCTCTTTCCCCAGACAGTCTTAGCCCCAGACAGTTATTAGGCTCCTAGTTGAACATTGACAGGACATATTGTCCTGTTTTGACAATCTGAAAGTGACATGTCTGAGAGTGACAGAGAGTGAATCTGAGAGTGACAGGTTATATTGATCTCCCTTTGTCCCCCTTCTCCCTGGTTAGGGGATGGATGGGATGGCGGGAGGTGTTGGGCCCCCTGGCGGGGGTGAGGGTCGGCCGGGTCGTAGTGGAGGAGACTCTCAGAGGCGCAGTAAGGGCAGCCTGCCCTCCCCAGGGTACCGCCTCTCCCAGGCATCGCTGGAGGGTGACAGGTCAGGGGTCGAAGGGTCCGGTTCTGGAGGGGGGCGACGGCGCCTCTCCATCTTGAGTGCCACCAGAGACGGCCTCCCCTTCCGTTCAGCTGGCACCCCAACCACCCCTGTCCCCCTGCCCCCTCCTCCAGCCCCCTTCTCCTCCACCCAGCAGCGTTCTGTTGGCTTTTCCTCGTCACGCGCTGCCCTTGCCTCCACTTCCTCCTCCACCGGCACCGGAGTGGTAGTTGTAGCGTTGGGCCCGGAAACCACGACAACCACGGCTTGTAACACCGTGGCGGGCACGCCGGAGATGGGGAGTCTGTCTGGGACGGGGGGCATGGGGGGGTTTGGGATGGGTCTAGACGGGGAGGACTACAGCTACTCCAACCAGTCCACCTTCATCCAGAGACAGTTTGGAGCCATGCTGCAGCCGGGGGTCAACAAGTTCAGCCTGCGCATGTTTGGGTCCCACAAGGCTGTGGCCATGGAGCAGGAGAGACTCAAATCAGCAGGGGAGTGGATCATACACCCCTACAGCGACTTCAGGTACGCACCATACACCCTACAGAGACTTCAGGTACGCACCATACACCCCTACAGCGACTTCAGGTACGCACCATACACCCCTACAGCGACTTCAGGTACGCACCATACACCCTACAGAGACTTCAGGTACGCACCATACACCCCTACAGCGACTTCAGGTATGCACCATACACCCCTACAGCGACTTCAGGTACGCACCATACACCCTACAGAGACTTCAGGTACGCACCATACACCCCTACAGCGACTTCAGGTACGCACCATACACCCTACAGAGACTTCAGGTACACACCATACACCCTACAGCGACTTCAGGTACACACCATACACCCCTACAGCGACTTCAGGTACACACCATACACCCCTACAGCGACTTCAGGTACACACCATACACCCCTACAGCGACTTCAGGTACACACCATACACCCCTACAGCGACTTCAGGTACACACCATACACCCCTACAGCGACTTCAGGTACACACCATACACCCCTACAGCGACTTCAGGTACACACCATACACCCCTACAGCGACTTCAGGTACACACCATACACCCCTACAGCGACTTCAGGTACACACCATACACCCCTATAGCCCTAGGGAATGGAAAATATCATGCACTCTGACAGCCACTTCAGCTCCATACAGACCATACAGCCTTGCCAGGGGGGAGGGAGAGGGTGGGGTGGAGAGGCAGAGTGAGGGAGTGAAGAGGGAGTCTGGGAGTCTTTGGATGGGAGAGAGACGAGGTGAAAGACACAGTGGGGTCATGACCCAGAGGGAGAATACAGTATACAGTATGTCCATCCTCCTTCAGGTAAGGAAGGAAGGAAGGAAGGAAGGAAGGAAGGAAGGAAGGAAGGAAGGAAGGAAGGAAGGAAGGAAGGAAGGAAGGAAGGAAGGAAGGAAGGAAGGAAGGAAAGAGAGGAGTGATATGGAGATGGATGGATGGATGGATGGATGGATGGATGGATGGAAGGATAAAGGGATGATCAGAGGGAGAGAGATGTGTTGAGGATATATAAGACAGTGGAGGCAACAGGTCAGACAGAGTGTGGGTGAAACACCCTTACAGCAACGTCACATCAGTAACCACAACACTATGAATAGAGGAAGAGAGGGAGGGAGGGAGGGAAAGAGAGAGGGGGAGAGAAAGAGGTGTGAAAGACAGGACAGCATAGAGAGAGAGCATGTCACCCCTATCAAATCTTATGTAGGCTACTCCATTCCATCCATATCAATGAATAAAGGCTGTGTCTTCATTTGACCTCTATAGCCTCATCTCCTTGAGTCCTTTCCTTTCCCTCATAACCACTGAAGAGATTTGACGAGGTTCCCACAGTTTATCAAGTCTTTCAGACCAGTGAAGGAGAGGCTGACAAGGGGAAGCTAATGGGATGTACCCTGAGAGGAAAGACAGAGGGAGAGAAGAAACGGGATGTGCAGGCTGGCTGGTGGTGAGCTGATGATGAAGTTGGGGAACATCCTTCAGGAACGTCCTTGTTACTAAGTTAGTAGAAGCTCCTTAGAATAGAGAGAGAAAGAGAGGATTTGTGAATAGAGGGAGAATTGAAGGAAGGGAATCAGAGGAAGGGGAGAGAGGGGAGAGAATGAGGAGAGAGGGAGGGGGAAAGACAGAGAGGGGAGATAATGAGGAGACAGGGAGGGGAGAGAGGGAGGGGGAAAGACAGAGAAGGGTGAGAATGAGGAGAGAGGGAGGGGAGAGAGAGGGGGAAAGACAGAGAGGAGAGAGAATGAGGAGAGAGGGATGGGAGAGAGGGAGGGGGAAAGACAGAGAGGGGAGAGAATGAGGAGAGGGAGGGGAGAGAGGGAGGGGGAAAGACAGAGAGGGGAGAGAGAGAGGGAGGGGGAAAGACAGAGAGGGGAGAGAATGAGGAGTGAGGGAGGGAGAGAGGGAGGGGGAAAGACAGAGAGGGGAGAGAATGAGGAGACAGGGAGGGGGAAAGACAGAGAGGGGAGAGAATGAGGAGTGAGGGAGGGGAGAGAGGGAGGGGGAAAGACAGAGAGGGGAGAGAATGAGGAGACAGGGAGGGGGAAAGACAGAGAGGGGAGAGAATGAGGAGACAGGGAGGGGGAAAGACAGAGAGGGGAGAGAATGAGGGGGAGAGGGAGGGGAGAGAGGGAGGGGAAAGACAGAGAGGGGAGAGAATGAGTAGAGAGGGAGGGGGAAAGACAGAGAGGGAGAGAATGAGGGGAGAGGGAGGGGAGAGAGGGAGGGGGAAAGACAGAGAGGGGAGAGAATGAGGAGTGAGGGAGGGGAGAGAGGGAGGGGGAAAGACAGAGAGGGGAGAGAATGAGTAGAGAGGGAGGGGGAAAGACAGAGAGGGGAGAGAATGAGGGGGAGAGGGAGGGGAGAGAGGGAGGGGGAAAGACAGAGAGGGAGAGAATGAGGAGTGAGGGAGGGGAGAGAGGGAGGGGGAAAGACAGAGAGGGGAGAGAATGAGTAGAGAGGGAGGGGGAAAGAAGGGGGAGAGGGAGGGGAGAAAGAGAGGGGGAAAGACAGAGAGGGAGAGAATGAGGAGAGAGGGAGGGGGAAAGACAGAGAGGGGAGAGGGAGGGGGAAAGACTGAGGAGAGAGGGAGGGGGAAAGACAGAGAGGGGAGAGAATGAGGAGAAAAGACAGAGAGGGGAGAGAATGAGGAAAGACAGAGAGGGGGAAAGACAGAGATGGGAGAGAATGAGGAGAGACAGGGAGGGGGAGAGAATGAGGAGAGAGGGAGAGAGAATGAGGAGAGAGGGAGGGGGAGAGAATGAGGAGAGAGGGAGGGGGAGAGAATGAGGAGAGAGAGAGAATGAGGGGGAGAGAATGAGGAGAGAGGGAGGGGGAGAGAATGAGGGGGAGAGAATGAGGAGACAGGGAGGGGGAGAGAATGAGGAGAGAGGGAGGGGGAGAGAATGAGGAGAGAGGGAGGGGGAGAGAATGAGGAGAGAGGGAGGGGGAGAGAATGAGGAGACAGGGAGGGGGAGAGAATGAGGAGAGAGGGAGGGGAGAGAAATGAGGAGAGAGGGAGAGGGAATGAGGAGACAGGGAGGGGAGAGAATGAGGAGAGAGGGAGGGGAGAGAATGAGGAGAGAGGGAGGGGGAGAGAATGAGGAGAGAGGGAGGGGGAGAGAATGAGGAGAGACAGGGAGGGGAGAGAATGAGGAGAGACAGGGAGGGGGAGAGAATGAGGAGAGACAGGGAGGGGGAGAGAATGAGGAGAGACAGGGAGGGGGAGAGAATGAGGAGAGACAGGGAGGGGGAGAGAATGAGGAGAGAGGGAAAGACAGATAGGGGAGAGAATTTTTAATTTTAATTTAACCTTTATTTAACCAGGCAAGTCAGTTAAGAACACATTCTTATTTTCAATGACGGCCTGGGAACAGTGGGTTAACTGCCTGTTCAGGGGCAGAACGTCAGATTTGTACCTTGTCAGCTCGGGGGTTTGAACTCGCAACCTTCCGGTTACTAGTCCAACGCTCTAACCACTAGGCTACGCTGAGGAGACAGGGAGGGAGAAAGACAGAGAGGGGAGAGGAGGGGAGAGAAGGAGGGGAGAGGAGGGGAGAGAATGAGGAGAGAGGGAGGGGGAAAGACAGAGAGGGGAGAGAATGAGGAGACAGGGAGGGGGAAAGACAGAGAGGGGAGAGAATGAGGAGAGAGGGAGGGGGAAAGACAGAGAGGGGAGAGAATGAGGAGACAGGGAGGGGGAAAGACAGAGAGGGGAGAGAATGAGGAGAGAGGGAGGGGAGAGAGAGAAGGGGAAAGACAGAGAGGGGAGAATGAGGAGAGAGGGAGGGGGAAAGACAGCGAGGGGAGAGAATGAGGAGACAGGGAGGGGAGAGAGGGAGGGGGAAAGACAGAGAGGGGAGAGAATGAGGAGAGAGGGAGGGGAAAGACAGAGAGGGGAGAGAAGGAGGGAGAGAATGAGGAGAGAGGGAGGGGGAGAGAAGGGGGAGAGGGAGGGGAGAGAGAGGGGGAAAGACAGAGAGGGGAGAATGAGAAGAGAGGGAGGGGGAAATACAGAGAGGAGAGGGAGGGGAGCGTAAGGGAGAGAGACAGAGAGGGAGAGAGAGGGAGGGGAGCGTAAGGGAGAGAGACAGAGAGGGGAGAGAGAGGGAGGGGAGCGTAAGGGAGAGAGACAGAGAGGGGAGAGAGCGGGAGGGGAGCGTAAGGGAGAGAGACAGAGAGGGGAGAGAGAGGGAGGGGAGCGTAAGGGGGAGAGACAGAGAGGGGAGAGAGGGAGGGGGAAAGACAGAGAGGGGAGAGAGAGGGAGGGGAGCGTAAGGGGGAGAGAGTGGGAGGAAGATACTTTCTTAGAATGTGCTGTATCCTGTCTAGTTTCATTTTACTGTAGTTTTGTAGCCCTTTCCTGCAGTCAAATGACCTAGTGGCTTCACGGGTTAAATATTATTCATATTTTTCAAACTTTTATAAGTAATAAACATTATTTTTTTAAAGCCGCTGAAAATCTGGTCTTTCTATGTCAAACAGTTTTGTTATATTTCAGTCTTCTGTTATGTATATAAAGTGTAATATTGGGATCCAAACTCAAAATAGAATACATTTGAACTATATCTGACATAGTACAGGGTCTTCTTTTTAACCCATAACCATGTGTGTGAGGTGTGTATTTTAGTTTCAAAGTAGATTTGAACCAATCTGATAAAGGATATAGTGAGACATGGTGTGTTACACTCACAACACACACACCACACGCACACACTGTGTGTTCTCTGTGTGTTCTCTGTGTGAAATATCTGTGATGTAAGTTGTCACTGTGCTGGCCCATAAAAATCAATCACGCATAAGCCCTGTTTATACCTGCCGCTAACATGCGTCCTTTGTCCTGATCTTGACCTGGTCTTTCAATCGTGTCTAAAATGTGGGCATAATAAGAATGTGGACAAGTTCAGGACAAAGCACGCATGTTAGCACTCGACTAACCTGTACCACCGCGCACTGACTCGGTACCCCCTCTATATTGCCTCGTTATTGTTATTTTATTGTTACTTTTTATTTTTTACTTTAGTTAATAATAATAATAATATATGCCATTTAGCAGACGCTTTTATCCAAAGCGACTTACAGTCATGTGTGCATACATTCTACGTATGGGTGGTCCCGGGGACCGAACCCACTACCCTGGCGTTACAAGCGCCATGCTCTACCAACTGAGCTACAGAACCCCACTAGTTAATTTAGTAAGTATTTTCTTAACTCTATTTCTTGAACGGCATTGTTGGTTAAGAGCTTGTAAGTAAGCATTTCAAGGTAAGGTTGTATTTGGCGCGTGTGACAAATACAATTTGATTTGATTTGATTTGATATAGACAGGGTTTTACATGGGGGCCTGCTGGCCTGGCCCTGTGTGTGTGGTCTTATGAGTGAACCCACCACAACACCCCCTGCTGGCTACTTACTGACAGTGTTTTAGAATCACAAGTCTTTTTTGAGAAAACCGTCACATTGGACAGTCCTTAGAATGAGGTGAGGTGATCCTTTAAAATGAAATGTCTTTAACTTCAGGCGTTGGATGTCTGTGAACATTTCATCATGTTGAAATCACTTCAGGGAATTAGATGGGGAAACATGTTGAAAACTCAGAGTGGTGCAGCAGTCTAAGGCACTGCATCTCAGTGCGAGAGGCGTCACCACACACCCTGGTTCGATTCCAGGCTGTATCACAACCGGCCGTGATTGGGAGTCCCATAGGGGCGTGCACAATCGGCCCAGCGTTGTCCGGGTTAGGGTTTAGCCGGGGTAGGCTGTCATTGTAAATAAGAATATGTTCTTAACTGACTTGCCGAATTAAATAAAGGTTAAATAAAATCAAAAATAAATAAAATCACTTCAGGGAATTAGATGAGACATTTTCTGGTGGTTGCTAGTGTAACCAATGTGAAATGGCTAGCTAGTTAGCGGTGGTGCGTGCTAATAGTGTTTCAATTGGTGACGTCACTCGCTTTGAGACCTTGAAGTATTGGTTCCCCTTGCACTGCAAGGGGAACCAATACAGCACATGTTGTGGAGCGATGGGTAACGATGCTTCATGGGTGTCAGTTGTCTATGTGTGCAGAGGGTCCCTGGTTCGAGCCTGGGTAGGGGCGAGGGGACAGACTAAAATTATACTGTTACACTAGCCTTGGGTGTGTTTGAAACTTTCAAAAAACTTTGTTGACTGATGGATAATCAACCACCTGTCGAGTGGTTTCTGTGTGGCAAGAGAGCCAGAGTAGTAATCTCCAGACAGGCCTCAGAAACAGTGGATTATTTGATCCCCCAGTCTCCTGGCCCACTTTGGTTCTACCAGCCTCAATCGAACGCACATACGAACACATTCTCTCTTTTTTCTTTCTCACACTCTACAACTCAATGGAGATCAGCTATCCCTCTACTGATTCTAGTCAGGTGATGGAGGGAGGGAGATGGAGGGATGAGGGAGGTACAGAGAAGAGGTTAGAGAATTGGATTTCCTCCCTTTTATTACTATTCACACACAATATGTAAATGACTGCATTATTCATTATGTTATCACAATTGAATATGCATAAATTATGCATAATATTCTAACTTATGCATGTAGTGTATTCATTATGCATAATTCAGGCATCTAATCTTTCAATTAGGTACCTGTAGATTGGAATAGAGAAGGGAGCGCGGCAGACTGATGAGGAGGAAACAGAGGGAACGAAAGACAGAGAGCTTAGTGGCAAAGCCCTAATGTGTGTTCTGTCCTGACGATGACCTTGGTCTCCGGAGGGGGGGGTGTGTTCTGTCCTGACGATGACCTTGGTCTCCGGAGGGGGTGTGTTCTGTCCTGACGATGACCTTGGTCTCCGGAGTGGGGGGTGTGTTCTGTCCTGACGATGACCTTGGTCTCCGGAGGGGGGGGGTGTGTGTCTGTGTCTGTGTCTGTGTCTGTGTCTGTGTCTGTGTCTGTGTCTGTGTCTGTGTCTGTGTCTGTCTGTGTCTGTCTGTGTCTGTGTCTGTGTCTGTGTGTCTGTCTGTCTGTCTGTCTGTCTGTCTGTCTGTCTGTCTGTCTGTCTGTCTGTCTGTCTGTCTGTCTGTCTGTCTGTCTGTCTGTCTGTCTGTCTGTCTGTCTGTCTGTCTGTCTGTCTGTCTGTGTGTGTGTGTGTGTGTGTGTGTGTGTGTGTGTGTGTGTGTGTGTGTGTGTGTGTGTGTGTGTGTGTGTGTGTGTGTGTGTGTGTGTGTGTGTGTGTGTGTGTGTGTGTGTGTGTGTGTGTGTGTGTGTGTGTGTGTGTGTGTGTGTGTGTGTGTGTGTGTATAAAGTCTATCTTGTTGAGTCTGGTGATAAGCTCTCACACCCTTCACCTCATTGAGATAATACGAGTAGCCAGGACATAATGAGGAACAGAAAGAGAGGGGGAGACAGTTGGAGAAAAACCTATTAAGAGAGACGTTAGAGGGAGAGAACATATATTAGATATGCATATATTTCAGGCCAATAAAGCTAAAATAATAGTTGTGAGAATACAGGGAGGCAGGGGGGAGAGAGAAAGTGGGGAAAGAGAGGGAGGAAGGAGAAAGAGGGTAACAAGAGAGAGGGGAAGGAGAAAATTGGAAAGAGAGAGAGGGAGAAGAAGAAAGAGGTGAAAGTGAGAGGGTAGAAGGAGAAAGAGGGAAAGAGAGAGAGGGAGAAGTAGATATGTTCCAGATGCTTTAGTTTTGTTTAAGAGAGAGAAGTTGGTATTTACTGCATCAGCTAAGATTAGGAAGATGAGGTAAGACTAATTTGCATGTCAGAAATGTTCTGCTATTTCTTTAATAACCTGCAGATACTTCAAGGTGTAGCTGAGCATGTCTCTGCCTGTGTGTCTACCCATACACCGGAACCTTAGTTGTCATTTACATTTTGTCAAGTTCTAACAGGAAAACAATGAACTGAGACACAGGAAGGAAGTGACTTCACATTTACATTTAACATTTAAGTCATTTAGCAGACGCTCTTATCCAGAGCGACTTACAAATTGGTGCATTCACCTTATGACATCCAGTGGAACAGTCACTTTACAATAGTGCATCTAAATCTTAAAGGGGGGGGGGGGGGGGTGAGAAGGATTACTTATCTTATCCTAGGTTGTATTAAGAGAGATGACTGCTTGGTTGGAGTCCAGTAGAGCAGAAATTCCATTCCAACTCCAGTCTGCTCATGAATAGAACACTGGTGAGGATGTCAATGAGAATCTCACAATTCAGAATTGGAATTCCTATGACATTCATCTCCTGAAATAAATTGACTGGAACTCTGTTCAGCAAAAACAGATCTGGGAACGTATTCTTCCAGATTGGTTTATGTGGGTGTAACAGGATGAATACAGATTGGTTTATGTGGGTGTAACAGGATAAATAGAGATTGGTTTATGTGGGTGTAACAGGATGAATAGAGATTGGTTTATGTGGGTGTAACAGTATGAATACAGATTGGTTTATGTGGGTGTAACAGGATTAATACAGATTGGTTTATGTGGGTGTAACAGGATTAATACAGATTGGTTTATGTGGGTGTAACAGGATAAATAGAGATTGGTTTATGTGGGTGTAACAGGATGAATACAGATTGGTTTATGTGGGTGTAACAGGATGAATACAGATTGGTTTATGTGGGTGTAACAGTATGAATACAGATTGGTTGATGTGGGTGTAACAGGATGAATACCGATTGGTTTATGTGGGTGTAACAGGATAATATAATAATATATGCCATTTAGCAGACGCTTTTATCCAAAGCGACTTACAGTCATGTGTGCATACATTCTACGTATGGGTGGTCCCGGGGATCGAACCCACTACCCTGGCGTTACAAGCACCATGCTCTACCAACTGAGCTACAGGATGAATACAGATTGGTTTATGTGGGTGTAACAGGATGAATACAGATTGGTTTATGTGGGTGTAACAGTATGAATACAGATTGGTTTATGTGGGTGTAACATGATGAATACAGATTGGTTTATGTGGGTGTAACAGTATGAATACAGATTGGTTTATGTGGGTGTAACAGGATGAATACAGATTGGTTTATGTGGGTGTAACAGGATGAATACAGATTGGTTTATGTGGGTGTAACAGGATAAATAGAGATTGGTTTATGTGGGTGTAACAGGATAAATAGAGATTGGTTTATGTGGGTGTAACACTATGAATACAGATTGGTTTATGTGGGTGTAACAGGATGAATACAGATTGGTTTATGTGGGTGTAACAGTATGAATACAGATAGGTTGATGTGGGTGTAACAGGATGAATACCGATTGGTTTATGTGGGTGTAACAGGATAATATAATAATATATGCCATTTAGCAGACGCTTTTATCCAAAGCGACTTACAGTCATGTGTGCATACATTCTACGTATGGGTGGTCCCGGGGATCGAACCCACTACCCTGGTGTTACAAGCGCCATGCTCTACCAACTGAGCTACAGGATGAATACAGATTGGTTTATGTGGGTGTAACAGGATGAATAGAGATTGGTTTATGTGGGTGTAACAGTATGAATACAGATTGGTTTATGTGGGTGTAACAGGATTAATACAGATTGGTTTATGTGGGTGTAACAGGATAAATAGAGATTGGTTTATGTGGGTGTAACAGGATGAATAGAGATTGGTTTATGTGGGTGTAACACTATGAATACAGATTGGTTAATGTGGGTGTAACAGGATGAATACAGATTGGTTTATGTGGGTGTAACAGTATGAATACAGATTGGTTGATGTGGGTGTAACAGGATGAATACAGATTGGTTTATGTGGGTGTAACAGTATGAATACAGATTGGTTGATGTGGGTGTAACAGGATGAATACCGATTGGTTTATGTGGGTGTAACAGTATGAATACAGATTGGTTTATGTGGGTGTAACAGTATGAATACAGATTGGTTGATGTGGGTGTAACAGGATGAATACAGATTGGTTTATGTGGGTGTAACAGTATGAATACAGATTGGTTGATGTGGGTGTAACAGGATGAATACCGATTGGTTTATGTGGGTGTAATAGGATGAATACAGATTGAACTAATTTCTGTCACTATGCATCTGGTTCCCTTTTAGCCAACCACACCGAGCCATAGAGCAAATGCACTTAGAAAACAAGGTGCTATCTAGAACCTAAAAGGGTTCTTCGGCTGTTCCCATTGGCAAACCCTTTGAAGAACCCATTAGTGGTCCATGTAGAACCCTCTGTGGTTCTACATGGATCTCAAATGAGTTCTACCTGGAAACAAAAAGGGTTCTCCTATGAGGACAGCTGATTTAACCTTTTGGTAACTTTTTGTCTAGTGTAGAACAGCCAGACTGCCTGCTCTGCAAGTACCCAGCACGTATTGTACCACACAGCAACAATTCAGACACCCATTTCTGAGCATCAAGCATTTTCATCTTTCCCCTGAGAAAAATCCCTCCCATTCTTCCCTTCTCCAGACTTGTCATTTGTTGTCATTTGTTTGTGGGCACAAAAATGTGCTGGTATCAGCTGTCACAACCCAGCTTGGACAAAGGAACCTAATGTGTAGAGACTTAATGAGGTTTGGTGATGTGATGTTCTCTGGAAGGTGTCTGTTCTTTAGTGTCTTCACAAACATAAACTCAGCAAAAAAAGAAACGTCCTCTCACTGTCAACTGCGTTTATTTTCAGCAAACTTAACACTTGTAAATATTTGTATGAACATAACAAGATTCAACAACTGAGACATAAACTGAACAAGTTCCACAGACATGTGACTAACAGATATGGAATAATGCGTCCCTGAACAAAGAGGGGGTCAAAATCAAAAGTAAAAGTCAGTATCTGGTGTGGCCACCAGCTGCATTAAGTACTGCAGTGCATCTCCTCCTCATGGACTGCACCAGCAGATTTGCCAGTTCTTGCTGTGAGATGTTACCCCAGTCTTCCACCAAGGCACCTGCGAGTTCCCGGACATTTCTGGGGGGAATGACCCTAGCCATCACCCTCCTATCAAACAGGTCCCAGACGGGTTCAATGGAATTGATATCTGGGTTCTTCGCTGGCCACGGCAGAACACTGACATATGGCTGGTGGTATTGTCATGCTGGAGGGTCATGTCAGGATGAGCCTGCAGGAGGGGTACCACATGAGGGAGGAGGATGTCTTCCCTGTAACGCACAGCGTTGAGATTGCCTGCAATGAGAACAAGCTCAGTCCAGTGATGCTGTGACACATTGCACCAGACCATGGCGGACCCTCCACCTCCAAATCCATCCCGCTCCAGAATACAGGCCTCGCTGTAATGCTCATTCCATCGGCGATAAACGCAAATCCCATCTCCACCCCTGATGAGATAAAACCGTGACTCATCAGTGAAGAGCACTTTTTGCCAGTCCTGTCTGGTCCAGTGACGGCGGATTTGTGCCCATAGGCGACGTTGTTGCCGGTGATGTCTGGGGAGGACCTGCCTTAGAACAGGCCTACAAGCCCTCAGTCCAGCCTCTCTCAGCCTATTGAGGACAGTCTGAGCACTGATGGAGGGATTGTGTGTTCCTGGTGGGCAGTTGTGTTGCCATCCTGTACCTGTCCCGCAGGTGTGATGTTCGGATGTACCGATCCTGTGCAGGTGTTGTTACACGTGGTCTGCCACTGTGAGGACGATCAGCTGTCCGTCCTGTCTCCTTGTAGCGTTGTCTTAGGCATCTCACAGTATGGACATTGCAATTTATTGTCCTGGCCACATCTGCAGTCCTTGCAGCATGCCTAAGGCACGGTCATGCAGCTGGGCAGAGATCCTGGGCAGCTTTCTTTGTGTTTTTCAGAGTCAGTAGAAAGGCCTCTTTAGTGTCCTACGTTTTCATAACTGTGAACTTATTTGTTAGTATCTTAACGACCATTCCACAGGTGCATGGTCATTAATTGTTTAAGGTTCATTGAACAAGCATGGGAAACCATGTTTAAACCCTTTACAATGAAGATGTGAAGTTATTTGGATTTTTACTAATTATCTTTGAAAGACAGGGTCCAGAAAAAGGGGCGTTTCTTTTTTGCTGAGTTTAAATATAGTGGCGGTTTCAGCGTCAAGATCTTTGTAAGGCAGCGTTTACACATACAAAACACACCCCACCAGTCCAAGGGAAGGGTTAAACCACTTTATTATCAGGTTTAGGCAGCGTTCCTCATATACACAACTCAAAACAAACAGAGTAAATACTTCGTCACCAGTGGAAGATCCTCCAAATTTGGTCTTTGGGGGTTCTGTCTCCTACTGTTTGAAATCATCAGTTTCTTTTTTCTGGAAAACCTCCTTCTCCACTGTACACCCTGCCGCTCCAATCACCTCCTACTCCTTCACCTGCCGGGGTCAAAGGAAAGAACCAAGGAAGAAAACCAGGGCGCGGTTAAGTAGAGACCCTGATTGGTTTCAGCTGTTCGCAGTTTGGCTCTAATTACAACTGGAGACAGGTGTGGCTGTTCCACTACAGTCTAGAAGTTTCCCCTGAGATGTCCATGTGCCTGCCTCTGAGGAATACTTCACTTAGCTGTCCATGGTTCTGGCAAGCAGAAAACACAGAAACATTGCAGGCACATACCGTCCATTCACCACACAGCCCCTGAAACCGCTACAATATATATATTTGTCTCTCTCTCCTTCGGTCTGTCTGTCTGTCTGCTTTGTACATAATCTCAGAGCCTCACAGAGGAAGATAATATGTTATTATCTGTGCTACTTGAATCTACTGAGGTTAAGCAACTCCTTCATTTATTTCTGTCAAAGACTACTGGCAGACAAGCCAGAGCAGTGTGTAGAGGGGTTAGATAGTGGTGTCTTCTGCCAGACTAGAGGAGTAGTGTGTAGAGGGGTTAGATAGTGGTGTCTTCTGCCAGACTAGAGGAGTAGTGTGTAGGGGGTTAGATAGTGGTGTCTTCTGCCAGACTAGAGGAGTAGTGTGTAGGGGGTGAGATAGTGGTGTCTTCTGCCAGACTAGAGGAGTAGTGTGTAGGGGGTGAGATAGTGGTGTCTTCTGCCAGACTAGAGGAGTAGTGTGTAGGGGGTGAGATAGTGGTGTCTTCTGCCAGACTAGAGGAGTAGTGTGTAGGGGGTGAGATAGTGGTGTCTTCTGCCAGACTAGAGGAGTAGTGTGTAGGGGGTTAGATAGTGGTGTCTTCTGCCAGACTAGTGGGAGTAGTGTGTAGGGGGTTAGATAGTGGTGTCTTCTGCCAGACTAGAGGAGTAGTGTGTAGAGGGGTTAGATAGTGGTGTCTTCTGCCAGACTAGAGGAGTAGTGTGTAGGGGGTTAGATAGTGGTGTCTTATGCCAGACTAGAGGAGTAGTGTGTAGGGGGTTAGATAGTGGTGTCTTCTGCCAGACTAGTGGGAGTAGTGTGTAGGGGGTTAGATAGTGGTGTCTTCTGCCAGACTAGAGGAGTAGTGTGTAGGGGGTTAGATAGTGGTGTCTTCTGCCAGACTAGAGGAGTAGTGTGTAGAGGGGTTAGATAGTGGTGTCTTCTGCCAGACTAGAGGAGTAGTGTGTAGGGGGTTAGATAGTGGTGTCTTCTGCCAGACTAGAGGAGTAGTGTGTAGGGGGTTAGATAGTGGTGTCTTCTGCCAGACTAGAGGAGCAGTGTGTAGAGGGGTTAGATAGTGGTGTCTTCTGCCAGACTAGAGGAGTAGTGTGTAGAGGGGTTAGATAGTGGTGTCTTCTGCCAGACTAGAGGAGTAGTGTGTAGGGGGTTAGATAGTGGTGTCTTCTGCCAGACTAGTGGAGCAGTGTGTAGGGGGTTAGATAGTGGTGTCTTCTGCCAGACTAGTGGAGCAGTGTGTAGAGGGGTTAGATAGTGGTGTCTTCTGCCAGACTAGTGGGAGTAGTGTGTAGGGGGTGAGATAGTGGTGTCTTATGCCAGACTAGAGGAGTAGTGTGTAGGGGGTTAGATAGTGGTGTCTTCTGCCAGACTAGTGGGAGTAGTGTGTAGGGGGTGAGATAGTGGTGTCTTCTGCCAGACTAGAGGAGTAGTGTGTAGGGGGTTAGATAGTGGTGTCTTCTGCCAGACTAGAGGAGCAGTGTGTAGGGGGTGAGATAGTGGTGTCTTCTGTCAGACTAGAGGAGCAGTGTGTAGGGGGTGAGATAGTGGTGTCTTCTGCCAGACTAGAGGAGCAGTGTGTAGGGGGTGAGATAGTGGTGTCTTCTGCCAGACTAGAGGAGCAGTGTGTAGGGGGTGAGATAGTGGTGTCTTCTGCCAGACTAGAGGAGCAGTGTGTAGGGGGTTAGATAGTGGTGTCTTCTGCCAGACTAGAGGAGCAGTGTGTAGGGGGTGAGATAGTGGTGTCTTCTGCCAGACTAGAGGAGCAGTGTGTAGGGGGGTGAGATAGTGGTGTCTTCTGCCAGACTAGAGGAGCAGTGTGTAGGGGGTGAGATAGTGGTGTCTTCTGCCAGACTAGAGGAGCAGTGTGTAGGGGGTGAGATAGTGGTGTCTTCTGCCAGACTAGAGGAGCAGTGTGTAGGGGGTGAGATAGTGGTGTCTTCTGCCAGACTAGAGGAGTAGTGTGTAGGGGGTTAGATAGTGGTGTCTTCTGCCAGACTAGAGGAGTAGTGTATTGGGGGTTAGATAGTGGTGTCTTCTGCCAGACTAGTGGGAGTAGTGTGTAGGGGGTTAGATAGTGGTGTCTTCTGCCAGACTAGTGGGAGTAGTGTGTAGGGGGTTAGATAGTGGTGTCTTCTGCCAGACTAGTGGGAGTAGTGTGTAGGGGGTTAGATAGTGGTGTCTTCTGCCAGACTAGAGGAGCAGTGTGTAGGGGGTGAGATAGTGGTGTCTTCTGCCAGACTAGAGGAGCAGTGTGTAGGGGGTGAGATAGTGGTGTCTTCTGCCAGACTAGAGGAGCAGTGTGTAGGGGGTGAGATAGTGGTGTCTTCTGCCAGACTAGAGGAGCAGTGTGTAGGGGGTGAGATAGTGGTGTCTTCTGCCAGACTAGAGGAGCAGTGTGTAGGGGGGTGAGATAGTGGTGTCTTCTGCCAGACTAGAGGAGCAGTGTGTAGGGGGGTGAGATAGTGGTGTCTTCTGCCAGACTAGAGGAGCAGTGTGTAGAGGGGTTAGATAGTGGTGTCTTCTGCCAGACTAGTGGGAGTAGTGTGTAGGGGGTGAGATAGTGGTGTCTTATGCCAGACTAGAGGAGTAGTGTGTAGGGGGTTAGATAGTGGTGTCTTCTGCCAGACTAGAGGAGTAGTGTGTAGGGGTTAGATAGTGGTGTCTTCTGCCAGACTAGAGGAGCAGTGTGTAGGGGGTGAGATAGTGGTGTCTTCTGCCAGACTAGAGGAGCAGTGTGTAGGGGGTGAGATAGTGGTGTCTTCTGCCAGACTAGAGGAGTAGTGTGTAGGGGGTTAGATAGTGGTGTCTTCTGCCAGACTAGTGGAGTAGTGTGTAGGGGGTTAGATAGTGGTGTCTTCTGCCAGACTAGTGGAGCAGTGTGTAGGGGGTTAGATAGTGGTGTCTTCTGCCAGACTAGTGGAGCAGTGTGTAGGGGGTTAGATAGTGGTGTCTTCTGCCAGACTAGTGGAGCAGTGTGTAGGGGGTTAGATAGTGGTGTCTTCTGCCAGACTAGTGGGAGTAGTGTGTAGGGGGTTAGATAGTGGTGTCTTCTGCCAGACTAGTGGGAGTAGTGTGTAGGGGGTTAGATAGTGGTGTCTTCTGCCAGACTAGAGGAGTAGTGTGTAGGGGGTTAGATAGTGGTGTCTTCTGCCAGACTAGTGGGAGTAGTGTGTAGAGGGATTAGATAGTGGTGTCTTCTGCCAGACTAGTGGGAGTAGTGTGTAGGGGGTTAGATAGTGGTGTCCTCTGCCAGACTAGTGGGAGTAGTGTGTAGGGGGGTGAGATAGTGGTGTCTTCTGCCAGACTAGTGGGAGTAGTGTGTAGGGGGTTAGATAGTGGTGTCTTCTGCCAGACTAGTGGGAGTAGTGTGTAAGGGGGTTAGATAGTGGTGTCCTCTGCCAGACTAGTGGGAGTAGTGTGTAGGGGGTTAGATAGTGGTGTCCTCTGCCAGACTAGTGGGAGTAGTTTGTAGGGGGGTGAGATAGTGGTGTCTTCTGCCAGACTAGAGGAGTAGTGTGTAGGGGGTTAGATAGTGGTGTCTTCTGCCAGACTAGTGGGAGTAGTGTGTAGGGGGTTAGATAGTGGTGTCTTCTGCCAGACTAGTGGGAGTAGTGTGTAGGGTATTAGATAGTGGTGTCTTCTGCCAGACTAGTGGGAGTAGTGTGTAGGGGGTTAGATAGTGGTGTCTTCTGCCAGACTAGAGGAGCAGTGTGTAGGGGGTTAGATAGTGGTGTCTTATGCCAGACTAGAGGAGTAGTGTGTAGGGGGTTAGATAGTGGTGTCTTATGCCAGACTAGAGGAGTAGTGTGTAGGGGGTTAGATAGTGGTGTCTTATGCCAGACTAGAGGAGTAGTGTGTAGGGGGTTAGATAGTGGTGTCTTCTGCCAGACTAGTGGGAGTAGTGTGTAGGGGGTTAGATAGTGGTGTCTTCTGCCAGACTAGTGGGAGTAGTGTGTAGGGGGTTAGATAGTGGTGTCTTCTGCCAGACTAGAGGAGTAGTGTGTAGGGGGTTAGATAGTGGTGTCTTCTGCCAGACTAGAGGAGTAGTGTGTAGGGGGTTAGATAGTGGTGTCTTCTGCCAGACTAGTGGGAGTAGTGTGTAGGGGGTTAGATAGTGGTGTCTTCTGCCAGACTAGAGGAGTAGTGTGTAGGGGGTTAGATAGTGGTGTCTTCTGCCAGACTAGTGGGAGTAGTGTGTAGGGGTTAGATAGTGGTGTCTTCTGCCAGACTAGTGGGAGTAGTGTGTAGGGGGTTAGATAGTGGTGTCTTCTGCCAGACTAGAGGAGTAGTGTGTAGGGGGTTAGATAGTGGTGTCTTCTGCCAGACTAGTGGGAGTAGTGTGTAGGGGTTAGATAGTGGTGTCTTCTGCCAGACTAGTGGGAGTAGTGTGTAGGGGTTAGATAGTGGTGTCTTCTGCCAGACTAGTGGGAGTAGTGTGTAGGGGTTAGATAGTGGTGTCTTCTGCCAGACTAGAGGAGCAGTGTGTAGGGGTTAGATAGTGGTGTCTTCTGCCAGACTAGAGGAGCAGTGTGTAGGGGGTTAGATAGTGGTGTCTTCTGCCAGACTAGAGGAGTAGTGTGTAGGGGGTTAGATAGTGGTGTCTTCTGCCAGACTAGAGGAGTAGTGTGTAGGGGGTTAGATAGTGGTGTCTTCTGCCAGACTAGTGGGAGTAGTGTGTAGGGGGTTAGATAGTGGTGTCTTCTGCCAGACTAGTGGGAGTAGTGTGTAGGGGGTTAGATGGTGGTGTCTTCTGCCAGACTAGTGGGAATAGTGCGTAGGGGGTTAGATAGTGGTGTCTTCTGCCAGACTAGAGGAGTAGTGTGTAGGGGGTTAGATAGTGGTGTCTTCAGCCAGACTAGTGGGAGTAGTGTGTAGGAGGTTAGATAGTGGTGTCTTCTGCCAGACTAGTGG
>NC_060187.1:80766615-80829115 GCF_021184085.1 Oncorhynchus gorbuscha
TAGGTAGGGGGTCAACCTGTATGTGTGTGGCCGGGCGCTGCCTGGTAAGTGTGTACGTAGGGGGTCAACCTGTAAGTGTGTAGATAGGGGGTCAACCTGTAAGTGTGTAGGTAAAGGGTTCATCTGTAAGTGTGTAGATATGGGGTCAACCTGTAAGTGTGTAGATAGAGGGTCAACCTGTAAGTGTGTAGATATGGGGTCAACCTGTAAGTGTGTAGGTAAAGGGTTAATCTGTAAGTGTGTAGATAGAGGGTCAACCTGTAAGTGTGTAGGTAAAGGGTTAATCTGTAAGTGTGTAGATAGAGGGTCAACCTGTAAGTGTGTAGGTAGGGGGTCAACCTGTAAGTGTGTAGATAGGGGGTCAACCTGTAAGTGTGTAGGTAGGGGGTCAACCTGTAAGTGTGTAGGTAAAGGGTTAATCTGTAAGTGTGTAGATAGAGGGTCAACCTGTAAGTGTGTAGATAGAGGGTCAACCTGTAAGTGTGTAGATAGGGGGTCAACCTGTAAGTGTGTAGATAGAGGGTCAACCTGTAAGTGTGTAGATAGAGGGTCAACCTGTAAGTGTGTAGATAGAGGGTCAACCTGTAAGTGTGTAGATAGAGGGTCAACCTGTAAGTGTGTAGGTAAAGGGTTAATCTGTAAGTGTGTAGATAGGGGGTCAACCTGTCAGTGTGTAGATAGGGGGTCAACCTGTAGATAGGGGGTCAACCTGTCAGTGTGTAGATAGGGGGTATGGATGAATGTTTGAGGGCATCACTATATGTGGTGTTGCAGGATCAGGGTTAGAGCTACTTTGGAGCCTCTGCTGTAGGGGCTACATCATCTCTTTCTCTCATTGTCTCTCTCTCGTTGTTCTGTCGTTCTCTCTCATTCTCTCGTTCTCTCTCTCTCGTTGTCTCTCTCTCTCTCTCTCTCTCTCTCTCTCTCTCTCTCTCTCTCTCTCTCTCTCTCTCGTTCTCTCTCTCTCTCTCTCTTTCTCTATCCCCCTCTCTTTCTCTATCCCCCTCTTTCTCTCTCTTCTTGACATGATAAGGTCTGGAACAGTTACCAAAGCATTGTTACACAAACAATTAAATAAACAGAGGATGTGAAATGTCAACAACAGAAACAGTACAATAACCATTCTCTCTCTCCCTGTCTCCCATCTCCTCCCTTTCTCTCTTCTGCTCTCTCTCTCCCTGTCTCCCATCTCCTCCCTTTCTCTCTTCTGCTCTCTCTCTCCCTGTCTCCCATCTCCTCCCTTTCTCTCTGTGTCTCTTTCTCTCTTCTGCTCTCTCTCTCCCTGTCTCCCATCTCCTCCCTTTCTCTCTGTGTCTCTTTCTCTCTTCTGCTCTCTCTCTCCCTGTCTCCCATCTCCTCCCTTTCTCTCTGTGTCTCTTTCTCTCTTCTGATCTCTCTCTCCCTGTCTCCAATCTCCTCCCTTTCTCTGTGTCTCTTTCTCTCTTCTGCTCTCTCTCTCCCTGTCTCCCATCTCCTCCCTTTCTCTCTTCTGCTCTCTCTCTCCCTGTCTCCCATCTCCTTTTCTCTCTTCTGCTCTCTCTCTCCCTGTCTCCCATCTCCTCCCTTTCTCTCTTCTGCTCTCTCTCTCCCTGTCTCCCATCTCCTCCCTTTCTCTCTTCTGCTCTCTCTCTCCCTGTCTCCCATCTCCTCCCTTTCTCTGTCTCTTTCTCTCTTCTGCTCTCTCTCTCCCTGTCTCCAATCTCCTCCCTTTCTCGCTGTGTCTCTTTCTCTCTTCTGCTCTCTCTCTCCCTGTCTCCCATCTCCTCCCTTTCTCGCTGTGTCTCTTTCTCTCTTCTGCTCTCTCTCTCCCTGTCTCCCATCTCCTCCCTTTCTCTCTTCTGCTCTCTCTCTTCCTGTCTACCATCTCCTTTTCTCTCTTCTGCTCTCGCTCTCCCTGTCTCCCATCTCCTCCCTTTCTCTCTTCTGCTCTCTCTCTCCCTGTCTCCCATCTCCTCCCTTTCTCTCTGTGTCTCTTTCTCTCTTCTGCTCTCTCTCTCCCTGTCTCCGATCTCCTCCCTTTCTCTCTGTGTCTCTTTCTCTCTTCTGCTCTCTCTCTCCCTGTCTCCCATCTCCTCCCTTTCTCTCTGTGTCTCTTTCTCTCTTCTGCTCTCTCTCCCTGTCTCCCATCTCCTCCCTTTCTCTCTGTGTCTCTTTCTCTCTTCTGCTCTCTCTCTCCCTGTCTCCAATCTCCTCCCTTTCTCTCTGTGTCTCTTTCTCTCTTCTGCTCTCTCTCTCCCTGTCTCCCATCTCCTCCCTTTCTCTCTGTGTCTCTTTCTCTCTTCTGCTCTCTCTCTCCCTGTCTCCCATCTCCTCCCTTTCTCTCTTCTGCTCTCTCTCTCCCTGTCTCCCATCTCCTCCCTTTCTCTCTTCTGCTCTCTCTCTCCCTGTCTCCCATCTCCTCCCTTTCTCTCTGTGTCTCTTTCTCTCTTCTGCTCTCTCTCTCCCTGTCTCCCATCTCCTCCCTTTTTCTCTGTGTCTCTTTCTCTCTTCTGCTCTCTCTCTCCCTGTCTCCCATCTCCTCCCTTTCTCTCTGTGTCTCTTTCTCTCTTCTGCTCTCTCTCTCCCTGTCTCCCATCTCCTCCCTTTCTCTGTCTCTTTCTCTCTTCTGCTCTCTCTCTCCCTGTCTCCAATCTCCTCCCTTTCTCGCTGTGTCTCTTTCTCTCTTCTGCTCTCTCTCTCCCTGTCTCCCATCTCCTCCCTTTCTCGCTGTGTCTCTTTCTCTCTTCTGCTCTCTCTCTCCCTGTCTCCCATCTCCCCCCTTTCTCTCTTCTGCTCTCTCTCTCCCTGTCTCCCATCTCCTTTTCTCTCTTCTGCTCTCTCTCTCCCTGTCTCCCATCTCCTCCCTTTCTCTCTTCTGCTCTCTCTCCCTGTCTCCCATCTCCTCCCTTTCTCTCTTCTGCTCTCTCTCTCCCTGTCTCCCATTTCCTCCCTTTCTCTCTGTGTCTCTTTCTCTCTTCTGCTCTCTCTCTGTCTCCCATCTCCTCCGTTTCTCTCTGTGTCTCTTTCTCTCTTCTGCTCTCTCTCTCCCTGTCTCCCATCTCCTCCCTTTCTCTCTGTGTCTCTTTCTCTTTTCTGCTCTCTCTCTCCCTGTCTCCCATCTCCTCCCTTTCTCTCTGTGTCTCTTTCTCTCTTCTGCTCTCTCTCTCCCTGTCTCCCATCTCCTCCCTTTCTCTCTGTGTCTCTTTCTCTCTTCTGCTCTCTCTCTCCCTGTCTCCAATCTCCTCCCTTTCTCTCTGTGTCTCTTTCTCTCTTCTGCTCTCTCTCTCCCTGTCTCCCATCTCCTCCCTTTCTCTCTGTGTCTCTTTCTCTCTTCTGCTCTCTCTCTCCCTGTCTCCCATCTCCTCCCTTTCTCTCTGTGTCTCTTTCTCTCTTCTGCTCTCTCTCACCATTCTACCTCCCTCTACCCTACCCCCTACCCTCCTCTCAATTTCCCATCTCTCTATATTTCCCTGTCTCGCCCCCTTTCTCCTCTCCTGTTTCTCATTGTCCCCCTTGTCTCCCTCTCTCTCCCCCAGACTGAGGGCTGTGATGGGGTGTTGGGGTCTGGCTTGGTGATTGACAGGTGTGGTCAGTGTGGGGGGCGGGACCTGTCCTGTCAGAAGCTGAGCGGGAGCTTCCAGAACACCAGTGTTCCCCTTGGTTACCACAGAATTCTGGACATCCCTCCAGGAGCTACTGCCATCAACATCACAGAGAGACACGCCAGCTCCAACTACCTGGGTAACACACACACCTGCCAGGCTAGAGATAGTAAACTAAGCTGAAGACCACTACTAGTGTGGTCTACAATTCACACCAGACTCCCAGGCCAACATAACAATGCCAGTCCAGTCGTTGGAGCCTGAGAAGAGATGTAGATTTGAGAATGTCATTTGGCCAGTGAATGTGTGTGTGCTGGACTGGCATTGTTATGTTGGCCTGGGAGTCTGGTGTGAATTCTTTGGCCTGGCAGACTAACCTCAGATAAAGCTGCTATTGTTACAGTCCTTAGAGGCCTAGAGCAGAGACACCATGTGTCTGTCTGCCCACTGTCTGCTGTCTGCTAATGAGACTAAACTGTGCGGACTAAATCGTGCGGTTCGTGTGTCTGTCTTCATGGGTATGTCGGTGTCTGTGTGTGTCTAATGTGTGTGTGTCTGAGTCTATGTTTGTGTGTGTGTGTCTTTTTAGAGGAATTGACTGGTTTGCATGACTTTAAAAGAAACCCAAACCCTCCTTTCGTCCTTCCCTTTCCTCCCCCTTCTCTCAACCATTCCTCCTTTCTCTCTATGCATCCCTTCCCCCCTCCTCCATCTCTCCCCTCCCTCCCTCCCTTCCTCCTTCCCAGCCCTACGTAGTGGTACAGGTGTATCTGTAGTGAATGGGCGCTGGGCGGTGGATCCTCCAGGAGACTACGAGGCAGGGGGGACTACTTTCACCTACACCCGCCCCAGGGCTCTCTCTGATGGGCAGGAGGACAGAGGAGAGACCCTTAGAGCTCCAGGACCCACCACCACACAACTGACACTATATGTGAGTAGGACACACACACACACTTTTGTTGATTAAATCAGAAGATATATCTCTCTGCTCCTGTGTTACATATAGATGTCTCAATGGCCCTGGGTTATGTTGTCCTGTAGTTTATATAGATCACCATGAAGACAGTGTTATGTTGTCCTGTAGTTTATATAGATCACCATGAAGACAGGGTTATGTTGTTCTGTAGTTTATATAGATCACCATGAAGACAGGGTTATGTTGTCCTGTAGTTTATATAGATCACCATGAAGACAGGGTTATGTTGTTCTGTAGTTTATATAGATCACCATGAAGACAGGGTTATGTTGTCCTGTAGTTTATATAGGTCACCATGAAGACAGGGTTATGTTGTTCTGTAGTTTATATAGATCACCATGAAGACAGGGCTATGTTGTTCTGTAGTTTATATAGATCACCATGAAGACAGGGTTATGTTGTCCTGTAGTTTATATAGGTCACCATGAAGACAGGGTTATGTTGTTCTGTAGTTTATATAGGTCACCATGAAGACAGGGTTATGTTGTTCTGTAGTTTATATAGATCACCATGAAGACAGGGTTATGTTGTTCTGTAGTTTATATAGATCACCATGAAGACAGGGTTATGTTGTCCTGTAGTTTATATAGGTCACCATGAAGACAGGGTTATGTTGTTCTGTAGTTTATATAGATAACCATGAAGACAGGGTTATGTTGTTCTGTAGTTTATATAGATCACCATGAAGACAGGGTTATGTTGTCCTGTAGTTTATATAGATCACCATGAAGACAGGGTTATGTTGTCCTGTAGTTTATATAGATCACCATGAAGACAGGGTTATGTTGTCCTGTAGTTTATATAGATCACCATGAAGACAGGGCTATTTTGTCCTGTAGTTTATATAGATCACCATGAAGACAGGGTTATGTTGTCCTGTAGTTTATATAGATCACCATGAAGACAGGGTTATGTTGTCCTGTAGTTTATATAGATCACCATGAAGACAGGGTTATGTTGTCCTGTAGTTTATATAGATCACCATGAAGACAGGGTTATGTTGTCCTGTAGTTTATATAGATCACCATGAAGACAGGGTTATGTTGTCCTGTAGTTTATATAGATCACCATGAAGACAGGGCTATGTTGTCCTGTAGTTTATATAGATCACCATGAAGACAGGGTTATGTTGTCCTGTAGTTTATATAGATCACCATGAAGACAGGGCTATGTTGTCCTGTAGTTTATATAGATCACCATGAAGACAGGGTTATGTTGTTCTGTAGTTTATATAGATCACCATGAAGACAGGGCTATGTTGTCCTGTAGTTTATATAGATCACCATGAAGACAGGGTTATGTTGTCCTGTAGTTTATATAGATCACCATGAAGACAGGGCTATGTTGTTCTGTAGTTTATATAGATCACCATGAAGACAGGGTTATGTTGTCCTGTAGTTTATATAGATCACCATGAAGACAGGGTTATGTTGTCCTGTAGTTTATATAGATCACCATGAAGACAGGGTTATGTTGTCCTGTAGTTTATATAGATCACCATGAAGACAGGGCTATGTTGTTCTGTAGTTTATATAGATCACCATGAAGACAGGGTTATGTTGTCCTGTAGTTTATATAGATCACCATGAAGACAGGGCTATGTTGTCCTGTAGTTTATATAGATCACCATGAAGACAGGGCTATGTTGTTCTGTAGTTTATATAGATCACCATGAAGACAGGGCTATGTTGTTCTGTAGTTTATATAGATCACCATGAAGACAGGGCTATGTTGTTCTATAGTTTATATAGATCACCATGAAGACAGGGCTATGTTGTTCTGTAGTTTATATAGATCACCATGAAGACAGGGTTATGTTGTTCTATAGTTTATATAGATCACCATGAAGACAGGGCTATGTTGTTCTGTAGTTTATATAGATCACCATGAAGACAGGGTTAAGTTGTCCTGTAGTTTATATAGATCACCATGAAGACAGGGTTAAGTTGTCCTGTAGTTTATATAGATCACCATGAAGACAGGGTTAAGTTGTCCTGTAGTTTATATAGATCACCATGAAGACAGGGTTATGTTGTCCTGTAGTTTATATAGATCACCATGAAGACAGAGTTATGTTGTCCTGTACTTTATTAGATCACCATGAAGACAGGGTTATGTTGTCCTGTAGTTTATATAGATCACCATAAAGACAGGGTTATGTTGTTCTGTAGTTGTTCTGTAGTTTATATAGATCACCATGAAGACAGGGTTATGTTGTCCTGTAGTTTATATAGATCACCATGAAGACAGGGTTATGTTGTCCTGTAGTTTATATAGATCACCATGAAGACAGGGTTAAGTTGTCCTGTAGTTTATATAGATCACCATGAAGACAGGGTTATGTTGTCCTGTAGTTTATATTGATCACCATGAAGACAGGGTTATGTTGTTCTGTAGTTTATATAGATCACCATGTAGACAGGGTTATGTTGTCCAGTAGTTTATATAGATCACCATGAAGACAGGGCTATGTTGTTCTGTAGTTTATATAGATCACCATGTAGACAGGGTTATGTTGTCCAGTAGTTTATATAGATCACCATGAAGACAGGGTTATGTTGTTCTGTAGTTGTTCTGTAGTTTATATAGATCACCATGAAGACAGGGTTATGTTGTCCTGTAGTTTATATAGATCACCATGAAGACAGGGTTATGTTGTCCTGTAGTTTATATAGATCACCATGAAGACAGGTTTATGTTGTCCTGTAGTTTATATAGATCACCATGAAGACAGGGTTATGTTGTTCTGTAGTTTATATAGATCACCATGAAGACAGGGCTATGTTGTTCTGTAGTTGTTCTGTAGTTTATATAGATCACCATGAAGACAGGGTTATGTTGTCCTGTAGTTTATATAGATCACCATGAAGACAGGGTTATGTTGTCCTGTAGTTTATATAGATCACCATGAAGACAGGGTTATGTTGTTCTGTAGTTGTTCTGTAGTGTATATAGATCACCATGAAGACAGGGTTATGTTGTCCTGTAGTTTATATAGATCACCATGAAGACAGGGTTATGTTGTCCTGTAGTTTATATAGATCACCATGAAGACAGGTTTATGTTGTCCTGTAGTTTATATAGATCACCATGAAGACAGGGTTATGTTGTTCTGTAGTTTATATAGATCACCATGAAGACAGGGCTATGTTGTCCTGTAGTTTATATAGATCACCATGAAGACAGGGTTATGTTGTCCTGTAGTTTATATAGATCACCATGAAGACAGGGCTATGTTGTTCTGTAGTTTATATAGATCACCATGAAGACAGGGCTATGTTGTCCTGTAGTTTATATAGATCACCATGAAGACAGGGTTATGTTGTCCTGTAGTTTATATAGATCACCATGAAGACAGGGCTATGTTGTTCTGTAGTTTATATAGATCACCATGAAGACAGGGCTATGTTGTCCTGTAGTTTATATAGATCACCATGAAGACAGGGTTATGTTGTTCTGTAGTTTATATAGATCACCATGAAGACAGGGCTATGTTGTTCTGTGGTTGTTCTGTAGTTTATATAGATCACCATGAAGACAGGGTTATGTTGTCCTGTAGTTTATATAGATCACCATGAAGACAGGGTTAAGTTGTCCTGTAGTTTATATAGATCACCATGAAGACAGGGCTATGTTGTTCTGTGGTTGTTCTGTAGTTTATATAGATCACCACGAAGACAGGGTTATGTTGTCCTGTAGTTTATATAGATCACCATGAAGACAGGGCTATGTTGTTCTGTAGTTTATATAGATCACCATGAAGACAGGGTTATGTTGTCCTGTAGTTTATATAGATCACCATGAAGACAGGGTTATGTTGTTCTGTAGTTTATATAGATCACCATGAAGACAGTGTTATGTTGTTCTGTAGTTTATATAGATCACCATGAAGACAGGGTTATGTTGTCCTGTAGTTTATATAGATCACCATGAAGACAGGGCTATGTTGTCCTGTAGTTTATATAGATCACCATGAAGACAGGGTTATGTTGTCCTGTAGTTTATATAGATCACCATGAAGACAGGGCTATGTTGTTCTGTAGTTTATATAGATCACCATGAAGACAGGGTTATGTTGTCCTGTAGTTTATATAGATCACCATGAAGACAGGGTTATGTTGTCCTGTAGTTTATATAGATCACCATGAAGACAGGGCTATGTTGTTCTGTAGTTTATATAGATCACCATGAAGACAGGGTTATGTTGTCCTGTAGTTTATATAGATCACCATGAAGACAGGGTTATGTTGTCCAGTAGTTTATATAGATCACCATGAAGACAGGGCTATGTTGTTCTGTAGTTTATATAGATCACCATGAAGACAGGGCTATGTTGTCCTGTAGTTTATATAGATCACCATGAAGACAGGGTTATGTTGTCCTGTAGTTTATATAGATCACCATGAAGACAGGGCTATGTTGTTCTGTAGTTTATATAGATCACCATGAAGACAGGGCTATGTTGTCCTGTAGTTTATATAGATCACCATGAAGACAGGGCTATGTTGTTCTGTGGTTGTTCTGTAGTTTATATAGATCACCATGAAGACAGGGTTATGTTGTTCTGTAGTTTATATAGATCACCATGAAGACAGGGTTAAGTTGTCCTGTAGTTTATATAGATCACCATGAAGACAGGGCTATGTTGTTCTGTAGTTTATATAGATCACCATGAAGACAGGGTTATGTTGTTCTGTAGTTTATATAGATCACCATGAAGACAGGGTTAAGTTGTCCTGTAGTTTATATAGATCACCATGAAGACAGGGCTATGTTGTTCTGTAGTTTATATAGATCACCATGAAGACAGGGCTATGTTGTCCTGTAGTTTATATAGATCACCATGAAGACAGGGCTATGTTGTTCTGTAGTTTATATAGATCACCATGAAGACAGGGTTATGTTGTCCTGTAGTTTATATAGATCACCATGAAGACAGGGTTATGTTGTTCTGTAGTTTATATAGATCACCATGAAGACAGGGTTATGTTGTTCTGTAGTTTATATAGATCACCATGAAGACAGGGTTATGTTGTTCTGTAGTTTATATAGATCACCATGAAGACAGGGCTATGTTGTCCTGTAGTTTATATAGATCACCATGAAGACAGGGTTATGTTGTCCTGTAGTTTATATAGATCAACATGAAGACAGGGTTATGTTGTCCTGTAGTTTATATAGATCACCATGAAGACAGGGTTATGTTGTCCTGTAGTTTATATAGATCACCATGAAGACAGGGCTATGTTGTTCTGTGGTTGTTCTGTAGTTTATATAGATCACCATGAAGACAGGGTTATGTTGTCCTGTAGTTTATATAGATCACCATGAAGACAGGGTTATGTTGTCCTGTAGTTTATATAGATCACCATGAAGACAGGGTTATGTTGTTCTGTAGTTTATATAGATCACCATGAAGACAGGGTTATGTTGTCCTATAGTTTATATAGATCACCATGAAGACAGGGTTATGTTGTTCTGTAGTTTATATAGATCACCATGAAGACAGGGTTATGTTGTTCTGTAGTTTATATAGATCACCATGAAGACAGGGCTATGTTGTCCTGTAGTTTATATAGGTCACCATGAAGACAGGGTTATGTTGTCCTGTAGTTTATATAGATCACCATGAAGACAGGGTTATGTTGTTCTGTAGTTTATATAGATCACCATGAAGACAGGGTTATGTTGTTCTGTAGTTTATATAGATCACCATGAAGACAGGGCTATGTTGTCCTGTAGTTTATATAGATCACCATGAAGACAGGGTTAAGTTGTCCTGTAGTTTATATAGATCACCATGAAGACAGGGTTATGTTGTTCTGTAGTTTATATAGATCACCATGAAGACAGGGTTAAGTTGTCCTGTAGTTTATATAGATCACCATGAAGACAGGGTTATGTTGTCCTGTAGTTTATATAGATCACCATGAAGACAGAGTTATGTTGTCCTGTAGTTTATATAGATCACCATGAAGACAGGGCTATGTTGTTCTGTAGTTTATATAGATCACCATGAAGACAGGGCTATGTTGTTCTGTAGTTTATATAGATCACCATGAAGACAGGGTTATGTTGTTCTGTAGTTTATATAGATCACCATGAAGACAGGGTTATGTTGTTCTATAGTTTATATAGATCACCATGAAGACAGGGCTATGTTGTCCTGTAGTTTATATAGATCACCATGAAGACAGGGTTATGTTGTCCTGTAGTTTATATAGATCACCATGAAGACAGGGTTATGTTGTTCTGTAGTTTATATAGATCACCATGAAGACAGGGTTAAGTTGTCCTGTAGTTTATATAGATCACCATGAAGACAGGGTTATGTTGTCCTGTAGTTTATATAGATCACCATGAAGACAGAGTTATGTTGTCCTGTTGTTTATATAGATCACCATGAAGACAGGGCTATGTTGTTCTGTAGTTTATATAGATCACCATGAAGACAGGGCTATGTTGTCCTGTAGTTTATATAGATCACCATGAAGACAGGGTTATGTTGTCCTGTAGTTTATATAGATCACCATGAAGACAGGGCTATGTTGTTCTGTAGTTTATATAGATCACCATGAAGACAGGGCTATGTTGTCCTGTAGTTTATATAGATCACCATGAAGACAGGGTTATGTTGTTCTGTAGTTTATATAGATCACCATGAAGACAGGGCTATGTTGTTCTGTGGTTGTTCTGTAGTTTATATAGATCACCATGAAGACAGGGTTATGTTGTCCTGTAGTTTATATAGATCACCATGAAGACAGGGTTAAGTTGTCCTGTAGTTTATATAGATCACCATGAAGACAGGGCTATGTTGTTCTGTGGTTGTTCTGTAGTTTATATAGATCACCACGAAGACAGGGTTATGTTGTCCTGTAGTTTATATAGATCACCATGAAGACAGGGCTATGTTGTTCTGTAGTTTATATAGATCACCATGAAGACAGGGTTATGTTGTCCTGTAGTTTATATAGATCACCATGAAGACAGGGTTATGTTGTTCTGTAGTTTATAT
This sequence comes from Oncorhynchus gorbuscha, assembly GCF_021184085.1. Lineage (NCBI taxonomy): Eukaryota > Metazoa > Chordata > Actinopteri > Salmoniformes > Salmonidae > Oncorhynchus > Oncorhynchus gorbuscha. The sequence goes on from NC_060187.1 coordinate 80,778,191, forward strand.
AGATCACCATGAAGACAGTGTTATGTTGTTCTGTAGTTTATATAGATCACCATGAAGACAGGGTTATGTTGTCCTGTAGTTTATATAGATCACCATGAAGACAGGGCTATGTTGTCCTGTAGTTTATATAGATCACCATGAAGACAGGGTTATGTTGTCCTGTAGTTTATATAGATCACCATGAAGACAGGGCTATGTTGTTCTGTAGTTTATATAGATCACCATGAAGACAGGGTTATGTTGTCCTGTAGTTTATATAGATCACCATGAAGACAGGGTTATGTTGTCCTGTAGTTTATATAGATCACCATGAAGACAGGGCTATGTTGTTCTGTAGTTTATATAGATCACCATGAAGACAGGGTTATGTTGTCCTGTAGTTTATATAGATCACCATGAAGACAGGGTTATGTTGTCCAGTAGTTTATATAGATCACCATGAAGACAGGGCTATGTTGTTCTGTAGTTTATATAGATCACCATGAAGACAGGGCTATGTTGTCCTGTAGTTTATATAGATCACCATGAAGACAGGGTTATGTTGTCCTGTAGTTTATATAGATCACCATGAAGACAGGGCTATGTTGTTCTGTAGTTTATATAGATCACCATGAAGACAGGGCTATGTTGTCCTGTAGTTTATATAGATCACCATGAAGACAGGGCTATGTTGTTCTGTGGTTGTTCTGTAGTTTATATAGATCACCATGAAGACAGGGTTATGTTGTTCTGTAGTTTATATAGATCACCATGAAGACAGGGTTAAGTTGTCCTGTAGTTTATATAGATCACCATGAAGACAGGGCTATGTTGTTCTGTAGTTTATATAGATCACCATGAAGACAGGGTTATGTTGTTTTCTGTAGTTTATATAGATCACCATGAAGACAGGGTTAAGTTGTCCTGTAGTTTATATAGATCACCATGAAGACAGGGCTATGTTGTTCTGTAGTTTATATAGATCACCATGAAGACAGGGCTATGTTGTCCTGTAGTTTATATAGATCACCATGAAGACAGGGCTATGTTGTTCTGTAGTTTATATAGATCACCATGAAGACAGGGTTATGTTGTCCTGTAGTTTATATAGATCACCATGAAGACAGGGTTATGTTGTTCTGTAGTTTATATAGATCACCATGAAGACAGGGTTATGTTGTTCTGTAGTTTATATAGATCACCATGAAGACAGGGTTATGTTGTTCTGTAGTTTATATAGATCACCATGAAGACAGGGTTATGTTGTCCTGTAGTTTATATAGATCAACATGAAGACAGGGTTATGTTGTCCTGTAGTTTATATAGATCACCATGAAGACAGGGTTATGTTGTCCTGTAGTTTATATAGATCACCATGAAGACAGGGCTATGTTGTTCTGTGGTTGTTCTGTAGTTTATATAGATCACCATGAAGACAGGGTTATGTTGTCCTGTAGTTTATATAGATCACCATGAAGACAGGGTTATGTTGTCCTGTAGTTTATATAGATCACCATGAAGACAGGGTTATGTTGTTCTGTAGTTTATATAGATCACCATGAAGACAGGGTTATGTTGTCCTATAGTTTATATAGATCACCATGAAGACAGGGTTATGTTGTTCTGTAGTTTATATAGATCACCATGAAGACAGGGTTATGTTGTTCTGTAGTTTATATAGATCACCATGAAGACAGGGCTATGTTGTCCTGTAGTTTATATAGGTCACCATGAAGACAGGGTTATGTTGTCCTGTAGTTTATATAGATCACCATGAAGACAGGGTTATGTTGTTCTGTAGTTTATATAGATCACCATGAAGACAGGGTTATGTTGTTCTGTAGTTTATATAGATCACCATGAAGACAGGGCTATGTTGTCCTGTAGTTTATATAGATCACCATGAAGACAGGGTTAAGTTGTCCTGTAGTTTATATAGATCACCATGAAGACAGGGTTATGTTGTTCTGTAGTTTATATAGATCACCATGAAGACAGGGTTATGTTGTTCTGTAGTTTATATAGATCACCATGAAGACAGGGTTAAGTTGTCCTGTAGTTTATATAGATCACCATGAAGACAGGGTTATGTTGTCCTGTAGTTTATATAGATCACCATGAAGACAGGGTTAAGTTGTCCTGTAGTTTATATAGATCACCATGAAGACAGGGTTATGTTGTTCTGTAGTTTATATAGATCACCATGAAGACAGGGTTAAGTTGTCCTGTAGTTTATATAGATCACCATGAAGACAGGGTTAAGTTGTCCTGTAGTTTATATAGATCACCATGAAGACAGGGTTAAGTTGTCCTGTAGTTTATATAGATCACCATGAAGACAGGGTTATGTTGTCCTGTAGTTTATATAGATCACCATGAAGACAGGGTTATGTTGTCCTGTAGTTTATATAGATCACCATGAAGACAGGGTTATGTTGTTCTGTAGTTTATATAGATCACCATGAAGACAGGGTTAAGTTGTCCTGTAGTTTATATAGATCACCATGAAGACAGGGTTAAGTTGTCCTGTAGTTTATATAGATCACCATGAAGACAGGGTTAAGTTGTCCTGTAGTTTATATAGATCACCATGAAGACAGGGTTATGTTGTTCTGTAGTTTATATAGATCACCATGAAGACAGGGTTAAGTTGTCCTGTAGTTTATATAGATCACAATGAAGACAGAGTTATGTTGTCCTGTAGTTTATATAGATCACCATGAAGACAGGGTTATGTTGTTCTGTAGTTTATATAGATCACCATGAAGACAGGGTTAAGTTGTCCTGTAGTTTATATAGATCACCATGAAGACAGGGTTATGTTGTCCTATAGTTTATATAGATCAACATGAAGACAGAGTTATGTTGTCCTGTACTTTATTAGATCACCATGAAGACAGGGTTATGTTGTCCTGTAGTTTATATAGATCACCATAAAGACAGGGTTATGTTGTTCTGTAGTTGTTCTGTAGTTTATATAGATCACCATGAAGACAGGGTTATGTTGTTCTGCAGTTTATATAGATCACCATGAAGACAGGGTTATGTTGTCCTGTAGCTTATATAGATCACCATGAAGACAGGGCTATGTTGTCCTGTAGTTTATATAGATCACCATGAAGACAGTGTTATGTTGTCCTGTAGTTTATATAGATCACCATGAAGACAGGGTTATGTTGTTCTGTAGTTTATATAGATCACCATGAAGACCCTGGGTTATGTTGTCCTGTAATTTATATAGATCACCATGAAGACAGGGTGATGTTGTCCTGTAGTTTATATAGATCACCATGAAGACAGGGTTATGTTGTCCTGTAGTTTATATAGATCACCATGAAGACAGGGCTATGTTGTTCTGTAGTTTATATAGATCACCATGAAGACAGGGTTATGTTGTCCTGTAGTTTATATAGATCACCATGAAGACAGGGTTATGTTGTTCTGTAGTTTATATAGATCACCATGAAGACAGGGTTATGTTGTTCTGTAGTTTATATAGATCACCATGAAGACAGGGTTATGTTGTTCTGTAGTTTATATAGATCACCATGAAGACAGGGCTATGTTGTCCTGTAGTTTATATAGATCACCATGAAGACAGGGTTATGTTGTCCTGTAGTTTATATAGATCAACATGAAGACAGGGTTATGTTGTCCTGTAGTTTATATAGATCACCATGAAGACAGGGTTATGTTGTCCTGTAGTTTATATAGATCACCATGAAGACAGGGCTATGTTGTTCTGTGGTTGTTCTGTAGTTTATATAGATCACCATGAAGACAGGGTTATGTTGTCCTGTAGTTTATATAGATCACCATGAAGACAGGGTTATGTTGTCCTGTAGTTTATATAGATCACCATGAAGACAGGGTTATGTTGTTCTGTAGTTTATATAGATCACCATGAAGACAGGGTTATGTTGTCCTATAGTTTATATAGATCACCATGAAGACAGGGTTATGTTGTCCTGTAGTTTATATAGGTCACCATGAAGACAGGGTTATGTTGTCCTGTAGTTTATATAGATCACCATGAAGACAGGGTTATGTTGTTCTGTAGTTTATATAGATCACCATGAAGACAGGGTTATGTTGTTCTGTAGTTTATATAGATCACCATGAAGACAGGGCTATGTTGTCCTGTAGTTTATATAGATCACCATGAAGACAGGGTTAAGTTGTCCTGTAGTTTATATAGATCACCATGAAGACAGGGTTATGTTGTTCTGTAGTTTATATAGATCACCATGAAGACAGGGTTATGTTGTTCTGTAGTTTATATAGATCACCATGAAGACAGGGTTAAGTTGTCCTGTAGTTTATATAGATCACCATGAAGACAGGGTTATGTTGTCCTGTAGTTTATATAGATCACCATGAAGACAGGGCTATGTTGTTCTGTAGTTTATATAGATCACCATGAAGACAGGGCTATGTTGTTCTGTAGTTTATATAGATCACCATGAAGACAGGGCTATGTTGTTCTGTGGTTGTTCTGTAGTTTATATAGATCACCATGAAGACAGGGTTATGTTGTTCTATAGTTTATATAGATCACCATGAAGACAGGGCTATGTTGTCCTGTAGTTTATATAGATCACCATGAAGACAGGGTTATGTTGTCCTGTAGTTTATATAGATCACCATGAAGACAGGGTTATGTTGTTCTGTAGTTTATATAGATCACCATGAAGACAGGGTTATGTTGTTCTGTAGTTTATATAGATCACCATGAAGACAGGGCTATGTTGTCCTGTAGTTTATATAGGTCACCATGAAGACAGTGTTATGTTGTTCTGTAGTTGTTCTGTAGTTTATATAGATCACCATGAAGACAGGGCTATGTTGTTCTGTGGTTGTTCTGTAGTTTATATAGATCACCATGAAGACAGGGTTATGTTGTTCTGTAGTTTATATAGATCACCATGAAGACAGGGTTATGTTGTCCTGTAGTTTATATAGATCACCATGAAGACAGGGTTATGTTGTTCTGTAGTTTATATAGATCACCATGAAGACAGGGCTATGTTGTCCTGTAGTTTATATAGGTCACCATGAAGACAGGGTTATGTTGTTCTGTGGTTGTTCTGTAGTTTATATAGATCACCATAAAGACAGGGTTATGTTGTTCTGTAGTTTATATAGATCACCATGAAGACAGGGCTATGTTGTCCTGTAGTTTATATAGATCACCATGAAGACAGGGCTATGTTGTTCTGTAGTTTATATAGATCACCATGAAGACAGGGTTATGTTGTTCTGTAGTTTATATAGATCACCATGAAGACAGGGTTAAGTTGTCCTGTAGTTTATATAGATCACCATGAAGACAGGGTTAAGTTGTCCTGTAGTTTATATAGATCACCATGAAGACAGGGTTATGTTGTTCTGTAGTTTATATAGATCACCATGAAGACAGGGTTAAGTTGTCCTGTAGTTTATATAGATCACCATGAAGACAGGGTTATGTTGTCCTGTAGTTTATATAGATCACCATGAAGACAGGGTTAAGTTGTCCTGTAGTTTATATAGATCACCATGAAGACAGGGTTATGTTGTTCTGTAGTTTATATAGATCACCATGAAGACAGGGTTAAGTTGTCCTGTAGTTTATATAGATCACCATGAAGACAGGGTTATGTTGTCCTGTAGTTTATATAGATCACCATGAAGACAGGGTTAAGTTGTCCTGTAGTTTATATAGATCACCATGAAGACAGGGTTATGTTGTTCTGTAGTTTATATAGATCACCATGAAGACAGGGTTAAGTTGTCCTGTAGTTTATATAGATCACCATGAAGACAGGGTTAAGTTGTCCTGTAGTTTATATAGATCACCATGAAGACAGGGTTAAGTTGTCCTGTAGTTTATATAGATCACCATGAAGACAGGGTTATGTTGTCCTGTAGTTTATATAGATCACCATGAAGACAGGGTTATGTTGTCCTGTAGTTTATATAGATCACCATGAAGACAGGGTTATGTTGTTCTGTAGTTTATATAGATCACCATGAAGACAGGGTTAAGTTGTCCTGTAGTTTATATAGATCACCATGAAGACAGGGTTATGTTGTTCTGTAGTTTATATAGATCACCATGAAGACAGGGTTAAGTTGTCCTGTAGTTTATATAGATCACCATGAAGACAGGGTTAAGTTGTCCTGTAGTTTATATAGATCACCATGAAGACAGGGTTATGTTGTTCTGTAGTTTATATAGATCACCATGAAGACAGGGTTAAGTTGTCCTGTAGTTTATATAGATCACCATGAAGACAGAGTTATGTTGTCCTGCAGTTTATATAGATCACCATGAAGACAGGGTTATGTTGTTCTGTAGTTTATATAGATCACCATGAAGACAGGGTTAAGTTGTCCTGTAGTTTATATAGATCACCATGAAGACAGGGTTATGTTGTCCTATAGTTTATATAGATCAACATGAAGACAGAGTTATGTTGTCCTGTACTTTATTAGATCACCATGAAGACAGGGTTATGTTGTCCTGTAGTTTATATAGATCACCATAAAGACAGGGTTATGTTGTTCTGTAGTTGTTCTGTAGTTTATATAGATCACCATGAAGACAGGGTTATGTTGTTCTGTAGTTGTTCTGTAGTTTATATAGATCACCATGAAGACAGGGTTACGTTGTCCTGTAGTTTATATAGATCACCATGAAGACAGGGTTATGTTGTCCTGTAGTTTATATAGATCACCATGAAGACAGGTTTATGTTGTCCTGTAGTTTATATAGATCACCATGTAGACAGGGTTATGTTGTTCTGTAGTTGTTCTGTAGTTTATATAGATCACCATGAAGACAGGGTTATGTTGTTCTGCAGTTTATATAGATCACCGTGAAGACAGGGTTATGTTGTCCTGTAGTTTATATAGATCACCATGAAGACAGGGTTATGTTGTTCTGTAGTTTATATAGATCACCATGAAGACAGTGTTATGTTGTCCTGTAGTTTATATAGATCACCATGAAGACAGGGTTATGTTGTTCTGTAGTTTATATAGATCACCATGAAGACAGGGTTATGTTGTTCTGTAGTTTATATAGATCACCATGAAGACAGGGCTATGTTGTCCTGTAGTTTATATAGGTCACCATGAAGACAGGGTTATGTTGTCCTGTAGCTTATATAGATCACCATGAAGACAGGGCTATGTTGTCCTGTAGTTTATATAGATCACCATGAAGACAGTGTTATGTTGTCCTGTAGTTTATATAGATCACCATGAAGACAGGGTTATGTTGTTCTGTAGTTTATATAGATCACCATGAAGACCCTGGGTTATGTTGTCCTGTAATTTATATAGATCACCATGAAGACAGGGTGATGTTGTCCTGTAGTTTATATAGATCACCATGAAGACAGGGTTATGTTGTCCTGTAGTTTACATAGATCACCATGAAGACAGGGTTATGTTTTCCTGTAGTCTATATAGATCACCATGAAGACAGGGTTATGTTGTCCTGTAGTTTATATAGATCACCATGAAGACAGGGTTATGTTGTCCTGTAGTTTACATAGATCACCATGAAGACAGGGTTATGTTGTCCTGTAGTTTATATAGATCACCATGAAGACAGGGTTATGTTGTCCTGTAGTTTACATAGATCAACATGAAGACAGGGTTATGTTTTCCTGTAGTCTATATAGATCACCATGAAGACAGGGTTATGTTGTTCTGTAGTTTATATAGATCACCATGAAGACAGGGCTATGTTGTCCTGTAGTTTATATAGGTCACCATGAAGACAGGGTTATGTTGTCCTGTAGCTTATATAGATCACCATGAAGACAGGGCTATGTTGTCCTGTAGTTTATATAGATCACCATGAAGACAGTGTTATGTTGTCCTGTAGTTTATATAGATCACCATGAAGACAGGGTTATGTTGTTCTGTAGTTTATATAGATCACCATGAAGACCCTGGGTTATGTTGTCCTGTAATTTATATAGATCACCATGAAGACAGGGTGATGTTGTCCTGTAGTTTATATAGATCACCATGAAGACAGGGTTATGTTGTCCTGTAGTTTACATAGATCACCATGAAGACAGGGTTATGTTTTCCTGTAGTCTATATAGATCACCATGAAGACAGGGTTATGTTGTCCTGTAGTTTACATAGATCACCATGAAGACAGGGTTATGTTTTCATGTAGTCTATATAGATCACCATGAAGACAGGGTTATGTTGTCCTGTAGTTTATATAGATCACCATGAAGACAGGGTTATGTTGTCCTGTAGTTTACATAGATCACCATGAAGACAGGGTTATGTTGTCCTGTAGTTTATATAGATCACCATGAAGACAGGGTTATGTTGTCCTGTAGTTTACATAGATCAACATGAAGACAGGGTTATGTTTTCCTGTAGTCTATATAGATCACCATGAAGACAGGGTTATGTTGTCCTGTAGTTTACATAGATCACCATGAAGACAGGGTTATGTTTTCCTGTAGTCTATATAGATCACCATGAAGACAGGGTTATGTTGTCCTGTAGTTTATATAGATCACCATGAAGACAGGGTTATGTTGTCCTGTAGTTTACATAGATCACCATGAAGACAGGGTTATGTTGTCCTGTAGTTTATATAGATCACCATGAAGACAGTGTTATGTTGTCCTGTAGTTTATATAGATCACCATGAAGACAGTGTTATGTTGTCCTGTAGTTTATATAGATCACCATGAAGACAGGGTTATGTTGTCCTGTAGTTTATATAGATCACCATGAAGACAGGGTTATGTTGTTCTGTAGTTTATATAGATCACCATGAAGACAGGGCTATGTTGTTCTGTAGTTTATATAGATCACCATGAAGACAGGGTTATGTTGTCCTGTAGTTTATATAGATCACCATGAAGACAGGGTTATGTTGTTCTGTAGTTTATATAGATCACCATGAAGACAGGGCTATGTTGTTCTGTAGTTTATATAGATCACCATGAAGACAGGGTTATGTTGTCCTGTAGTTTATATAGATCACCATGAAGACAGGGTTATGTTGTCCTGTAGTTTACATAGATCAACATGAAGACAGTGTTATGTTTTCCTGTAGTTTATATAGATCACCATGAAGACAGGGCATGTGAATCCAGCATTATCCTGGGTTAAACACAGCTGACTGAGGATTGGGCTGAGCCTGCTAAGATAGCCAGGCTTAATAACACCAACATCAGGCCCAGGCTAAGATTTAATAACACTAACACCAGGCCCAGGCTAAGATTTAATAACACCAACATCATGCCCAAGCTAATATTTAATAACACCAACATCAGGCTAAGATTTAATAACACCAACATCAACCCCAGGCTAAGATTAAATAACGCCAACATCAGGCCCAGCTAAGATTTAATAACACCAACACCAGGCCCAGGCTATGATTTAATAACACCAGGCCCAGGCTATGATTTAATAACACCAACACCAGACCCAGGCTAAGATTTAATAACACCAACACCAGGCCCAGGTTAAGATTTAATAACACCAACACCAGCCTAGGCTAAGATTTAATAACACCAGGCCCAGGCTATTATCGCCAACACCAGGCCCAGGCTAAGATTTAATAACACCAACACCAGGCCCAGGTTAAGATTTAATAACACCAACACCAGGCCCAGGCTAATATTTAATAACACCAGGCCCAGGCTAAGATTTAATAACGCCAACATCAGGCCCAGCTAAGATTTAATAACACCAACACCAGTCCCTGGCTAAGATTTAATAACACCAACACCAGGCCCAGGCTAATATTTAATAACACCAACACCAGGCCCAGGCTAATATTTAATAACACCAACACCAGACCCAGGCTAATATTTAATAACACCAACACCAGTCCCTGGCTAAGATTTAATAACACCAACACCAGGCCCAGGCTAATATTTAATAACACCAACACCAGGCCCAGGCTAATATTTAATATCACCAACACCAGGCCCAGGCTAAGATTTAATAACACCAACACCAGGCCCAGGCTAAGATTTAATAACACCAACACCAGGCCCAGGCTAAGATTTAATAATGCCAACACCAGGCCCGGGTTAAGATTTAATATCACCAACACCAGGCCCAGGCTAAGATTTAATAACACCAACACCAGGCCCGGGCTAAGATTTAATATCACCAACACCAGGCCCAGGCTAAGATTTAATAACACCAACACCAGGCCCGGGCTAAGATTTAATAACACCAACACCAGGCCCAGGCTAAGATTTAATAACACCAACACCAGGCCCAGGCTAAGATTTAATAACACCAACACCAGGCCCAGGTTAAGATTTAATAACACCAACACCAGGCCCAGGCTAAGATTTAATAACACCAACACCAGGCCCAGGTTAAGATTTAATAACACCAACACCAGGCCCAGGCTAAGATTTAATAACACCAACACCAGGCCCGGGCTAAGATTTAATAACACCAACACCAGGCCCAGGCTAAGATTTAATAACGCCAACACCAGGCCCAGGTTAAGATTTAATAACACCAACACCAGGCCCAATCTAAGATTTGATTAAAGAGATGCAGCATACCTCTGAGGTCTCCCTAGCTGTGGGAGTGAGGGGGCTCTGAGGGATAAAGTTAGAACAACATCTCCCTGGGAACCTGTATTTAAAACAACAGATTAGTTCTATTTGGAAAAAAAATATGAAAAAATATGAAAAATAGCGGTTATACAGATCAGAAAATAGAAGATTAAATGTTGCCATCACAGACCCATGTAATGCAGAGTGAAGCTGATTACATTTCGACAACCTCTGGAATCTCTACCTCACATTGCACCCCTTTTGAAATCTGTTTCTCTATCCCTCTCACCTTTCTCTCTCTCCCTCTTACACCTTCTCTCTCTCTCTTTCTCTCTCTCTCTCTCTCTGTCGTTCTCCAGATCATCTTCCATAGGCAGAATCCAGGGATCGACTATGAATTCTACATCCCAACAGAAAAGAAAGTGGAAGAGAGGGAGAGGCCGCGAGAGAGAGAAAGAGAAAGGCCTAGAGAGAGAGAAGTAGAGAGGGAACGACCGAGGGATGGAGGGAGGGCACCCCTGAGAGACACTAGTGAGTCTGACATTCCTCTTTTCTCCTCTTCCCCCTGTTATTTTCCAGTGGTGTTCAGAATAAAGCCGTGTGATAGTGACAGGTCAGATCATCAGGGAATAGGAAGTAGATCATCAGCGAATCAGGACCCGGAAGTAGATCATCAGGGAATGGGATCAGGAAGTAGATCAACAGCGAATCAGGACCCGGAAGTAGATCATCAGGGAATGGGACCAGGAAGTAGATCATCAGCGAATCAGGACCCGGAAGTAGATCATCAGGGAATGGGACCAGGAAGTAGATCGTCAGGGAATGGGACCAGGAAGTAGATCGTCAGGTAATGGTACCAGGAAGTAGATCATCAGGGAATGGGACCAGGAAGTAGATCGTCAGGGAATGGTACCAGGAAGTAGATCGTCAGGGAATGGGACAAGGAAGTAGATCGTCAGGGAATGGGACCAGGAAGTAGATCGTCAGGGAATGGGACCAGGAAGTAGATTGTCAGGGAATGGGACCAGGAAGTAGATCGTCAGGGAATGGGATCAGGAAGTAGATCGTCAGGGAATGGGACCAGGAACTAGCATGGGATGATGACACGCTCTGTTCTCTGTTACTGTCCTTTAAGAATAAAGATATATGTGTCTAATGTTAAGGAATTATATTTTATCTTTATTTAACTAGGCAAGTCAGTTCAGAACAAATTCTTATTTTCAATGACGGCCTAGGAACAGTGGGTTTACTGCCTTGTTCAGGGGTAGAACGACAGATGTGTACCTTGTCAGCTCGGGGATTCGAACTTGCAACCTTTCGGTTACTATTCCAACGCTCTAATCACTAGGCTACCCACTAGGCTACATCATCAGCTCGAAGTGATTCACTCTCTGTTTTTATTTTTTCCGTTCCTTCCATTTCTCTCGCTCTCTCGCTCTCTCGCGCTCTCTCGCTCTCTCGCTCTCTCTCTCTCTCTCTCTCTCTCTCTCTCTCTCTCTCTCGCTCTCTCGCTCTCTCTCTCTCTCTCTCTCTCTCTCTCTCTCTCTCTCTCTCTCGCTCTCGCTCTCGCTCTCGCTCTCTCTCGCTCTCTCTCTCGCTCTCTCTCTCTCGCTCTCTCTCGCTCGTTCTCAGGTTCTCTCATTGTAACAGTGGAAGACCCTATCCGTCCTCCCCCCATCTCCTCTTCCTCCTCCTCCTCTTCTTCCTCAGACAGATGGACAGCTGAGAGCTCCCGCCCCCGAGGCTCAGTACCCAATCGGAATGCTCGAATCCCACCTCGTACCGACCTGCCCCTCGACACCCAGTCACCCTTCGTATGGAGGAGGGGCGGGCTCACTGAGTGTACTGCTTCCTGTGGCAAAGGTCAGAGTAAAAAAAATACTTGGACTGTGTATATGTGTGTGTGTTAGGACGTGCATGTGTGTGCCTATAATCATAGTTCGCTGTGTGTAGATTTTTTTATGCTGATACAGTTCTAGGTTCAGCAAAATGCTCCCAAATCCTGACCTTTACCATAAGGAGGGAAAACACAAAACTGGCCTTAGATCAGTGTCTAATGGCAAAAACTTCATCATACTTGCTGTGTTACATCTCCCTCTTGTGGTTATTCAAGGGAAGTGGAACACTGTTGAACTGAAACAGTGATTTCCTTGGAGCTGTTAGAATGAGACAGTTTATGGGTGCGTTTGAGTGGTAAGACTAAAGCAACCGACTGGAGCTGAAAGTGGAGAAGTGAGGTCGGGGGAGGTGTGGATGCTACAGCAGAAAGGGGAACAGCAAGGCTCGGTGAAACACGGCAGGGTTCATTGTTTAGAAAAGCTTTTCTTTTTCATGTCGATCCCCATATCACACAATCACAAACTCTAAATATACGTGTGTAAATTGTACTATCAATTGGGGAGAGAGAGACTCAAATATCACATTCATTTGAACATATCCACTGTATACATATGAATCCCTGCAGAGAGGACGAGGCGAAGCGATCGAATTTACTCTACCCAAAATCTGTCCACGCGAGATGAGCTCTTTTTTGTATCAGGTCTATGAGAGATTGTCGAATTAAGTGAGGCTTATTTAATAGAATAGAAGTTTCATAATGTTTAAGCTGTTACAATTGTACTAATATAAGTGGATGCACATTAGTGCCTGTTGTTCACACGCATATCTGCCCTCTCATTGGCTAGAATGGTCCCACCTGATCTCGCCTGCCTTCAAATCATTAAGGACAGTATTTCCATTGTTAGAGCGGTCACTCGACTAACTTGTCAATATAATAGATCATCTTTGAATGCGGCAAAGTTGCTTCCTGTTTCAGTCACGTCTTTGGTCCCGTTCGCGTGGGTCAAACAAAAGCCCTCTAATAATTGGTTGACGATAGAGCCTCCCACAATGCAGGAGATGACTGAAGGCTGCTGCTGGTGAGGAGCAACTGCAGAAGATTGAAGTCACTGCAGTCAAAACTTCATGACCTTTGATCACATATATTGATTGTAGAGGTCATGTAGTTGACATGTAGGCATCAAGTCTGACCATTTTTATGCCAGTAAGAAAACACACTTTGAAAGGCGGTGACCTCGTCAATGACTTGACAAAAGTGATCAGCTCGAACGCCATCCTATAACTTTCCTACCAGGCTCCCGGTACAGCAGGTATCATCAACTAGATTCATCCTATAACTTTCCTACCAGGCTCCTGGTACAGCAGGTATCATCAACTAGATTCATCCTATAACTTTCCTACCAGGCTCCCGGTACAGCAGGTATCATCAACTAGATTCATCCTATAACTTTCCTACCAGGCTCCCTGTACAGCAGGTATCATCAACTAGATTCATCCTATAACTTTCCTACCAGGCTCCCGGTACAGCAGGTATCATCAACTAGATTCATCCTATAACTTTCCTACCAGGCTCCCGGTACAGCAGGTATCATCAACTAGATTCATCCTATAACTTTCCTACCAGGCTCCCGGTACAGCAGGTATCATCAACTAGATTCATCCTATAACTGTCCTACCAGGCTCCCGGTACAGCAGGTATCATCAACTAGATTCATCCTATAACTTTCCTACCAGGCTCCCTGTACAGCAGGTATCATCAACTAGATTCATCCTATAACTTTCCTACCAGGCTCCCTGTACAGCAGGTATCATCAACTAGATTCATCCTATAACTTTCCTACCAGGCTCCTGGTACAGCAGGTATCATCAACTAGATTCATCCTATAACTTTCCTACCAGGCTCCCGGTACAGCAGGTATCATCAACTAGATTCATCCTATAACTGTCCTACCAGGCTCCCGGTACAGCAGGTATCATCAACTAGATTCATCCTATAACTGTCCTACCAGGCTCCCGGTACAGCAGGTATCATCAACTAGATTCATCCTATAACTTTCCTACCAGGCTCCCTGTACAGCAGGTATCATCAACTAGATTCATCCTATAACTTTCCTACCAGGCTCCTGGTACAGCAGGTATCATCAACTAGATTCATCCTATAACTGTCCTACCAGGCTCCCGGTACAGCAGGTATCATCAACTAGATTCATCCTATAACTTTCCTACCAGGCTCCCGGCACAGCAGGTATCATCAACTAGATTCATCCTATAACTTTCCTACCAGGCTCCCGGTACAGCAGGTATCATCAACTAGATTCATCCTATAACTTTCCTACCAGGCTCCCGGTACAGCAGGTATCATCAACTAGATTCATCCTATAAATTTCCTACCAGGCTCCCAGTATAGCAGGTATCATAAACTAGATTCATCCTATAACTTTCCTACCAGGCTCCCGGTACAGCAGGTATCATCAACTAGATTCATCCTATAACTTTCCTACCAGGCTCCTGGTACAGCAGGTATCATCAACTAGATTCATCCTATAACTTTCCTACCAGGCTCCTGGTACAGCAGGTATCATCAACTAGATTCATCCTATAAATTTCCTACCAGGCTCCTGGTACAGCAGGTATCATCAACTAGATTCATCCTATAAATTTCCTACCAGGCTCCCGGTACAGCAGGTATCATCAACTAGATTCATCCTATAAATTTCCTACCAGGCTCCCAGTATAGCAGGTATCATAAACTAGATTCATCCTATAACTTTCCTACCAGGCTCCCGGTACAGCAGGTATCATCAACTAGATTCATCCTATAACTTTCCTACCAGGCTCCCGGTACAGCAGGTATCATCAACTAGATTCATCCTATAACTTTCCTACCAGGCTCCTGGTACAGCAGGTATCATCAACTAGATTCATCCTATAACTTTCCTACCAGGCTCCCGGTACAGCAGGTATCATCAACTAGATTCATCCTATAACTTTCCTACCAGGCTCCCGGTACAGCAGGTATCATCAACTAGATTCATCCTATAAATGTCCTACCAGGCTCCTGGTACAGCAGGTATCATGATGGTGGTGGTGGTGATGAGGATGATGTGAGGATGATGTGTTTCAGGGTCCCAGTACAGGGTACTGATGGTGATGGTGGTGATGGTGATGTGTTTCAGGGTCCCAGTACAGGGTACTGATGGTGATGGTGGTGGTGGTGATGAGGATGATGTGTTTCAGGGTCCCAGTACAGGGTACTGATGGTGATGGTGGTGATGGTGATGTGTTTCAGGGTCCCAGTACAGGGTACTGATGGTGATGGTGGTGATGGTGATGTGTTTCAGGGTCCCAGTACAGGGTACTGATGGTGATGGTGGTGGTGGTGATGAGGATGATGTGTTTCAGGGTCCCAGTACAGGGTACTGATGGTGATGGTGATGGTGGTGATGATGATGTGTTTCAGGGTCCCAGTACAGGGTACTGATGGTGATGGTGATGGTGATGTGTTTCAGGGTCCCAGTACAGGGCGATCCTGTGTATTAACCGCCATACTGACGAGGAAGTCCCAGACAGGAAGTGTGACTCAGCAGTAAGACCCTCCCCTGAGGAGGAGCTCTGCAACACACACCCCTGCCCAGCATTGTGAGTGTGTGGATCTATGAACAGCCATAAGCAATAATCATGTGTATATTGTATATATGTATTAACCCTCTCCTCATCTCTCTCTCCTCTCCGTGTGTGTCTCTGTGTGTCTCTGTGTGTGTCTCTCTGTGTGTGTCTCTGTGTGTCTGTGTGTGTCTCTCTGTGTGTGTGTTTCTCTGTGTGTTTCTCTCTGTGTGTCTGTGTGTTTCTCTCTGTGTGTGTCTGTGTGTGTCTGTGTGTGTCTCTGTGTGTCTATGTGTCTCTGTGTGTGTCTCTCTCTGTGTGTGTGTGTCTCTGTGTGTTTCTCTCTGTGTGTGTCTGCGTGTCTCTGTGTGTGTGTCTGTGTGTGTTTCTCTCTCTGTGTGTCTCTGTGTGTCTCTGTGTGTGTTTCTCTCTGTGTGTGTTTCTCTCTGTGTGTGTCTGCGTGTCTCTGTGTGTGTGTCTGTGTGTTTTTCTCTCTCTCTGTGTGTGTGTGTGTGTGTCTCTGTGTGTGTCTGTGTGTGTCTCTCTGTGTGTGTCTGTGTGTGTCTCTCTGTGTGTGTCTCTCTGTGTGTCTCTGTGTGTGTGTCTGTGTGTGTGTCTCTCTGTGTGTGTCTGTGTGTGTCTCTCTGTGTGTGTCTGTGTGTGTCTCTCTGTGTGTGTCTCTCTGTGTGTGTCTCTCTGTGTGTGTCTCTTTGTGTGTGTCTGTGTGTGTCTGTGTGTGTCTGTGTGTGTCTCTCTGTGTGTGTCTGTGTGTGTCTCTCTGTGTGTGTCTCTGTGTGTCTCTGTGTGTGTTTCTCTCTGTGTGTGTTTCTCTCTGTGTGTGTCTGCGTGTCTCTGTGTGTGTGTCTGTGTGTTTTTCTCTCTCTCTGTGTGTGTGTGTGTGTGTCTCTGGTTGTGTCTGTGTGTGTCTCTCTGTGTGTGTCTGTGTGTGTCTCTCTGTGTGTGTCTCTCTGTGTGTCTCTGTGTGTGTGTCTGTGTGTGTGTCTCTGTGTGTGTCTGTGTGTGTCTCTCTGTGTGTGTCTGTGTGTGTCTCTCTGTGTGTGTCTCTCTGTGTGTGTCTGTGTGTGTCTCTCTGTGTGTGTCTCTCTGTGTGTGTCTCTTTGTGTGTGTCTGTGTGTGTCTGTGTGTGTCTGTGTGTGTCTCTCTGTGTGTGTCTGTGTGTGTCTCTCTGTGTGTGTCTCTGTGTGTCTCTGTGTGTGTGTCTCTGTGTGTGTGTCTCTGTGTATCTCTGTGTGTGTTTGTGTGTGTGTATGTGTAGCTTCGAGGCCAGCTCATGGTCAGAGTGCAGTGTGTCTTGTGGTATGGGAGTACAGCAGAGACAGCTTCAGTGCAGACAGAGCTTTGGGAACCGTTCCACCATGGTTCAACCACAACGCTGCTCCAACCTAACCCCACCTGACCTCACCCAGTCCTGCCAGCTACGACTCTGCTCACACTGGGAGATAGGCACCGACTGGAGCTCTGTGAGTATAGAAAGTGTGTGTGTGAGTGTGTGTGTGGCAGGGGGTATGTTAATATTCACACAGGGGAATGGTGTATGTGTGTTTAGTTTGACATTTTATGAGAATGTGTGTTGACGTCTATAGGTTGCGATCCATCCTGTTTTCCCATGTCTTTGTTCTGTTGTAGGTTTTCCTAACATTCTCATTTGAACTCAACAGTGCTCAGTGGACTGTGGCATTGGGAAGAGAACTCGTAATGTCCGCTGTGTCAGTGACCATGGCAGCGTGGTGAATGACAAGGAGTGTAACACCAGACTCCGCCCACAAGGAAGTGAGGACTGTCACATGGGGCCCTGTGTAACCAACTGGTACTTCACTGGCTGGTCCAACACTGTGAGTACCCCCCCCCCCACACACACACACACACACACACACGCACAGCCATACAGACATAGGGACACAGACACACATACAGTACATGCTCATTCTAAATCAATACACTAACTTCTCGAATACCCCCATCTCTCTCTCAATTCAATTCAATTCAAGGGCTTTATTGGCATGGGAAACATGTGTTAACATTGCCAAAGCAAGTGAGGTAGATAATATATGAAGTGAATATATAAAGTGAAATAAACAATAAAAATTAACAGTAAACATCACACATACAGAAGTTTCAAAACAATAAAGACATTACAAATGTCATATTATATATATACAGTGTTTTAACAATGTACAAATGGTAAAGGACACAAGATAAAATAAATAAGCATAGATATGGGTTGTATTTACAATGGTGTTTGTTCTTCACTGGTTGCCCTTTTCTCGAGGCAACAGGTCACAAATCTTGCTGCTGTGATGGCACACTGTGGAATTTCACCCAGTAGATATGGGAGTTTTTCAAAATTGGATTAGTTTTCGAATTCTTTGTGGATCTGTGTAATCTGAGGGAAATATGTCTCTCTAATATGGTCATACATTGGGCAGGAGGTTAGGAAGTGCAGCTCAGTTTCCACCTCATTTTGTGGGCAGTGAGCACATTGCCTGTCTTCTCTTGAGAGCCATGTCTGCCTACGGCGGCCTTTCTCAATAGCAAGGCTATGCTCACTGAGTCTGTACTCTCTCTCTCTCTCTCTCTCTCTCTCTCTCTCTCTCTCTCTCTCTCTCTCTCTCTCTCTCTCTCTCTCTCAGTGTTCAGCCCCGTGTGGTCCAGGTGTTCAGAGGAGAGAGGTGTTGTGTCTGACCCGTGGAGGGAGAGAGGGAGGAGAGTGTTTGGGGGACAAACCGGCGGACATGAAGGCGTGTAACGGGGGTCCGTGTGCTCCCACCTACATGTGGTACAGTAGCCCCTGGGGTCAGGTAAGAGGAGCAGGAGGTGTGGCAGCCATCGATCAATACTGTTACCAATATAATCAGTCACTTCAATTCAATATTTATTTTTTTGGAATGGATGGATAGATATTTACATATGAAAAGAAATGCATAGTACTGTCATGGCAGATGAGTAGGATACAATGTCATGTTTTCCACCTCTCTCCCTCTCTTCCCTCTCGTCTTTTGTCTTCTCCTGCCTCTCTTCCCTCTCACTCCTCTCTTCTTTTCTCGCCCTCCTCCCTCTCTTCCCTCCTCCAGTGTAGTGCTCCATGTGGGAATGGAACGCAGCGAAGGGACATCATCTGTGTGGAGAAGATGGGGACAGATTTCAAAGTGGCACCGATCAGCCAGTGTGCCCAGCTGGAAAAGCCTCCCTCGGTGCAGACGTGTGCGATGGAAGCATGTCAGCCTCAGTGGTTTACTACGGAGTGGAGCGCGGTGAGAGAGGGAGGAGAGAGGAGAGGAGAGAGGAGAGGAGAGAAAGAGGAGAGAAGGAGGAGAGGAGAGGAGAGGAGAGGAGAGGAGAGGAGAGGAGAGGAGAGGAGAGGAGAGGAGAGGAGAGGAGAGGAGAGGAGAGGAGAGGAGAGGAGAGAGAAAGAGGAGAGAAGGAGGAGAGGAGAGGAGAGAGGGAGGAGGGGAGAGAGAGAGGAGAGAGGAGAGGAGAGAGGGAGGAGGGGAGAGAGAGAGGAGAGGAGAGAAAGAGGAGGAGAGGAGGGAGAGGAGAGGAGAGGAGAGGAGAGGAGAGGAGAGGAGAGGAGAGGAGAGGAGAGGGGAGGAGAGGAGAGGGGAGGAGAGGAGAGAGGGAGGAGGGGAGAGAGAGAGGAGAGAAAGAGGAGGAGAGGAGAGGAGAGAGGGAGGAGAGGAGAGAGGGAGGAGAGGAGAGGAGAGAAGGAGGAGAGGAGAGAGGGAGGAGGGGAGAGAGAGAGGAGAGGAGAGAAAGAGGAGGAGAGGAGAGAAGGAGGAGAGGAGAGGAGAGAGGGAGGAGAGGAGAGAGGGAGGAGAGGAGAGAGAGAGAGAGAGAGAGAGAGAGAGAGAGAGAGAGAGAGAGAGAGAGAGAGAGAGAGAGAGAGAGAGAGAGAGAGGGAGGAGAGAGAGAGAGGGAGGAGAGAAGGAGGAGAGGAGAGGAGAGAAAGAGGAGAGAGGGAGGAGAAAGGGAGGAGAGGAGAGAATGAGGAAAGGAGAGAGGGAGGAGAGGAGAGGGGAGGAGAGAAGGAGGAGAGAAGAGGAGAGAGGGAGAGAAAGAGGAGAGAGGGAGGAGAGGAGAGAATGAGGAGATGAGAGGAGATAAAGAGGAGAGAGGGAGGGAGGAGAGGATAGAGGGGGGAGAGGAGAGAAGGAGGAGAGAGGGAGGAAAGGAGAGGAGGAGAGAGAACATAATTATGACCTTGAATTGCAGTTGGTTGTTGATCACCAGAAAGATGTTGACCATCCTCCTCTCTCTTTTTCCTCTTCTATCTCTCTCCCTCAGTGCTCTCGTTCCTGTGGTAAGGGGCTACAGATCAGAGAAGTACGGTGTCTCACACCTGACAAACAGCACAGCCCAGAATGCTCCCCTACAGACAAACCTGACCAGGAGCAGCTCTGCAATACCATACCCTGCAGTCCACAGGTCGCAGGTGTGTGTGTGTGTGTGTGTGTGTGTGTGTGTGTGTGTGTGTGTGTGTGTGTGTGTGTGTGTGTGTGTGTGTGTGTGTGTGTGTGTGTGTGTGTGTGTGTGTGTGTGTGTGTGTGTGTGTGTGTGTGTGTGTGTGTGTGTGTATTTGTGTGTGTGTATTTGTGTGTGTGTATTTGTGTGTGTGTGTGTGTGTACTGTATGTTTACAGTGCCATCAGAAAATACTTTTTCCACATGTGGTGTTACAGAGTGGAATTAAAATTGACTTTACACCAAATACTCTGTAATGTCACTGCAAAAAATAAATAATAATAATTGTATATATGGAAAATAAAACACTAATATGTCTTGATAAGTATTCAACTCCCTGAGTCTACACATGTTGGAATCTCCTTTGAGTCTTTCTGGGTAAGTCTCTAAGAGCTTTGCACAACTGGATTGTACAATATTTGCCCATTTATTCTTAAAACAATTATTCAAGCTCTATCAAATCGGTTGTTGATCATTGCTAGACAGCCATTTTCAAATCTTGCCATAGATTTTCAAACCGATTTAAGTCAAAACTGTAACTAGGCCACTCAGGAACATTCCGTATCGTCTTGGTAAGCAACTCCAGTGTATATTTGGCCTTGAAAGGTATATATTTTTCCTGAATTCATCTCCAAGTGTCTGGTGGAAAAGCAGACTGAACCAGGTTTTTCTTTAAGATTTTGCCTGTGCTTTGTTCTATTTACTTTATTTTTATCCTAAAAAACTCCCGAGGCCTTGCCGATGACAAACATACCCATAACACGATGCAGCCACCAACATGATTGAATATATGGAGAGTGGTACTCAATTATGTGTTGTGTTGAATTTACCCAAAACATATCTTTGCCATATTTTTTGCAGTATTACTTTAGTGCCTTTTTGTAAGCAGAATGTATATTTTTTGCAGTATTACTTTAGTGCCTTATTGTAAACAGAATGTATATTTTTTGCAGTATTACTTTAGTGCCTTATTGTAAATAGAATGTATATTTTTTGCAGTATTACTTTAGTGCCTTATTGTAAACAGAATGTATATTTTTTGCAGTATTACTTTAGTGCCTTATTGTAAACAGAATGTATATTTTTTTCTTTCTGTACAGGCTTCCTTCTTTTCACATTTACATTTATGTATTCTGGAGTAATTACAATGTTGTTGCTCCATCCTCAGTTTTCTCCTATCATAGCCATTTAACTGTTTTAATGTTTTAATGTCACCACTGGCCTCAAGGTGAAATCCCTGAGTGATTCCCTTCCTCTCCAGCAACTGAGTTAGGAAGGACACCTGTATCTTTGTAGTGACTGGGTGTATTGATACACCATCCAAAGTGTAATTAATAACTTCATCATGCTCAAAGGGACATTCAAGTCTGCTTGATTTTTTACCCATCTACCAATCGGTGCCCTTCTTTGCGAAGCATTGGAAAACCTCCCTGGCTTTAGTGGTTGAATTCACTGCTTGACTGAGGGACCTTACAGATACATGTATGTGTGGGGTACAGAGATGAGATAGTCATTTAAAAATCATGTTTAACACCATTATTGCACACAGAGGGAGTCCATGCAACTTATTATGTGACTTGTTCAGCACATTTTTACTCCTGAACTTATTGAGGCCATAAAATGGTTGAATACTTATTGCCTCAAGACATTTCAGCTTTTCATGTTTTATTGATTTGTAAATATTTGTAAAAAACATAATTCCACTTTGACATTATGGGGTATTGTGTGTAGATTAGTGACACAAAATCTCAATTTAATCCATTTTAAATTCAGGATGTAACAACAAAATGTGGAAAAAGTCAAGGGGTGTGAATACTATATGAAGGCACTGTACAGTATGTGTGAGTGTGTGATGCTTGTGAGATTTGAAATCTAACCCTTTCTCCCTCTCCTCTCCTCCTCTCCCCTCTCCCCCTCTCTTCCCCCCCTCCACTCTTCCCTCTCCTCCTCTCCTCCTCTCCCCTCTCCCCCTCTCTCCTCCCCTCCACTCTTCCCTCTCCTCCTCTCCCCCTCTCTTCCTCCCCTCCACTCTTCCTTCTCCTCCTCTTCCCTCTCCCCCTCTCTTTCTCCCCTCCACTCTCCCCTCTCCTCCTCTCCCCTCTTCCTCCCCTCCACTCTTACTTCTCCTCCTCTCCCCTCTCCTCCTCTTCCATCTCCCCCTCTCTTCATCCTCTTCCCTCCCCCTCTTCCTTCCCTCCACTCTACCCTCTCCTCCTCTTCCCTCTCCTCCCCTCCACATGTCCCTCTCCCCTCTCCTCCTCTTCCCTCTCCCTCTCTTCCTCCCCTCCACTCTTCCCTCTCTTCCTCCCCTCCCCTCTCTCCCTCTCCTCCCATCCACTCTCCCCTCTCCCCCTCTCTTCCTCCCCTCCACTCTTCCCTCTCCTCCCCTCCACTCTTCCCTCTCCTCCCCTTCCCTCTCCCCCTCTCTTCCTCCCCTCCACTCTTCCCTCTCTCCTCTCCTCCTCTTCCCTCTCCCCCTCTCTTCCTCCCCTTCTCTTCCCTCTCCCCCTCTCTTCCTCCCCCTCTCTTCCCTCTCTCCTCTCCTCCTCTTCCCTCTCCCCTCTCTTCCTCCCCTCCACTCTTCCCTCTCTTCCTCCCCTCCCCTCTCTCCCTCTCCTCCCATCCACTCTCCCCTCTCCCCCTCTTTCCTCCCCTCCACTCTTCCCTCTCCTCCCCTCCACTCTTCCCTCTCCTCCCCTTCCCTCTCCCCCTCTCTTCCTCCACTCTTCCCTCTCTCCTCTCCCTCCTCTTCCCTCTCCCCCTCTCTTCCTCCCCTCCTCTTCCCTCTCCCCTCTCTTCCTCCCCCCTCTCTTCCCTCTCTCCTCTCCTCCTCTTCCCTCTCCCCCTCTCTTCCTCCCCTCTTCCCTCTCCTCTCCTCCCCTCCACTCTCTCCTCTGCTCTGCTCTATTCTCTCTGTAGATGAGAACTGCAGGGACCTGCGTCATAACTGTGTGATGGTGGTTCAGGCCAGACTGTGTGTCTACTCCTACTACAAGACTGCCTGCTGCGCCTCATGTACCCAGAGTGCTCAGCGGGCCAAGAGGCACTGACCAGCCAATAACAGGCTTCGAGCCGAGATCAGCCAGGGGTCAGGGTTTAAGGGGTTAGAAGTCAAAGCGCAGGTTACCATAGAAATGATCAGACCATAGAAATGGAGTTGATATATTACCACATAAAGTGGGGATTGAATTGTGTTCTGGGCCAGATGTACAGCCGTTATAGAAGGGATATTTTGGAATGTGAGTTAATTTGTTACTTACTACATTTCTTACATTTGATGGGTTATCTGCATATGCAAAAAAATGTGCCAATGACATTGTACAGAGCTCCATAATATGGAACATATCTGATTTCTATGTCCACTCTTTCTGTTTCTATGGCTGAGAGATGCTGTGGATGATGTATGTACACCCAGGACCTGGGTCCAGAGCTCTGTCCCAGTAGCCAAACTTGCATACTACTTAGTGTGAGGTGAAGTATTGTCCATGCATACTATGTAGTATGCTAGTATGGATAGATGGGACCCAGAAGGTATAACCCAACAGCAGTGTAAGTCTATGATGTATGTTTTCTATGTTTGTGTTCTATATGCCAAAAAACGATTTGAAATGTCTCCTCAGTGTTTATACAGCATCATCAACAGAAAATATACCACTACCTGAGACATTTGTATCATCTGACCCATCAATACGTTCAAGAATGGTAGGTATTGAAATAACATTGTATTCATTTATGCATTCATTTTCAGAAATGCATTTGCCACAATATGCAAAGCTGTGTCTAAGAGTTCAATTCAGCTGTTTTTATCTCCATATCAAATCCTTTCTGGGTAACAATGAAGTACCCTACTGTGACTGTTTTCAATTCAAATGGTCAAAAAGAAACTAAATAACTTCTTAGCAAAGAGCAATTTCTCAAGCAAGAATTTTGCTAGGAAACTGAAAACTACTGTAGCTGTTATTGGCAGAGAGGTTTGAAACTATTTCTCTTTTTAGTCGCTTAACTAACTGGTGATGTCACCATGCAGACCAAAACTTCATCCCACCAAAACAGGGAGAAATTTCAGGCGGTCTTTTCAAACAGCTCTTACACTAAAATGGCATTATCATAATTTTCACAATTTCACAGTATTATTCCAAACTCATAGTGTGGAAGGATATATAAAACACAGCAGAATCACGTTTTTGAGTGCACTGGGCCTTTAACTTCCAAAGGAGCAAGTAACATCTCCCTGACTAATTTGTGTTTTTACTGAAAATGTTTAAAAGGGTTCTGTCTTGGACTTAAACAAAGCTCTTTTTAACGGACATTGCCCCTATGCCTTGACATAGTTGTAACATGTTCTGTCTACAGCATACAGACACACACACACACACTCCACGGGTGAACGATGTGTATATTTGTCAGTCAATATTACATTTGTATGTCTATATTTCTGTGTGAACATATACTTAATATACATATACATAAATATCTCCTATATTGTGGTATGATTAGAATTTTAGGCGTACTGTACATGTTAACTGTATGCATATATTCATATAAACTATTCATATTTTTCAGTCATCATATTAAGAAGAACAAATTATATTTTGCTACCCTTAGATGGTGTGTGTTGTGTGTGTGTTTGTCTTCCTGTCTCTGTGAAGTTGCCTATTTGTGTTTATTTGTGTGAGCACGCAGCCATGGGTGTATTGTTGTGTGAGTCTATCTGTGAATGTCATTTTCATGTTTTATATCGTTTTTAGTAGAAACAAAAAGTTTTATATTAAAAAGTCTGAAAAAAGGATAGTAATTTATCTATTATAAAAAATACATGTAATTTATTATTTTTCTTAAATAGGAGCTGTAGCAAATTCCCTCTGTTGCTACCGTGTCAGAGTTTATGATCAGAAGTTATTGTGTAGAAGTATATGGATTTTGTATTATTTTGAAAAAGGCAAAAGAGTGTGTGGAAAATGCTATCACAAACTTAATCTGAAATAAAAACTGAAACCAGAAAATAGTTCGCCTTTTTCTATTTTGTGCTGCACTTTTCTTTCCCCCAATTAGCAGGCCTAGATGTGTACTGAGACCTACAGTACATTGTAATTAAGTAGACCTTCATATCATCAACAGTGGCCAGGTGGCGGTATTGTGTGCTTGTAAAGCTGTAGTCAACTTGTCTTCCCTTGTTCAGAATAGACTAGGTTGTGTTGTGATAATAACTCAAGTAAGCTTAATATGACTTCATGGATCTAACGTTTCCTCTACGAAACAAACGACTTCATTCTGGGTGTAAATGCTAACCTGACCATAAATCCAGGTCTATAGGGGGCCATTTCGCCCTATTCTAGCCCTAGGCCTACTCCACAGACGAAAGAGAAACCGAAAAGCCCCAGTTCTGACACCACCATGAAAGAGGCCCCAACATCAGTTCCCTCAACATCAGTTCCCTCATGCATGCTCGTGCTGTTGCCTACAGCTACGCTCAGTGAGTGATACGGTGTAGATCCCGGTGGTAGGCCGCGCGTGCCCGTCCAGCGGATTGTTCCGGGTATAGACCCCGCGTGTGTGAACGGACGATGTATAACGGTGGGGGGCAGTAGGCGGGGAGAGGGGGGCATGAGGTGGTGGGAGGCAGATGGTGACCTTTCAGAGTAAATTACCCTGAACTCTCTGAATCCTCTCCTCAAGCGCGAGGGGGTGGCAGAAGAAGAAAACAAACACACACCGGAAAGAGACCAAAGAGAACCCCACCAGCAATAAAGATGAGTTAAAAAGCTTCATAGTTTGATGAAGGTTGTAAATATCTTGGTTCAGGACCATGGACAGGTGAGGTCTGCTGTGCCTTTCTGTATCAGAGCGGTGAGGATCCCTCCCTCACTAGGCTGAAACGACGGTGTATTATTGTAGGTTAACCCATACTGTTAGATCAGTGTAGTCTGTAGTATGGGCCTATCCCCTTCTCTATTTTCGCTCTCTCCCCTTTCTCTCGCACATTAGGCTAGCCTATTTGTGTACATTATGGATATGATTACGAATTTAGCGTTTGTTCAACACGCAGAAGAGAACTGGTTAGGGCAACCTCAAGGCTGGCGTGTGTGTGTTGTGTGCGCAGCTGTAGTCATGACGCCGCTCGCGCGCGCTGGTAGTATGGCAGGCTTCAGCACCACGGCCAGAGCTCGCGGCCAGAACAATAGACAGCACGGCGTTCCAGAACTTCAGGCACCGTCCACGAGCACTCACACACTGGACACTAACGTAGACATAGTCAAAGAGCTTGTTTGAAAACGCTTATACAAATTGTCAACTAATCCTGGTTTTGATAAGTGAAATAGCTGTCCATATATATTCCACAGTGTTCCCTATGTGCTACTTTCAGGGATAAAAGGTGTAGGCTACGTCTACGAAAGATAAAATGGGTTTTCTTTTTAAGGTTGGAGTAGAGTTTTTGACGGTCCCTGCCTTTTACGTCACAGCCTGTCAACCGCTCGAGGGAGAGGGGGAGGGAGGGCAGGATAGAGAGAGAGGGAGACACCGGTAGACGACGTCAAACGCTACGGTAGCCTATACACTGAGGGAAAAGAGGGGTAGCGCGGGAGGGAAACGTTAGATATTAATAAGTATATTTTAATATATGTGTTAGCCCTTAAATGTTTATATAAATGGACTGCTGGATTTATCAATAGCTGGCTGCTGCAGAAATAGTTTTTAAGAATATAGCCTTGTAGCCTAATTATTGCAGAAATTTGAGTATTCTAACAGGCAGGGCAGTACTCAGAGAGTGACTGACTGGCTTTACCGGATTTGCCAAGAGTCGTGACGAGAGGATATAGCAAATAACGGATCACCAAGGCACCGGGTTGGGGATATGTGATCTGATGATCGCTTGCCAAGACGTGAGACCTTAACCGGAGCAGCAACTCCACTGATCTGTTACGGATTCGAAATCGGGAGAGGGAGCGATTGGCACAAAGAGCGGAGAACGAATCGCATTGAGCCTACTATTCCCGGAGGGAGGATAACAGGAGACGCGCACTGAAGACAACAACGCCACGGTAAAACGTGGTTAAAATAAACAAAATCATCTCAAATTACTCTCGGGATTATTTTTCAACGTGGAGTGAAGGATCTCTTGAAATCGGTAGGATTTTTAAAACCAAGGCTCCACATTGTGTTTTTGTGCGCATGTGTTTTATGTGTGTTTTGTGTGTATGTTGAGCCGGGGCGGACAAAGAGATGAGCCCCCATACGTTGACATCCAGTGAGTGTATGTAACCTACAGCTGGCCAAACAAAGAAACCGCTCACAGCCGTTCTACAGCGCTCATCTACCGTCTAAACCATATCTTTTCCTTTCCCCAGGGGCTCCGAACACTCTCACGTCCTAAAGGTAATATATCACTTTTATGGATATTTCATTTTAATTTCTGTTTTATTGCAATTTAAATGTCTTAATTAGTTTTTGATTGGCTGATCATCATTTGCATAATTGTTTTTATGAGAGGCGCAAGTGCCATTGTCTGTGTCAATAGGCTAATATGGTAAAGATATGATAATTCATCCAAAAATATTGATTTGGTTTTATTCAATTAATCAATGATTATCCTATATTGTTAAAAAAGAAAATAACACATTTACATATCTTGTTTTTATGTCCATCTCCTTTTCCTTCTCTCCTCCAACACCCTCCAACTCTGGTCGCTCCTCTCCAGAGGACCACGACTCTGCTCGCACTCACCGCGCTCTTCTCACCTCGAACCCCGCAGAGCGCCTGTCGTTCTCCCCGCTGTCTCCCGATGAAGGAAGCCGACGCGATCAAGCTGTTCGTGGGGCAGATTCCTCGGAATCTAGAGGAGAAGGACCTCAAACCGATCTTTGAACAGTTCGGGAAGATCTACGAGCTGACGGTGATAAAGGACAAATACACCGGCATGCACAAAGGTAGGCGAATAATGGGAACCCAGCCACCTGTAGAAATAATTTTGGACACAAATAGGCGTTTGGGCTAGACTACACACACACACACACACACACACACACACACACACACACACACACACACACACACACACACACACACACACACACACACACACACACACACACACACACACACACACACACACACACACACACACACACACACACACACACACACACACACACACACACACACACACACACACACACACACACACACACACACACACACAGCTACAGGAGAGTAAGACACACACTAAAATATTTTAAACACCCACTTAAAGATCAAGTGTGTGTGCTGGTTTAGGTTGATAGTAATGCTGGTGTAGGTTGATAGTAATGCTGGTGTAGGTTGATAGTAATGTGGGGGTAGGTTGATAGTAATGTTGGTGTAGGTTGATAGTAATGCTGGTTTTGGTTGATAGTAATGCTGGTGTAGGTTGATAGTAATGCTGTTCTAGGTTGATAGTAATGCTAGTGTAGGTTGATAGTAATGCTGGTTTAGGTTGATAGTAATGCTGGTGTAGGTTGATAGTAATGCTGGTTTAGGTTGATAGTAATGCTGGTGTAGGTTGATAGTAATGCTGGTTTAGGTTGATAGTAATGCTGGTGTAGGTTGATAGTAATGCTGGTGTAGGTTGATAGTAATGCTGGTTTAGGTTGATAGTAATGCTGGTGTAGGTTGATAGTAATGCTGGTTTAGGTTGATAGTAATGCTGGTTTAGGTTGATAGTAATGCTGGTTTAGGTTGATAGTAATGCCGGTTTGGGTTGATCGTAATGCTGGTGTAGGTTGATAGTAATGCTGGTTTAGGTTGATAGTAATGCTGGTTTAGGTTGATAGTAATGCTGGTTTAGGTTGATAGTAATGCTGGTTTAGGTTGATAGTAATGCTATGTGTAGGCTGATAGTAATGCTGGTGTAGGTTGATAGTAATGCTGGTGTAGGTTGATAGTAATGCTGGTCTAGGTTGATAGTAATGCTGGTCTAGGTTGATAGTAATGCTGGTGTAGGTTGATAGTAATGCTGGTGTAGGTTGATAGTAATGTTGGTGTAGGTTGATAGTAATGCTGGTGTAGGTTGATAGTAATGTTGGTGTAGGTTGATAGTAATGCTGGTGTAGGTTGATAGTAATGCTGGTGTAGGTTGATAGTAATGCTAGTGTAGGTTGATAGTAATGCTGGTTTAGGTTGATAGTAATGCTGGTCTAGGTTGATAGTAATGCTGGTTTAGGTTGATAGTAATGCTGGTCTAGGTTGATAGTAATGCTGGTGTAGGTTGATAGTAATGCTGGTTTAGGTTGATAGTAATGCTGGTTTAGGTTGATAGTAATGCTAGTCTAGGTTGATAGTAATGCTGGTGTAGGTTGATAGTAATGCTGGTGTAGGTTGATAGTACTGGTGTAGGTTGATAGTAATGCTGGTGTAGGTTGATAGTAATGCTGGTGTAGGTTGATAGTAATGTTGGTGTAGGTTGATAGTAATGCTGGTGTAGGTTGATAGTAATGCTGGTGTAGGTTGATAGTAATGCTGGTGTAGGTTGATAGTAATGCTGGTCTAGGTTGATAGTAATGCTGGTCTAGGTTGATAGTAATGCTGATGTAGGTTGATAGTAATGCTGGTCTAGGTTGATAGTAATGCTGGTGTAGGTTGATAGTAATGCTGGTCTAGGTTGATAGTAATGCTGGTTTAGGTTGATAGTAATGCTGGTCTAGGTTGATAGTAATGCTGGTTTAGGTTGATTGTAATGCTGGTCTAGGTTGATAGTAATGCTGATGTAGGTTGATAGTAATGCTGGTCTAGGTTGATAGTAATGCTGGTGTAGGTTGATAGTAATGTTGGTGTAGGTTGATAGTAATGCTGGTGTAGGTTGATAGTAATTTTTGTTTGTTTTTTACCTTTATTTAACTTTTATTTAACCTTTATTTAACCAGGCAAGTCAGTTAAGAACAAATTCTTATTTTCAATGACGGCCTAGGAACAGTGGGTTAACTGCCTGTTCAGGGGCAGAACGACAGATTTGTACCTTGTGAGCTCGGGGGTTTGAACTTGCAACCTTCCAGTTACTAGTCCAACGCTCTATCCACTAGGCTACCCTGCCGCCCCTTGGGTTGATAGTAATGCTGGTCCAGGTTGATAGTAATGCTGGTTTAGGTTGATAGTAATGCCGGTTTGGGTTGATAGTAATGCTGGTGTAGGTTGATAATAATGCTGGTCTAGGTTGATAGTAATGCTGGTCTAGGTTGATAGTCATGCTGGTCTAGGTTGATAGTAATGCTGGTGTAGGTTGATAATAATGCTGGTCTAGGTTGATAGTCATGCTGGTCTAGGTTGATAGTAATGCTGGTGTAGGTTGATAGTAATGCTGGTCTAGGTTGATAGTAATGCTGGTTTAGGTTGATAGTAATGCTGGTCTAGGTTGATAGTAATGCTGATGTAGGTTGATAGTAATGCTGGTCTAGGTTGATAGTAATGCTGGTGTAGGTTGATAGTAATGCTGGTCTAGGTTGATAGTAATGCTGGTTTAGGTTGATAGTAATGCTGGTCTAGGTTGATAGTAATGCTGGTTTAGGTTGATAGTAATGCTGGTCTAGGTTGATAGTAATGCTGATGTAGGTTGATAGTAATGCTGGTCTAGGTTGATAGTAATGCTGGTGTAGGTTGATAGTAATGCTGGTCTAGGTTGATAGTAATGCTGATGTAGGTTGATAGTAATGCTGGTCTAGGTTGATAGTAATGCTGGTGTAGGTTGATAGTAATGCTGATGTAGGTTGATAGTAATGCTGGTCTAGGTTGATAGTAATGCTGGTGTAGGTTGATAGTAATGCTGGTCTAGGTTGATAGTAATGCTGGTCTAGGTTGATAGTAATGCTGGTCTAGGTTGATAGTAATGCTGATGTAGTAGCACTATCATTGATGTAAACACTTCAACAGTGGAGTAGGCTGTCTGTTTAGCATGTGTCTGATGATGGGTCACCATGGAAACACTGTCACTTATCACTGTCTCCTGATCACATACAGTACCAGTCAAAAGTTTGGACACATCTACTCATTCAAGGGTTTTTCTTTATTTTACAATTTTATACATTTTAGAATAATAGTGAAGACAGTAAAACTATGAAATAACACAAATGGAATCATGTATTATCCAAAAAAGTGTTAAACAAATCAAAATATATTTTATATTTGAGTTTCTTCAAAGTAGACACCCTTTGCCTTAATGACAGCATTGCACTCTTGGTATTTTCTCAATCAGCTTCATGGGGTAGTCACCTGGAATACATGTAAATTAACCGTGCCTTGTTAAAAGTTCATTTGTGGATTTATTTCTTCTTAATGTGTTTGAGCCAATCAGTTGTGTTGTGACAAGGTATGGATGGTATTCAGAAGATAATCCTATTTGGTAAAAGACCAAGTCCATATTATGGCAAGAACAGCTCAAATAAGCAAAGAGAAACGACAGTTCATCATTACTTGAAGACATGAAGGTCAGTCAATCCAGAAAATTTCAAGAACTTTGAAAGTTTCTTCAAGTGCAGTCGCAAAAACCATCAAGCGCTATGATGAAACTGGCTCTCATGAGGACCGCCACAGGAAAGGAAGACCCAGAGTTACTTCTGCTGCAGAGAATAAGTTCATTAGAGTTTCCAGCCTCAGAAATTGCAGCCCAAATAAATGCTTCACAGAGTTCAAGTAACAGACACATCTCAACATCAACTGTTCAGAGGAGACTGTGTGAATCAGGCCTTCATGGTCAAATTTCTGCAAAGAAACTACTACTAAAGGACACCAATAATTAGAAGAGACTTGCTTGGGCCAAGAAACATGAGCAATGTACATTATACAGTTGGAAATCTGTCCTTTGGTCTGGAGTCCAAATTTGAGATTTTTGGTTCCAACCGCCTTGTCTTTGAGACAAAGAGTAAGTAGGTGAACCTATGATCTCTGTATGTGTATGTGATGGTGTGGGGGTGCTTTGCTGGTGACACTCTCTGTGATTTATTTTGAATTCAAAGCACACTTAACCAGCATGACTACCACAGCATTCTGCAGCGATACACCACCCCATCTGGTTTGTGCTTAGTGGGACTATCATTTGTTTTTCAACAGGAGAATGACCGAACACACCTCCAGGCTGTGTAAGGGTTATTTTACCAAGAAGGAGAGTCAGAGAGTGCTGCATCAGATGACCTCACAATCATCCGACCTCAACCCAATTAAGATGGTTTGGGATGAGTTGGATCGCAGAGTGAAGGAAAAGCAGCAACAAGTGCTCAGCATATGTGGGAACTCCTTCAAGGCTGTTAGAAAAGCATTCCAGGTGAAGCTGGTTGAGAGAATGCCAAGAGTGTGCAAAGCTGTCATCAAGGCAAAGGGTGGCTACTAAAATATTAAATATATTTTGATTTGTTTAACACTGTTTTGGTAACTACATGATACCATATGTGTTATTTTATAGTTTTGATATCTTCACTATTATTCTACAATGTTGAAAATAGTACAAATAAAGAAAAACCCTTGAATGAGTAGGTGTGTCCAAACTTTTGACTGGTACTGTATATCAAACAGTGTCTTCTGGGAGAGGATGGGGGAAGGGGGAGTATATTCTTTCTCTCTTTCAGTCTTTCTCTCTCTCGCTCACACTCTCTAATCCTCTAGTGTCTGTGCACGTGCGTACACACGTGCGCGTGTGTGTACTCAGTCGTGAGCTTGGTTGGTATTTGGATCACTGTCGTTCCTGATCTCTCTGTTTATCTCTCCGTCCCAGCCCTCCCTCACCTTAAATGGGAAAACATTGCATGCGGTCCAATCTGTAGGTTAAACATGGGGATTTTCTGGGAAAAGTCAACAGCTCCTACATTATTAGAGGGATGGGTATAAAGTCATCCTCTATGACTGGAGAGCAGCCTATCATATCCTTATAAATACTCCTTAACCTCTCTCTCTCTCTCTCTCTCTCTCTCTCTCTCTCTCTCTCTCTCCCTCTCTCTCTCTCTCTCTCTCTCTCTCTCTCTCTCTCTCTCTCTCTCTCTCTCTCTCTCTCTCTCTCTCTCTCTCTCTCTCTCTCTCTCTCTCTCTCTCTGTCTCTCTCTCTCTCTCTCTCCCCTGTCCTGACCCTTAGCCTTTAAGCCATGACCCCAAGTCACTCTAGTTCAGATGATGGGTGTTATCTTAATATCTGTCTAACCCTGGCATACCTCTAGTCTCGTATACAGTCACACACACACACACACACACACACACACACACACACACACACACACACACACACACACACACACACACACACACACACACACACACACACACACACACACACACACACACACACACACACACTAGGTAGACCCATTTTTCTGACCTGGGGTGTTATGTAGGAGCTTAGCCGTTTCTCCAGTCAGTATAGTGGAGTGGTAAGCCTACTGATTCAAGCCTGCTGAGAGGGAGACCATCTCAAGTTTGGAGAATCCCCATTAGATATGCAACAATAAGCCCATCTTTAAGAGGGCCCTGTGTGTGTGTTTGGAGGGGGGTCATAGTTAATTTCTATTAAGTGTGTGTGTGTTTGGAGGGGGGTAATAATAATAATAATGGTCATTGTTAATTTCTATTAAGTGTGTGTGTGTGTTTGGAGGGGGGTCATTGTTAATTTCTATTAAGAGTGTGTGTGTTTGGAGGGGGGTTCATTGTTAATTTCCATTAAGAGTGTGTGTGTTTGGAGGGGGGGCATTGTTCATTTCTATTAAGGGTGTGTGTGTTTGGAGGGGGGTTCATTGTTCATTTCTATTAAGTGTGTGTGTGTTTGGAGGGGGGGGTCATTGTTAATTTCTATTAATGGTGTGTGTGTTTGGAGGGGGGTCATTGTTAATTTCTATTAAGGGTGTGTGTGTTTGGAGGGGGGTCATTGTTATTTTCTATTAAGGGTGTGTGTGGTTGATGGGGGTCATTGTTCATTTCTATTAAGAGTGTGTGTGTTTGGAGGGGGGTCATTGTTCATTTCTATTAAGTGTGTGTGTGTTTGGAGGGGGGGGGGTCATTGTTAATTTCTATTAATGGTGTGTGTGTGTTTGGAGGGGGGTCATTGTTAATTTTTTATATTATGAGTATGCGTGTTTGGAGGGGGGGGTCATTGTTAATTTCTATTAAGGGTGTGTGTGTTTGGAGGGGGGTCATTGTTAATTTCTATTAAGGGTGTGTGTGTTTGGAGGGGGGGGTCATTGTTAATTTCTATTAAGGGTGTGTGTGTTTGGAGGGTGGGGGGGTGTTTGGGGGTCATTGTTATTTTCTTTTAAGGGTGTGTGTGTTTGGGGGTCATTGTTCATTTCTATTAAGAGTATATGTGTTTGGAGGGGGCGTCATTGTTAATTTCTATTAATGGTGTGTGTGTTTGTAGGGGGTGATCATTGTTAATTTCTATTAAGGGTGTGTGTGTTTGGGGGGGGTCATTGTTAATTTCTATTAAGTATGTGTGTTTGGAGGGGGGCATTGTTCATTTCTATTAAGGGTGTGTGTGTTTGGAGGGGGGTGTTTGGGGGGTCATTGTTAATTTCTATTAAGGGTGTGTGTGTTTGGGGGTCATTGTTATTTTCTATTAAGAGTATATGTGTTTGGAGGGGGCGTCATTGTTCATTTCTATTAATGGTGTGTGTGTTTGTAGGGGGTGATCATTGTTAATTTCTATTAAGGGTGTGTGTGTTTGGGGGTCATTGTTATTTTCTATTAAGTGTGTGTGTGTTTGGAGGGGGGGTCATTGTTAATTTCTATTAAGGGTGTGTGTGTTTGGGGGTCATTGTTATTTTCTATTAAGTGTGTGTGTGTTTGGAGGGGGGTTATTGTTAATTTCTATGAAGGGTGTGTGTGTTTGGAGGGGGGGGTCATTGTTAATTTCTATTAAGGGTGTGTGCGTTTGGAGGGGGGGTCATTGTTAATTTCTATTAAGTGTGTGTGTGTTTGGAGGGGGTCATTGTTATTTTCTATTAAGAGTATATGTGTTTGGAGGGGCGTCATTGTTAATTTCTATTAAGGGTGTGTGTGTTTGGAGGGGGTGTTTGGGGTGTCATTGTTATCTCCCTTTAAGGGTGTGTGTGTTTGGGGGGGTCATTGTTAATTTCTATTAAGAGTATGTGTGTTTGGAGGGGAGGGTCATTGTTCATTTCTATTAAGGGTGTGTGTGTTTGGAGGGGGTCATTGTTAATTTCTATTAAGTGTGTGTGTGTTTGGAGGGGGGTCATTGTTAATTTCTATTAATGGTGTGTGTGTTTGTAGGGGGTGATCATTGTTAATTTCTATTAAGGGTGTGTGTGTTTGGGGGTCATTGTTATTTTCTATTAAGTGTGTGTGTGTTTGGAGGGGGGTCATTGTTAATTTCTATTAAGGGTGTGTGTGTTTGGGGGTCATTGTTATTTTCTATTAAGTGTGTGTGTTTTGGAGGGGGGTTATTGTTAATTTCTATGAAGGGTGTGTGTGTTTGGAGGGGGGGTCATTGTTAATTTCTATTAAGGGTGTGTGCGTTTGGAGGGGGTCATTGTTAATTTCTATTAAGTGTGTGTGTGTTTGGAGGGGGGGTCATTGTTATTTTCTATTAAGAGTATATGTGTTTGGAGGGGGCGTCATTGTTAATTTCTATTAAGGGTGTGTGTGTTTGGAGGGGGTGTTTGGGGTGTCATTGTTATCTCCCTTTAAGGGTGTGTGTGTTTGGGGTCATTGTTAATTTCTATTAAGAGTATGTGTGTTTGGAGGGGAGGGTCATTGTTCATTTCTATTAAGGGTGTGTGTGTTTGGAGGGGGGTCATTGTTAATTTCTATTAAGTGTGTGTGTGTTTGGAGGGGGTCATTGTTAATTTCTATTAAGGGTGTGTGTGTTTGGAGGGGGGGGTGGGTCATTGTTAATTTCTATTAAGGGTGTGTGTGTTTGGAGGGGGGGGTCATTGTTAATTTCTATTAAGGGTGTGTGTGTTTGGAGGGGGTGTTTGGGGGTCATTGTTAATTTCTATTAAGGGTGTGTGTGTTTGGAGGGGGGTGTTTGGGGGTCATTGTTAATTTCTATTAAGGGTGTGTGTGTTTGGAGGGGGCGTCATTGTTAATTTCTATTAAGGGTGTGTGCGTTTGGAGGGGGGTCATTGTTAATTTCTATTAAGTGTGTGTGTGTTTGGAGGGGGGTTCATTGTTAATTTCTATTAAGGGTGTGTGTGTTTGGAGGGGGGGTCATTGTTAATTTCTATTAAGGGTGTGTGTGTTTGGAGGGGGGCACTGTTAATTTCTATTAAGGGTGTGTGTTTGGAGGGGGGGGCATTGTTAATTTCTATTAAGGGTGTGTGTGTTTGGAGGGAGGGGGTCATTGTTAATTTCTATTAAGGGTGTGTGTTTTGGAGGGGGGGGCACTGTTAATTTCTATTAAGGGTGTGTGTTTGGAGGGGGCATTGTTAATTTCTATTAAGGGTGTGTGTGTTTGGAGGGAGGGGGTCATTGTTAATTTCTATTAAGGGTGTGTGTTTGGAGGGGGGTCATTGTTAATTTCTATTAAGTGTGTGTGTGTCTGGAGGGGGGAGGGGGCATTGTTAATTTCTATTAAGTGTGTGTGTTTGGAGGGGGGGGGTCATTGTTAATTTCTATTAAGGGTGTGTGTGTTTGGAGGGGGGGGTCATTGTTAATTTCTATTAAGGGTGTGTGTGTTTGGAGGGGGTGTTTGGGGGTCATTGTTAATTTCTATTAAGGGTGTGTGTGTTTGGAGGGGGGGTGCTTGGGGGTCATTGTTATTTTCTTTTAAGGGTGTGTGTGTTTGGGGGTCATTGTTATTTTCTATTAAGGGTGTGTGTGTTTGGAGGGGGGCACTGTTAATTTCTATTAAGGGTGTGTGTGTTTGGAGGGGGCGTCATTGTTAATTTCTCTATAAGGGTGTGTGTGTTTGGAGGGGAGGTCATTGTTAATTTCTATTAAGGGTGTGTGTGTTTGGAGGGGGGCACTGTTAATTTCTATTAAGGGTGTGTGTTTGGAGGGGGGACATTGTTAATTTCTATTAAGGGTGTGTGTGTTTGGAGGGGGAGGGGGTCATTGATCATTTCTATTAAGTGTGTGTGTTTGGAGGGGGGGTCATTGTTAATTTCTATTAAGGGTGTGTGTTTGGAGGGGGGGGGTCATTGTTAATTTCTATTAAGGGTGTGTGTCTGTGTGTGTCATTATGTGTGTCTGTGTGTGTCTGTGTGTGTTATTATGTTTGTGTCTGTGTGTGTCATTATGTGTGTGTGTCTGTGTGTGTCTCTGTGTGTATGTTGTTGAGTCATGCTGGACAGGGCTGATGGTTCTGTAAGCATTCTGAGCTAGCATGTTGCTCTGCTGTGTGTATAACAACTCTGAGAACAGCCCTGGTTAACTTGCTGCCTGTTGTGTTAGTGGTGGTGACAGGTTTGTGACAGCTGTAGGAACAACATTGGCCAGCCGCTCTACCTACACACAGGTACATGAGAGAGAGAGAGAGAGAGAGAGAGAGAGAGAGAGAGAGAGAGAGAGAGAGAGAGAGAGAGAGAGAGAGAGAGAGAGAGAGAGAGAGAGAGAGAGAGAGAGAGAGAGAGAGAGAGAGAGAGAGAGAGAGAGAGAGAGGGAGAGAGAGAGGGAGAGAGAGAATGGGACAGAGAGAGAGAGAGAGAGAGAGAGAGAGAGAGAGAGAGAGAGAGAGAGAGAGAGAGAGAGAGAGAGAGAGAGAGAGAGAGAGAGAGAGAGAGAGAGAGAGAGAAAGGGAGAAAGGGAGAAAGGGAGAGATGGAGGGAGGTATGGGAATGAGTGTGAGTGGTTCTTTAGTAGTGAGTTAGATGAATAGAGTGAATGTGAGTTTTATTTGGTATTAAGGATGTGTTGTTCTGAGCTGTGCTGTTTTGAGCCGCGCTGTGCCGTGTTGTGTCCTCGTCAGCTGTAGGTTAACTGTGTTCATGGGGCTTGTAGAAAACCATTCGCTTTTTACATTATGGACTTGAAAATGAGGAACAGGGAAAGGAAGATGGTAGGAGATAGAGATAAATAGAAGCAGATTGACTGTTCAGTGTGTGTGTCTGTCTGCATGAACCTGTGTGTTCTGTCCGTCTGCCCAGGAGGCTCCATCCAGAATAGTTATGTTATTCCCACATATCTGAACAATATGTAGAATCTCACCCTGAAGAAGGCACAGTGATGCCAAGACCTTGGTGTTTTATTACCCATAAATGACTGGGAGGTTATGCATATGGACTCTCTTTGTTTTTATATTCTCACTTATCTAACAAACTAAGATGACATCATCAAATATCTCATCATCTTTCTCTCCTCCCTCTTGTTACCTTTCTTCCCTCCTCTCTTTCTCTTTCTCTTCCTCTTTCTCTTTCTCTTTCTCTTTCTCTTTCTCCTTCTTGCTCTCTCTCTCTCTCTCTCTCTCTCTCTCTCTCTCTCTCTCTCTCTCTCTCTCTCTCTCTCTCTCTCTCTCTGTCTCTCTCTCTGTCTGTCTCTCTCTCTCTCTCTCTCTCTCTCTCTCTCTCTCTCTCTCTCTCTCTCTCTCTCTCTCTCTCTCTCTCTCTCTCTCTCTCTCTCTCTCTCTCTCTCTCTCTCTCTCTCTCTCTCTCTCTCTCTCTCTCTCTCTCTCTCTCTCTCTCTCTCTCTCTCTCAGGATGTGCATTCCTGACATACTGTGCGAGGGAGTCAGCGCTGAAGGCCCAGAGTGCTTTGCATGAGCAGAAGACGCTACCGGGGGTGAGTACAAGTCATGTGAAAAACACACACACACACAAACACACACACACACACACACACACACACACACACACACACACACACACACACACACACACACACACACACACACACACACACACACACACACACACACACACACACACACACACACACACACACACACACACACACACACACACACACACACACACATGATGTCATGGAGAAGAGCCTTGGAATTCCAGTGTGTTCATTGTGTTGTATCTACTCTCTCATTGGCCCTTCAGGACTACTTCTAGACTAGACTATCGCACTAATTAATTGTCCCATCCTTCTTTGTCTTGTTCTACTCTCCAGTGGGGTATTGTAGCTCTGCCAGGGTTAGGGCACTGTTCATTAAACATGGGACACTATAGTATGATCTCTCTCTCTCTCTCTCTCTCTCTCTCTCTCTCTCTCTCTCTCTCTCTCTCTCTCTCTCTCTCTCTCTCTCTCTCTCTCTCTCTCTCTCTCTCTCTCTCTCTCTCTCTCTCTCTCTCTCTCTCTCTCGCTCACAATTCAATTCAATTCAAGGGGCTTTATTGGCATGGGAAACGTGTTAACATTGCCAAAGCAAGTGAGGTAGATAATATACAAAAGTGAAATAAACAAAAATTAACAGTAAACATTATACATACAGAAGTTTCAAAACAATAAAGACATTACAAATGTCATATTATATATACAGTGTTGTAACAATGTACAAATGGTTAAAGGGAAAATAAATAAGCATACAGTGCCTTGCGAAAGTATTCGGCCCCCTTGAACTTTGCGACCTTTTGCCACATTTCAGGCTTCAAACATAAAGATATAAAACTGTATTTTTTTGGGAAGAATCAACAATAAGTGGGACACAATCATGAAGTGAAACGACATTTATTGGATATTTCAAACTTTTTTAACAAATCAAAAACTGAAAAATTGGGCGTGCAAAATTATTCAGCCCCTTTACTTTCAGTGCAGCAAACTCTCTCCAGAAGTTCAGTGAGGATCTCTGAATGATCCAATGTTGACCTAAATGACTAATGATGATAAATACAATCCACCTGTGTGTAATCAAGTCTCCGTATAAATGCACCTGCACTGTGATAGTCTCAGAGGTCCGTTAAAAGCGCAGAGAGCATCATGAAGAACAAGGAACACACCAGGCAGGTCCGAGATACTGTTGTGAAGAAGTTTAAAGCCGGATTTGGATACAAAAAGATTTCCCAAGCTTTAAACATCCCAAGGAGCACTGTGCAAGCGATAATATTGAAATGGAAGGAGTATCAGACCACTGCAAATCTACCAAGACCTGGCCGTCCCTCTAAACTTTCAGCTCATACAAGGAGAAGACTGATCAGAGATGCAGCCAAGGCCCATGATCACTCTGGATGAACTGCAGAGATCTACAGCTGAGGTGGGAGACTCTGTCCATAGGACAACAATTAGTCGTATATTGCACAAATCTGGCCTTTATGGAAGAGTGGCAAGAAGAAAGCCATTTCTTAAAGATATACATAAAAAGTGTCGTTTAAAGTTTGCCACAAGCCACCTGGGAGACACACCAAACATGTGGAAGAAGGTGCTCTGGTCAGATGAAACCAAAATTGAACTTTTTGGCAACAATGCAAAAAGTTATGTTTGGCGTAAAAGCAACACAGCTCATCACCCTGAACACACCATCCCCACTGTCAAACATGGTGGTGGCAGCATCCACCAGGGAAGATGGTTAAAATTGATGGGAAGATGGATGGAGCCAAATACAGGACCATTCTGGAAGAAAACCTGATGGAGTCTGCAAAAGACCTGAGACTGGGAAGGAGATTTGTCTTCCAACAAGACAATGATCCAAAACATAAAGCAAAATCTACAATGGAATGGTTCAAAAATAAACATATCCAGGTGTTAGAATGGCCAAGTCAAAGTCCAGACCTGAATCCAATCGAGAATCTGTGGAAAGAACTGAAAACTGCTGTTCACAAATGCTCTCCATCCAACCTCACTGAGCTCGAGCTGTTTTGCAAGGAGGAATGGGAAAACATTTCAGTCTCTCGATGTGCAAAACTGATAGAGACATACCCCAAGCGACTTACAGCTGTAATCGCAGCAAAAGGTGGCGCTACAAAGTATTAACTTAAGGTGGCTGAATAATTTTGCACGCCCAATTTTTCAGTTTTTGATTTGTTAAAAAAGTTTGAAACATCCAATAAATGTCGTTCCACTTCATGATTGTGTCCCACTTGATGTTGATTCTTCACAAAAAAATACAGTTTTATATATTTATGTTTGAAGCCTGAAATGTGGCAAAAGGTTGCAAAGTTCAAGGGGGGGGGCGAATACTTTCGCAAAGCACTGTAAATATGGGTTGTAATTTACAATGGTGTTTGTTCTTCACTGGTTGCGCTTTTCTTGTGGCAACAGGTCACAAATCTTGCTGCTGTGATTGCAGACTGTGGTATTTCACCCAGTAGATATGAGAGTTTATCAAAATTGGATTTGTTTTCGAATTCTTTGTGGATCTGTGTAGTCTGAGGGAAATATGTCTCTCTAATATGGTCATACATTGGGCAGGAGGTTAGGAGATCTCTCTCCCCCTCTCTCTCTCTCTCTCTCTCTCTCTCCCTCTGTCTCTCTCTCGCTCTCTCTCCCGCTCTCTCTCTCTCTTTCTCCTCTCTCTCTCTGTCTATCTCTCTCTCTCTCTGTCTCTCTCTCGCTCTCCCTCCCTCTCTCTCTTTCTCCTCCTCTCTCTCTGTCTATCTCTCGCTCTCTCTCTTTCTCTCTCTCTCTGTCTATCTCTCTCTCTGTCTATCTCTCTGTCTCTGTCTCTCTCTCTCTCTCTCTCTCTCTCTCTCTCTGTCTCTCTCCCTCTCTCTCCCTCTCTCTCGCCCTCTGTCTGTCTGTCTCTCTCTCGCTCTCCCTCTCTCTCTCTCTCTTTCTCCTCCTCTCTCTCTGTCTATCTCTCTCTCTCTCTCTCTCTCTCTCTCTCTCTCTGTCTCTCTCTCTCTCTGTCTATCTCTCTGTCTCTGTCGCTCTCTCCCTCTCTTTCTCTCTCTCTCTCTCCCTCTCTCTCGCCCTCTGTCTGTCTGTCTCTCTCTCGCTCTCCCTCCCTCTCTCTTTCTCCTCCTCTCTCTCTGTCTATGTCACTCACTCTCCCTCCCTCTCTCTCTCTTTCTCTGTAAATATCTCTGTCTCTCTCTCTCCCTCTGTCTCTCTCTCTCTCAATTCAATTCAAGGGCTTTATTGGCATGGGAAACGTGTTAACATTGCCAAAGCAAGTGAGGTAGATAATATATAATATATATTTCTCTCTCTCTCTCTGTCTCTCTCTCAATGTCTCTCTCTCTGTCTCTCTCTCTCTCTGTCTCTCTCTCGCGCTCTCTTTGTCTCTCTCTCTCTCTTTGTCTCTCTCTCTCTCTCTCTCTCTGTCTCTCTCTCGCTGTCTCTCTCTCTCTCTGTCTCTCTGTCTCTCTCACTGTCTCTCTCTCTGTGTATCTCCTTGCCCTCTGTTTTCTCCTCTCTATCATTCAATCCCTTGTTCTTTCTTGCCACACTCTATATTTCTCCCTCTACTCTTTCTCCCTTATTTCCACCCCTCCCTCCTCATGCCCTCTGTCTCTCCTCTCTCCCTTCGTCTCTGGCCGTCCACCCTCCTCATGCCCTCTGTCTCTCCTCTCTCCCTTCGTCTCTGGCCGTCCACCCTCCTCATGCCCTCTGTCTCTCCTCTCTCCCTTCGTCTCTGGCCGTCCTCCCTCCTCATGCCCTCTGTCTCTCCTCTCTCCCTTCGTCTCTGGCCGTCCACCCTCCTCATGCCCTCTGTCTCCCCTCTCTCCCTTCGTCTCTGGCCGTCCACCCTCCTCATGCCCTCTGTCTCTCCTCTCTCCCTTAGTCTCTGGCCGTCCACCCTCCTCATGCCCTCTGCCTCTCCTCTCTCCCCTTGTCTCTGGCCGTCCACCCTCCTCATGCCCTCTGTCTCTCCTCTCTCCCTTCGTCTCTGGCCGTCCTCCCTCCTCATGCCCTCTGTCTCTCTTCTCTCCCTTAGTCTCTGGCCGTCCTCCCTCCTCATGCCCTCTGTCTCTCCTCTCTCCCTTCGTCTCTGGCCATCCACCCTCCTCATGCCCTCTGTCTCTCCTCTCTCCCTTCGTCTCTGGCCGTCCTCCCTCCTCATGCCCTCTGTCTCTCCTCTCTCCCTTCGTCTCTGGCCGTCCACCCTCCTCATGCCCTCTGTCTCTCCTCTCTCCCTTCGTCTCTGGCCGTCCTCCCTCCTCATGCCCTCTGTCTCTCCTCTCTCCCTTTGTCTCTGGCCGTCCTCCCTCCTCATGCCCTCTGTCTCTCCTCTCTCCCTTCGTCTCTGGCCGTCCTCCCTCCTCATGCCCTCTGTCTCTCTTCTCTCCCTTAGTCTCTGGCCGTCCTCCCTCCTCATGCCCTCTGTCTCTCCTCTCTCCCTTCGTCTCTGGCCATCCACCCTCCTCATGCCCTCTGTCTCTCCTCTCTCCCTTCGTCTCTGGCCGTCCTCCCTCCTCATGCCCTCTGTCTCTCCTCTCTCCCTTCGTCTCTGGCCGTCCACCCTCCTCATGCCCTCTGTCTCTCCTCTCTCCCTTCGTCTCTGGCCGTCCTCCCTCCTCATGCCCTCTGTCTCTCCTCTCTCCCTTTGTCTCTGGCCGTCCTCCCTCCTCATGCCCTCTGTCTCTCCTCTCTCCCTTCGTCTCTGGCCATCCACCCTCCTCCCACACCAGAGCAGATTTAGAAATGACCTCAGCTACTGGTTCTCCTTCTCAAACTCCCTCCATCACCCCATCATTCTTCAGTTCCTCTCCGTCTCTTTATTCCCAGTAGGACATTATTCAATGGTATTAGCTATTCTTTCTCCATTCGTTTCTACCACACACTCGTTCCTCTTATGGAGTCTTTTTCTAAGATCTCTCCTCTTCTCAGACCCCCTTTCAAATTATTATTTCATTAATTTATGAGATTTCCTCCCCTAGGCCTCCCCCTCATCTCCTCCCTCTCCTCCACTCCTTCCTCTCCTCCACTCCTCCCTCTCCTCCATTCCTCCCTCTCCACCACTTCTCCCTCTCCTCCACTCCTTCCTCTCCTCCACTCCTCACTCTCCTCCACTCCTTCCTCTCCTCCACTCCTCGCTCTCCTCCACTCCTTCCTCTCCTTCACTCCTTCCTCTCCTCCATTCCTTCTTCTTCTCCACTCCTTCCACTCCTCCATTCCTTCCTCTCCTCCACTTCTCCCTCTCCTCCACTCCTCCCTCTCCACTAATACTTCCTCTCCTCCAATACTTCCTCTCCTCCACTTCTCCCTCTCCTCCACTCCTTCCTCTCCTCCACTCCTTCCTCTCCACCAATACTTCTTCTCCTCCACTCCTTCCTCTCCTCCACTCCTTCCTCTCCTCCACTCCTCCCTCTCCTCCACTCCTCCCTCTCCTCCATTCCTTCCTCTCCTC
The DNA here is from genome assembly GCF_021184085.1 of Oncorhynchus gorbuscha. Classification (NCBI taxonomy): domain Eukaryota; kingdom Metazoa; phylum Chordata; class Actinopteri; order Salmoniformes; family Salmonidae; genus Oncorhynchus; species Oncorhynchus gorbuscha. The sequence continues at coordinate 80,822,776 of NC_060187.1, forward strand.
CATTCCTCCCTCTCCTCCACTCCTTCCTCTCCTCCACTCCTCGCTCTCCTCCATTCCGTCCTCTCCTCCACTTCTCCCTCTCCTCCACTCCTCCCTCTCCATCAATACTTCCTCTCCTCCACTCCTCCCTCTCCTCCATTCCTTCCTCTCCTCCATTCCTTCCTCTCCTCCATTCCTCCCTCTCCTCCACTCCTTCTTCTCCTCCACTCCTTCCTCTCTTCCACTCCTCCCTCTCCACCAATACTTCCACTCCTCCCTCTCCTCCACTCCTTCCTCTCCTCCATTCCTTCCTCTCCTCCACTCCTCCCTCTCCTCCACTCCTTCCTCTCCTCCACTCCTTCCTCTCCTCCATTCCTCCCTCTCCTCCACTCCTTCCTCTCCTCCATTCCTTCCTCTCCTCCACTCCTTCCTCCACTCCTTCCTCTCCTCCACTTCTCCCTCTACTCCACTTCTCACTCTCCTCCACTTCTCCCTCTCCTCCACTCCTCCCTCTCCACCAATACTCCCTCTCCTCCACTCCTTCCTCTCCTCCACTCCTCCCTCTCCTCCACTCCTTCCTCTCCTCCACTCCTCCTTCTCCACCAATACTTCCTCTCCTCCACTCCTCCCTCTCCTCTCCTCCATTCCTTCCTCTCCTCCACTCCCCCCTCTCCACCAATCCTTCCTCTCCTCCACTCGTCCCTCTCCTCCACTCCTTCCTCTCCTCCATTCCTTCCTCTCCTCCACTCCTCCCTCTCCACCAATCCTTCCTCTCCTCCACTCCTCCCTCTCCTCCACTCCTTCTTCTCCATTCCTTCCTCTCCTCCACTCCTCCCTCTCCTCCACTCCTCCCTCTCCTCCACTCCTTCTTCTCCATTCCTTCATCTCCTCCACTTCTCCCTCTCCTCCACTTCTCCCTCTCCTCCACTCCTCCCTCTCCTCCATTCCTTCCTCTCCTCCATTCCTCCCTCTCCTCCACTCCTTCTTCTCCTCCACTCCTTCCTCTCCGCCACTCCTCCCTCTCCACCAATACTTCCTCTCCTCCACTCCTTCCTCTCCTCCACTCCTTCCTCTCCTCCACTCCTTCCTCTCCTCCACTCCTTCCTCTCCTCCACTCCTTCCTCTCCTCCACTCCTCCCTCTCCTCTCCTCCACTCCTCCCTCTCCTCCACTCCTTCCTCTCCTTCACTCCTTCCTCCACTCCTTCCTCTCCTCCACTTCTCCCTCTCCTCCACTCCTCCCTCTCCTCCACTCCTCCTTCTCCACCAATACTTCCTCTACTCCACTCCTTCCTCTCCTCCACTCCTTCCTCTCCTCCACTCCTCCTTCTCCACCAATCCTTCCTCTCCTCCACTCGTCCCTCTCCTCCACTCCTCCCTCTCCTCCACTCCTCCCTCTCCTCCACCCCTTCCTCTCCTCCACTCCTCCCTCTCCTCCACTCCTCCCTCTCCTCCACTCCTCCCTCTCCTCCACTCCTTCCTCTCCTCCACTCCTCACTCTCCTCCATTCCTTCATCTCCTCCACTTCTCCCTCTCCTCCACTCCTCCCTCTCCACCAATACTTCCTCTCCTCCACTCCTTCCACTCCTTCCTCTCCTCCATTCCTCCCTCTCCTTCTTCTCCTCCACTCCTCGCTCTCCTCCACTTCTCCCTCTCCTCCATTCCTTCCTCTCTCCTCCACTCCTGCCTCTCCACCACTCATTCCTCTCCTCCACTCCTTCCTCTCATCCACTCCTTCCTCTCCTCCATTCCTCCCTCTCCTCCACTCCTTCCTCTCCTCCATTCCTCCCTCTCCTCCACTCCTGCCTCTCCACCACTCATTCCCCTCCTCCACTCCTTCCTCTCCTCCACTTCTCCCTCTCCTCCACTCCTTCCTCTCCTCCACTCCTTCCTCTCCTCCACTCCTCCCTCTCCTCCATTCCTCCCTCTCCTCCACCTCTTCCTCCACTCCTTCATCTCCTCCACTTCTCCCTCTCCTCCACTCCTCCCTCTCCACCAATACTTCCTCTCCTCCACTCCTCCCTCTCCTCCACTCCTCCCTCTCCTCCACTCCTTCCTCTCCTCCATTCCTTCCTCTCCTCCATTCCTTCCTCTCCTCCACTCCTTCTCCTCCACTCCTCGCTCTCCATCACTCCTTCCTCTCCTCCACTTCTCCCTCTCCTCCACTCCTTCCCCTCTCCTCCACTCCTTCCTCTCCTCCACTCCTGCCTCTCCACCACTCATTCCTCTCCTCCACTCCTTCCTCTCCTCCATTCCTCCCTCTCCTCCACTCCTTCCTCTCCTCCACTTCTCCCTCTCCTCCACTCCTTCCTCTCCTCCACTCCTTCCTCTCCTCCACTTCTCCCTCTCCTCCACTCCTCCCTCTCCTCTCCTCCATTCCTTCCTCTCCTCCACTCCCCCCTCTCCACCAATCCTTCCTCTCCTCCACTCCTCCCTCTCCTCCACTCCTTCTTCCCCATTCCTTCCTCTCCTCCACTCCTCCCTCTCCTCCATTCCTCCCTCTCCTCCACTCGTTCCTCCACTCCTCGCTCTCCTCCATTCCTTCATCTCCTCCACTTCTTCCTCTCCTCCACTTCTCCCTCTCCTCCACTCCTCCCTCTCCTCCATTCCTTCCTCTCCTCCATTCCTCCCTCTCCTCCACTCCTTCTTCTCCTCCACTCCTTCCTCTCTTCCACTCCTCCCTCTCCACCAATACTTCCTCTCCTCCACTCCTCCCTCTCCTCCACTCCTTCCTCTCCTCCATTCCTTCCTCTCCTCCATTCCTTCCTCTCCTCCACTCCTTCTCCTCCACTCCTCGCTCTCCATCACTCCTTCCTCTCCTCCACTTCTCCCTCTCCTCCACTCCTTCCCCTCTCCTCCACTCCTTCCTCTCCTCCACTCCTGCCTCTCCACCACTCATTCCTCTCCTCCACTCCTTCCTCTCCTCCATTCCTCCCTCTCCTCCACTCCTTCCTCTCCTCCACTTCTCCCTCTCCTCCACTTCTTCCTCTCCTCCATTCCTCCCTCTCCTCCACTCCTTCCTCTCCTCCACTTCTCCCTCTCCTCCACTCCTCCCTCTCCTCTCCTCCATTCCTTCCTCTCCTCCACTCCCCCCTCTCCACCAATCCTTCCTCTCCTCCACTCGTCCCTCTCCTCCACTCCTTCCTCTCCTCCATTCCTTCCTCTCCTCCACTCCTCCCTCTCCACCAATCCTTCCTCTCCTCCACTCCTCCCTCTCCTCCACTCCTTCTTCCCCATTCCTTCCTCTCCTCCACTCCTCCCTCTCCTCCATTCCTCCCTCTCCTCCACTCGTTCCTCCACTCCTCGCTCTCCTCCATTCCTTCATCTCCTCCACTTCTCCCTCTCCTCCACTCCTCCCTCTCCTCCATTCCTTCCTCTCCTCCATTCCTCCCTCTCCTCCACTCCTTCTTCTCCTCCACTCCTTCCTCTCCTCCACTCCTCCCTCTCCACCAATACTTCCTCTCCTCCACTCCTCCCTCTCCTCCACTCCTTCCTCTCCTCCACTCCCCTCTCTCCTCTACTCCTTCTTCTCCTCCACTCCTTCCTCTCCTCCACTCCTTCCTCTCCTCCATTCCTTCCTCTCCTCCACTCCTCCCTCTCCTCTCCTCCACTCCTTCCTCTCCTCCATTCCTCCCTCTCCTCCACTCCTTCCTCTCCTCCACTCCTTCCTCCACTCCTTCCTCTCCTCCACTTCTCCCTCTCCTCCACTCCTCCTTCTCCACCAATACTTCCTCTACTCCACTCCTTCCTCTCCTCCACTCCTTCCTCTCCTCCACTCCTCCTTCTCCACCAATCCTTCCTCTCCTCCACTCGTCCCTCTCCTCCAATCCTCCCTCTCCTCCACCCCTTCCTCTCCTCCACTCCTCCCTCTCCTCCACTCCTCCCTCTCCTCCACTCCTCCCTCTCCTCCACTCCTCCCTCTCCTCCACTCCTTCCTCTCCTCCACTCCTTCCTCTCCTCCACTCCTCCTTCTCCACCAATCCTTCCTCTCCTCCACTCGTCCCTCTCCTCCACTCCTCCCTCTCCTCCACTCCTTCCTCTCCTCCACTCCTCCCTCTCCTCCACTCCTCCCTCTCCTCCACTCCTCCCTCTCCTCCACTCCTCCCTCTCCTCCACTCCTCCCTCTCCTCCACTCCTCCCTCTCCTCCTCTCCTCCACTCCTTCCTCTCCTCCACCTCTTCCTCCACTCCTCACTCTCCTCCATTCCTTCATCTCCTCCCCTTCTCCCTGTCCTCCACTCCTCCCTCTCCACCAATACTTCCTCTCCTCCACTCCTTCCTCTCCTCCATTCCTCCCTCTCCTTCTTCTCCTCCACTCCTCGCTCTCCTCCACTTCTCCCTCTCCTCCACTCCTTCCTCTCTCCTCCACTCCTTCCTCTCCTCCACTCCTTCCTCTCCTCCATTCCTCCCTCTCCTCCACTCCTGCCTCTCCACCACTCATTCCCCTCCTCCACTCCTTCCTCTCCTCCACTTCTCCATCTCCTCCACTCCTTCCTCTCCTCCATTCCTTCCTCTCCTCCACTCCTCCCTCTCCTCCATTCCTCCCTCTCCTCCACCTCTTCCTCCACTCCTTCATCTCCTCCACTTCTCCCTCTCCTCCACTCCTCCCTCTCCACCAATACTTCCTCTCCTCCACTCATTCCCCTCCTCCACTCCTTCCTCTCCTCCACTCCTTCCTCTCCTCCACTCCTTCCTCTCCTCCACTCCTCCTTCTCCACCAATCCTTCCTCTCCTCCACTCGTCCCTCTCCTCCAATCCTCCCTCTCCTCCACCCCTTCCTCTCCTCCACTCCTCCCTCTCCTCCACTCCTCCCTCTCCTCCACTCCTCCCTCTCCTCCACTCCTTCCTCTCCTCCACTCCTTCCTCTCCTCCACTCCTCCTTCTCCACCAATACTTCCTCTACTCCACTCCTTCCTCTCCTCCACTCCTTCCTCTCCTCCACTCCTCCTTCTCCACCAATCCTTCCTCTCCTCCACTCGTCCCTCTCCTCCAATCCTCCCTCTCCTCCACCCCTTCCTCTCCTCCACTCCTCCCTCTCCTCCACTCCTCCCTCTCCTCCACTCCTCCCTCTCCTCCACTCCTCCCTCTCCTCCACTCCTTCCTCTCCTCCACTCCTTCCTCTCCTCCACTCCTCCTTCTCCACCAATCCTTCCTCTCCTCCACTCGTCCCTCTCCTCCACTCCTCCCTCTCCTCCACTCCTCCCTCTCCTCCACTCCTTCCTCTCCTCCACTCCTCCCTCTCCTCCACTCCTCCCTCTCCTCCACTCCTCCCTCTCCTCCACTCCTCCCTCTCCTCCACTCCTCCCTCTCCTCCTCTCCTCCACTCCTTCCTCTCCTCCACCTCTTCCTCCACTCCTCACTCTCCTCCATTCCTTCATCTCCTCCCCTTCTCCCTGTCCTCCACTCCTCCCTCTCCACCAATACTTCCTCTCCTCCACTCCTTCCACTCCTTCCTCTCCTCCATTCCTCCCTCTCCTTCTTCTCCTCCACTCCTCGCTCTCCTCCACTTCTCCCTCTCCTCCACTCCTTCCTCTCTCCTCCACTCCTTCCTCTCCTCCATTCCTTCCTCTCCTCCACTCCTTCCTCTCCTCCATTCCTCCCTCTCCTCCACTCCTGCCTCTCCACCACTCATTCCCCTTCTCCACTCCTTCCTCTCCTCCACTCCTTCCTCTCCTCCATTCCTTCCTCTCCTCCAATCCTCCCTCTCCTCCATTCCTCCCTCTCCTCCACCTCTTCCTCCACTCCTTCATCTCCTCCACTTCTCCCTCTCCTCCACTCCTCCCTCTCCACCAATACTTCCTCTCCTCCACTCATTCCCCTCCTCCACTCCTTCCTCTCCTCCACTTCTCCCTCTCCTCCACTCCTCCCTCTCCACCAATACTTCCTCTCCTCCACTCCTCCCTCTCCTCCACTCCTCCCTCTCCTCCACTCCTTCCTCTCCTCCATTCCTTCCTCTCCTCCATTCCTTCCTCTCCTCCACTCCTTCTCCTCCACTCCTCGCTCTCCATCACTCCTTCCTCTCCTCCACTTCTCCCTCTCCTCCACTCCTTCCCCTCTCCTCCACTCCTTCCTCTCCTCCACTCCTGCCTCTCCACCACTCATTCCTCTCCTCCACTCCTTCCTCTCCTCCACTTCTCCCTCTCCTCCACTCCTTCCCCTCTCCTCCACTCCTTCCTCTCCTCCACTTCCTTTGACACCGCCTATTATAGAGGTCCTGGATGGCAGGAAGCTTGGCCCCAGTGATGTACTGGGCTGTTCGCACTACCCTTTGTAGTGCCTTGCGGTCAGATGCCAAGCAGTTGCAATACCAGGATGCTCTCGATGGTGCAGCTGTAGAACTTTTTGAGGATCTGAAGACTCATGC
>NC_060187.1:80834115-80841615 GCF_021184085.1 Oncorhynchus gorbuscha
TATAACAGCATCCTCTCTTCTGGGAAGGCTTTCCACTAGATGTTGGAACAGTGCTGCTATAACAGCCTCCACTCTTCTGGGAAGGCTTTCCACTAGATGTTGGAACAGTGCTGCTATAACAGCCTCCACTCTTCTGGGAAGGCTTTCCACTAGATGTTGGAACAGTGCTGCTATAACAGCCTCCTCCTCTCTTCTGGGAAGGCTTTCCACTAGATGTTGGAACAGTGCTGCTATAACAGCCTCCACTCTTCTGGGAAGGTTTTCCACTTTTACATTGCTGTGGCGACTTGCTTTATTTCAGCCACAGGAGCGTTAGTGAGGTCAGGCACTGATTTTGGGTGATTACGGCTGGCTCGCAGTTGACGTTACAATTCATCCTAAAGGTGTTCGATGGAGTTGAGGTCAGGGCTCTGTGCGGGTCAGCCAAGTTCTTCCACACCGATCTCGACTAACCATTTCTGTATGGACCTTGCTTTGTATATGGGGGCATTATCCTGCTGGAACAGAAAGGGCTTCCCCAAACTGTTGCCACAAAGTTGTACTGTAAGCACAGAATCGTCTAGAATGTCATTGTATGCTGTAGCGTTAAGATTTCCCTTCACTGGAACTAAGTGGCCTACAGTAGCCCAAACCATGAAAACAGCCCCAGACCATTATTCCTCCTCCACCAAACTTTACAGTTGGCACTGTGCATTCAAACAGGTTGAGTTCTCCAAGTATCCGCTAAACCTAGATTTGTCTGTTGGTCTGCCAGATGGTGACGCGTGATGCATCACTCCAGAGAACGCGTTTCCTCTGCTCCAGAATCCAATGGCAGCTAGCTTTAACGCTTGGCATTGCGCCTGGTGATCTTAGGCTTGTGTGTGGCTGCTCGGCCATGGAAACCCATTTCATTATGTTCCAGTTATTGTGCTGACATTGTTTCAGAGGCAGTTTGGAACTCAATAGTTCTTTCTCTCTCTCTCTCTCTCTCTCTCTCTCAATGTCTCTTCCTCTCTCTCTTACTTTCTCTCTCTCTCTCTGTCTCTCTCTCTCTCTCTCTGTCTCTCTCTCTCTTAATGTCTCTCCCTCTCTCTCTTTCTTTCTCTCTCTCTCTCAATGTCTCTCCCTCTCTCTCTTACTTTCTCTCTCTCTCTCTCTGTCTCTCTCTCTCTTAATGTCTCTCCCTCTCTCTCTTTCTTTCGCTCTCTCTCTCACTGTCTCTTCCTCTTTCTTTCTTTCTTTCTTTCTTTCTTTCTTTCTTTCTTTCTTTCTTTCTTTCTTTCTTTCTTTCTTTCTTTCTTTCTTTCTTTCTTTCTTTCTGTCTCTCTCTCTCTCTCTCTCTCTCTCTCTCTCTCTCTCTCTCTCTCTCTCTCTCTCTCTCTCTCTCTCTCTCTCTCTCTCTCTCTCTCTCTCTGTGTGTTTCTCTCTCAATGTCTCTCCCCCTCTCTCTCTCTCTGTCTCTCTCTCAATGTCTCTCACTCTCTCTGTCGCTGTCTCTGTCTCGTTCTCTTTTTCTATTTCAGCCTCCCCTGCCTTCCTCTCTCGTTCTGCCCCTCCCTCCCCCTCTCTCTGTCTCTGTCTCTGCCTGGTGGGGTTTGTGATGTGTATCCCTCCGCCGCTCAATCTCTCTATTTTTACCTTCTCTGTGTCTGGGGATGGGAGGGGAGGAGATAGAGGGACAGGTGTACTTATAATGCTGCGTGTGTGTGTGTGTGTGTGTGTGTGTGTGTGTGTGTGTGTGTGTGTGTGTGACTGACTGTGTAGGTGTGACTGGGTGTGTACGTGTGACTGAGTGTGTAGGTGTGACTGAGAGTGTAGGTGGGACTGAGTGTGTACGTGTGACTGAGTGTGTACGTGTGACTGAGTGTGTAGGTGGGACTGAGTGTGTAGGTGGGACTGAGTGTGTAGGTGTGACTGAGTGTGTAGGTGTGACTGGGTGTGTACGTGTGACTGAGTGTGTACGTGTGACTGGGTGTGTAGGTGTGACTGAGAGTGTAGGTGTGACTGGGTGTTTAGGTGTGACTGGGTGTGTACGTGTGACTGAGTGTGTACGTGTGACTGAGTGTGTACGTGTGACTGAGTGTGTAGGTGGGACTGAGTGTGTAGGTGGGACTGAGTGTGTAGGTGTGACTGAGAGTGTACGTGTGACTGAGTGTGTACGTGTGACTGAGAGTGTAGGTGTGACTGAGAGTGTAGGTGTGACTGAGAGTGTAGGTGTGACTGAGAGTGTAGGTGTGACTGAGAGTGTACGTGTGACTGAGAGTGTACGTGTGACTGAGTGTGTACGTGTGACTGAGAGTGTAGGTGTGACTGAGAGTGTAGGTGTGACTGAGAGTGTAGGTGTGACTGAGTGTGTAGGAGTAGCAAATTGAGCAAACACATAAGTGTTTAAGTTGACAGAATGTTTGCCTACATTTTCTCATGTTGGAGATAGGTTTGGTTTGGGCCAACTAAAAATGTTACATTCCGGTAACAGTTTGACCTAAAAGTGAATTAAACAAAAAAAAGGTGTGGAACCAGTTACTTAATAAAATGAATTGAAACAACAAAAACATGTTTTACAGTGTATGTATCTCTCCTCCTCCTCTCCATTGGTGCTTCTATTCACACAGACAACTACACCTCTTCATCTACTCCTCTCTCGCCTTTTCTCTCTATCCGTTTACTAGTCCATATGCAAACAGGGTACAGCATCTCTCTCTCTCTCCCCCTCTCCCTCTCCCTCTCTCTCCCTCTCTCTCTCCCTCTCCCTCTCCCTCTCCCTCTCCCTCTCCCTCTCCCTCTCCCTCTCTCTCTCCCTCTCCCTCTCCCTCTCCTTCTCCTTCTCCCTCTCCCTCTCCCTCTCCCTCTCCCTCTCTCTCTCCCTCTCCCTCTCCCTCTCCCTCTCCCTCTCCTTCTCCCTCTCCCTCTCCCTCTCCCTCTCCCTCTCCCTCTCCCTCTCCCTCTCCCTCTCCTTCTCCTTCTCCTTCTCCTTCTCCCTCCCTCTCCCTCTCCCTCTCCCTCTCCCTCTCCCTCTCCCTCTCCCTCTCCCTCTCCCTCTCCCTCTCCTTCTCCCTCTCTCTCCCTCTCCCTCTCCCTCTCCCTCTGTCTGTCTCTCTATCCATTTACTTGTCCATATGCAAACAGGGTACAGCATCTCTCTCTCTCTCTCTCAAATTCAAATTCAAATTCAAGCTGCTTTATTGGCATGAAAAACATTGTGTCAATATTGCCAAAACAACAATGTATACAATATACCTTGTAACAAAATTATAAATGATAGCAAATAATAATATAAAATGGTAGTAAATAATAATAATACAAAATTAAATACAAAAATAATAACAATAAAATGGTAACAGTCAATAGTAGAAATGTAATAAATATAAAATCTAATTATGGAAAATGAAACTATAACTAACTTATAACTAAATAACGGTCATCTTCTTCTTTATATCAGTACTACAATCATCATTACTACGACTACTACTACCATCACTAAACTGTTATCACTACCTACCAATGATAAACATTAATAATTATAGTAATAACAATAATAGTAATAATAAGTAAGTTACTGTTTACTATGCAGATGTTATTATTCAGTGTCCCTCAGGCTATGGCAGGAAAATACATATTTGGCTGCAAGAGGAACCATTGCTCCTTCGCCCAAGAGTATTCTTAGTTTTTCCTCTGGGTTCAATTTGTAAAAATTTGGAATATATGTAGTCATTTCTGTGAATAATGAATCTCTTTGTGAGGAATATTTATCACAGTAAAGGAGAAAGTGCATCTCTGTCTCTACCTCCCCTGTCATGCAGTGACCACATACACGCTCCTCTTTGGGTAGCCATGTCTTTTTATGTCTGCCGGTTTCTATTGCCAATCGGTGGTCACTCAGCCTGTACCTGGTAAGGATCTGTCTCTGCTTCGTATCTCTGACAGAGTAGAGATAATCAGCCAATTCATATTCTCTGTTTAGGGTCCGATAGCAATTTAGTCGGCTTTGGGATTTTGTTTCGTTTTTCCAGTATTGTAAATATGATTCCTTTGATTGGTTCATGATTTTGCTTATTGGAATTCTTTCTTTTGAAGCAGTGCTGGTGTCTGCTTGGTTGGTGAGGTCCAACACCAGCTGACTGAGAGGACTCGTTTCTGGGCTCAGCTCTTGGGTTTGAAGTGCTTTAAATTGCAGACTCGAATTTGGACTTGAATTTAGATGTAGCCAAAATTTTTATTATCTTTTCTGTATTTTCATTATTACTGGAAAACGGCCCAATTCTGCCCTACATGCATTAGTTGGTGTATTTCTCTGGACTTGTAGGATTTTCCGACAGAATTCTGCATGTAGGGCTTCAATTGGATGTTTGTCCCACATTTTAAAATCCATTTTATTGAGTGGCCCCCAAACCTCACTTCCATAAAGTGCTATTGGTAGGATTACACTGTCAAATATTTTATTCCAAATTTTAATTGGGATGTTGATTTTGAATAATTTCATTTTTATTGCGTACAGTGCTCTGCAGGCTTTTTCTTTGAGTGCATTCACTGCCATATTAAAGTTTCCCGATGCAGATATGGTCAGACCAAGGTAGGTGTCATTTTTTGTGTGTTCAATCAAGGTGTTGTTCAGGGTGAATTTACATTTGTGTTTCTGACATCTCGTTTTTTTTTGGAAAATCATGATTTTAGTTTTTTTGAAATTTACTGCCAGGGCCCAATTATGGCAATATTGCTCCAGAATATTAATGTTTTGTTGAAGACCTTCTTTGGTTGGTGATAGAAGTACCAAGTCATCAGCATATAGCAGGTATTTCACCTCTGTGTCAAATAGTGTGAGTCCTGGGGCTGGAGATTGGTCCAACATGTCTGCTAATTCATTGATATAAATGTTGAAAAGATTTGGACTCAAATTGCAGCCTTGTCTCACACCTCAACATTGTGAAAAAAATTATGTTCTTTGGGTTTTGATTTTCATTGCACACTTGTTTTCTGTGTACATACATTTTATTAAGTCATATACCTTACCACCAAGCCCACTTTGTAGAATTCTGTAGAATAGCCCTTCGTGCCAAATCGAATCAAATGCTTTTTTAAAGTCAATAAAGCAAGCAAAGATTTTGCCCTCTTTTTTTTGGTGGACGTGTTTATTAATTAGTGTGTGTAAGGTGTATATATGGTCAGTAGTGCGATGGTGTTTATTAATTAGTGTGTGTAAGGTGTATATATGGTCAGTAGTGTGATGGTGTTTATTAATTAGTGTGTGTAAGGTGTATATATGGTCAGTAGTGTGATGGTGTTTATTAATTAGTGTGTGTAAGGTGTATATATGGTCAGTAGTGCGATGGTGTTTATTAATTAGTGTGTGTAAGGTGTATATATGGTCAGTAGTGCGATGGTGTTTATTAATTAGTGTGTGTAAGGTGTATATATGGTCAGTAGTGCGATGGTGTTTATTAATTAGTGTGTGTAATTTGTATATATGGTCAGTAGTGCGATGGTGTTTATTAATTAGTGTGTGTAAGGTGTATATATGGTCAGTAGTGCGATGGTGTTTATTAATTAGTGTGTGTAAGGTGTATATATGGTCAGTAGTGTGATGGTGTTTATTAATTAGTGTGTGTGAGGTGTATATATGGTCAGTAGTGTGATGGTGTTTATTAATTAGTGTGTGTAAGGTGTATATATGGTCAGTAGTGCGATGGTGTTTATTAATTAGTGTGTGTAAGGTGTATATATGGTCAGTAGTGCGATGGTGTTTATTAATTAGTGTGTGTGAGGTGTATATATGGTCAGTAGTGTGATGGTGTTTATTAATTAGTGTGTGTAAGGTGTATATATGGTCAGTAGTGCGATGGTTAGGAAGAAAGCCAATTTGACATGTACTTATTACATTTTTTTCTTGAAGAAAGGTTTGAATTCTTGAATTCAAAATGCTACAGAAAATCTTTCCCAAGTTACTGTTGACGCAAATTCCCCTGTAATTATTGGGGTCTGATTTTGTCTCCACTTTTGTGGATAGGGGAGATGAGCCCCTGGTTCCAGACATCAGGGAAGCAGCCAGAAGTTAAAACCATGTTGAACAATTTAAGCTCAGCATTTTGCAACTCAGGTGTGCTGTTTTTCAGCATTTCATTTCTGATGTTGTCTAGACCACAAGACTTTTTTGATTTAATAGATTTGAGCTTTTCATTTAGTTCTTGTTGGGTTATTGGGTCATCTAATGGATTTTGGTTGTTTTTAATGACTGATTCAAGGATGTTCAATTTTTCTTTAATTTCGAATTGGTTCTGTTGTAAGTCGTTTTGTGGGATGTTTTTGTATAGATTATCAAAATAAGTTTTCCAAATTTCTACATCTTGTATGACTAATTCTTGTGGCTTTGTTGTGCTTAAATTGTTCCACATGTCCCAGAACTGATTTTGGTCAATTGCATTTTCAATTTCATCAAGTGTCTTGTTGGTATAATTCAATTTCTTGCATTTGAGTGTTTGTTTCTAGTGTTTCAGAGTTTCAAAGTATTCATATCATAGCTCTGAGTTGTTTTGCTGCTTATGTTTGTTGTTTGCCATTTGTCTCAGGTGTTTTCTAATTGTTTTACATTCATTATCAAACCATTTGTCAGAAACATTTTGATTTTTGCTTCTGATGTTGCATTGCTTTGGTTTTCTCAAATTTGCTTTCGATGCTGCTTTTTGGAATATGCAGTTGATGTTTTGAGTAGCTGAATTGACACCATCTTTATTGTTTTGGTACTGTGAGTTATAGAAAAACTGTATAGAGTTCATCATTTCATTTGAGTTCAATGTTTCAATGAATGTCTCTGCACTGTTTGGAGCCCATCTGTATGATTGGTTTATGTTGTAAAGTTTATTGGGCTGTTTTTTTGAATGAATATTGCCGGTTAATTTCTTCAGAAACACGTTGATCTGACTGTGATCTGACAATGGTGTCTGTGGTCTGACAGTGAATGCACTAATGGAGGAGGGGTCAATGTCAGTGATGGCATAATCGACTCAACTTGTCCCAAGAGCTGAGCAGTAAGTAAACTGACCTAAAGAGTCCCCTCTGATTCTACCATTAAGCATGTACAGGCCTAAGGCTCGACAGAGATGTACTAACTCTTTTCCATTTTTGTTCAGTATTTGGTCAGGACTGTTTCTATTATTTATAATAGGGCTACTGTACAAGGAGGGGTGTCCAAATATGTGGTGGTTACCTCCCACATCAGTGTAGTCAGGCTCAGAACCTGTTCTTGCATTGAAATCTCCACAAAGAAGCACTTTACCCTGCGCCTGAAATGTAATGATTTCTGTCTGGAGATTGTCAAAAAACTGATCATCATAATATGATGAATCTGAAGGAGGAGCTGCACATATGTAAACATCATTGTCACAATAGATTGTACCTTTTAAGTTTTAGCCAAATGTGAGTGGTACCTTTTTTCATTTCATTCAGTGCTAAGTCCTGCTTATGCCAAATGATGATTCCACCTGAGTCTCGGCCCCGTTTAACATTTTTATGTTTGATTGATGGTAG
>NC_060187.1:80851615-80891615 GCF_021184085.1 Oncorhynchus gorbuscha
ATAGGCGGGGGAGGGGTAGAATAAGATTTGATTGGATAATCCAAGGATTTAATATCCCCTAATCCTAGTAAAATCCTCGCTGCATTACTGCAGGGAGTGAGATTAACTGTGTGTTTGTGTGTTTGTGTTTGTGTCTGTACATGTGAATGTGTGTCTGTGTGAGGGTCTGTACGTGTGAATGTGTGTCTGTGTGAGTATCTGTATGTGTGAATGTGTGAGTGGTCATGCCTTTAGATGGGCTGCCCATGTGATGCAGTTACTTTGCATGTTCACACACACACACACACACACACACACACACACACACACACACACACACACACACACACACACACACACACACACACACACACACACACACACACACACACACACACACACACACACACACACACACACACACACACATAGAGTGATATGTACAGTTGAAGTCGGAAGTTTACATACACTTAGGTTGGAGTCATTAATTAAAACTCATTTTTCAACCGCCACAAATGTCGTGTTAACAAACTATAGTTTTGGCAAGTCGGTTAGGACATCTACTTTGTGCATGACGCAAGTCATTTTTCCAACAATTGTTTACAGACAGATTATTTCACTTAAAATTCACTCTATCACAATTCCAGTGGGTCAGACATTTACATAAACTAAGTTTACTGTACCTTTAAACAGCTTGGAAAATTCAACAAAATGATGTCATGGCTTTAGAAGCTTCTGATAGGCTAGTTGACATCATTTGAGCCAATTGGAGATGTACCTGTGGATGTATTTCAAGGCTAACTTTCAAACTCAGTGCCTCTTTGCTTGACATCATGGGAAAATCAAAAGAAATCAGCCAGGACTTCAGAAAAACAATTGTAGACCTCCACAAGTCTGGTTCATCCTTGGGAGCAATTTCCAAACGCCTGAAGGTACCATGTTCATCTGTACAAACAATAGTACGCAACTATAAACACCATGGTACCACGCAGCCGCCATACCGCTCAGGAAGGAGACGCGTTCTGTCTCTTAGAGATGAACGTACTTTGGTGTGAAACGTGCAAATCAATCCCAGAACAAAAGCCACTGCTCTAAAACCTCCATAAAAAAAAGCCAGACTACGGTTTGCAACTGCGCATGGGGACAAAGATCATACTTTTTGGAGAAATGTCCTCTGGTCTGATGAAGCAAAAAAGTGACCTGCTTGGCCATAATGACCATCATTATGTTTGGAGGAAAAAGGGGGAGGCTTGCAAGCCGAAGAACACCATCCCAACTGTGAATCACGGGGGTGGCAGCATCATGTTGTGGGGGTGCTTTGCTGCAGGAGGGACTGGTGCACTTCACAAAATAGATGGCTTAAGGACAGCAAAGTCAAGGTATTGGAGTGGCCATCACAAAGCCCTGACCTCAATCCTATAGAAAATGTGTTGGCAGAACTGAAAATGTGTGTGCGAGCAAGAAGGCCTACAAACCTGACTCGGTTACACCAGCCCTGTCAGGAGGAATGGGCCAAAATTCACCCAATTTATTGTGGAAAGCTACCCAAAACGTTTGACCCAAGTTCAACAATTTAAAGGCAATGCAACCAAATACTAATTGAGTGTATGTGAACTTCTGACCCACTGGGAATATGATGAAAGAAATAAAAGCTGAAATAAATCATTCTCTCTATTATTATTCTGACATTTCACATTCTTAAAATAAAGTGGTGATCCTAACTGACATAAGACAGGGAATTTTTACTCTGATTAAATGTCAGGAATTGTGAAAAACTGAGTTTAAATGTATTTGGCTAAGGTGTATGTAAACTTCCGACTCAACTGTAAATATAGTCTTTCATATGTGTGTGTGTGTGGGTGTGTGTGTGTGTGGGTGTGTGTGTGTGTGTGTGTGTGTGTGCAGATGGTTTGTGTTAACTAAGTCTTAATTGGAACGAGAGCAATTAGAGGGTAATTTGTCTTGAGAAAGAGAGAGAGAGAAAGAGGGAGAGATAGAGAGACAGAGGGAGAGGGAGAGAGAGAGACAGATGGAGAGGGAGAGATAGAGAGACAGAGGGAGAGGGAGAGATAGAGAGACAGACAGAGGGAGAGGGAGAGGGAGAGGGAGAGGGAGAGGGAGAGGGAGAGGGAGAGGGAGAGGGAGAGGGAGAGGGAGAGGGAGAGGGAGAGGCTGTACCCTGTTTGCAT
Organism: Oncorhynchus gorbuscha; assembly: GCF_021184085.1. NCBI lineage: Eukaryota > Metazoa > Chordata > Actinopteri > Salmoniformes > Salmonidae > Oncorhynchus > Oncorhynchus gorbuscha. The sequence continues at coordinate 80,853,784 of NC_060187.1, forward strand.
ATGGACAAGTAAACGGATAGAGAGAAAAGGCGAGAGAGGAGAAGATGAAGATGTGTAGTTGTCTGTGTGAATAGAAGCACCAATGGAGAGGAGGAGGAGAGATACATACACTGTAAAACATGTTTTTGTTGTTTCAATTCATTTTATTAAAGTAACTGGTTCCACACCTTTTTTTTGTTTAATTCACTTTTAGGTCAAACTGTTACCGGAATGTAACATTTTTAGTTGGCCCAAACCAAACCTATCTCCAACATGAGAAAATGTAGGCAAACATTCTGTCAACTTAAACACTTATGTGTTTGCTCAATTTGTCTCATACGTTCATTCAACTAGAAGTGATTATTTTGTCATTTTACCCCCGTAAAAGGCTGTGGAAGTAGTTACACAGTGCTCGTAACATACAATGTTTTCATCTTACATATTTGACATTGTGCGTATTCATTTCTACAGTAATTATTATTCAACATGTCCTCACCTGGGATTTGAACTCACAACCTTCTGGTTCACAGCGTTCCATTTTCCTGCTACTCCACCATGTCTGTGTCAATGACTGATTTCACTGTATTGCTACACTTTTCACGTCAAAGTAAATCTCAGCTCAGTTAAAGAAAAACTATTTTATTTATCATAGCGATGAAGGAGTATCATTAAAACAGAGTAATGCCCCACCAACATTAGACAACGATACAGAAATAACTCAAATAGCGTAAATAAGTCAAATCAATGATGAGAGAATAGATGAACTGATAATTGATACAGAATTGGTGGCGTTGCAGGAAGATCAGAATGCCATTAAGGAGGTTGTGAGTTCAAATCCCAGGTGAGGACATGAATAATAATGAGCAATTAAACACTGGAGTGATGAATAGTGCAGATGATGAATGTGTAATAATTACTGTAGAAATGAACATGCACAATGTCATCATGTACATCATCCTGTGTCAAATATGGAAGTTTAAAATGTTTTATGTTAAAGGCACTGTGTGTGTAACTAGTTCCACAGCTTTTTGTTGTTGTAGTTAAGATAGTTAGAAAAACATATTTCTAGTTGAATGAACATATGAGACAAATTTGGCAATATCGGCAGATTCAACAGCCTTGGTTTCTCAAATGACTGCCTCGCCTGGTTCACCAACTACTTGTCAGAGTTCAGTGTGTCAAATCGGAGGGCCTGTTGTCCGGACCTCTGGCAATCTCTATGGGGGTACCACAGGGTTCAAATCTCGGGCCGACTCTTTCCTCTGTATATATCAATGATGTCGCTCTTGGTGCTGGTGATTCTCTGATCCACTTCTACGCAGACAACACCATTCTGTATACATCTGGCCATTCTTTGGACACTGTGTTAACTAACCTCCAGACGAGCTTCAATGCCATACAACTCTCCTTCCGTGGCCTCCAACTGCTCTTAAATGCAAGTAGAACTAAATGCATGCTCTTCAACCGATCGCTGCCCGCACCTGCCCACCCGTCCAGCATCACTACTCTGGACGGCTCTGACTTAGAATATGTGGACAACTACAAATACCTAGGTGTCTGGTTAGACTGTAAACTCTCCTTCCAGACTCACATTAAGCATCTCCAATCCAATATGTATTCTAGAATCGGTTTCCTATTTCACAACAAAGCATCCTTCACTCATGCTGCCAAACATACCCTCGTAAAACTGACTATCCTGCCGATCCTTGACTTCGGCGATGTCATTTACAAAATAGCCTCAAACACTCTACCCAACAAATTGGATGCAGTCTATCACAGTGCCATTCGTTTTGTCACCAAAGCTCCATATACTACCCACCATTGCGTTCTGTATGCTCTCGTTGGCTGGCCCTCGCTTCATACTCATCGCCAAACCCACTGGCTCCAGGAAATCTATAAGTCTTTGCTAGGTAAAGCACTGCCTTATCTCAGCTCACTGGTCACCATAGCAGCACCCACCTGTAGCATGCGCTCCAGCAGGTGTATTTCACTGGTCATCCCCAAAGCCAACTCCTCCTTTGACCACCTTTCCTTCCAGTTCTCTGCTGCCAATGACTGGAACGAATTGCAAGAAAAAAATGTAAACCAAAAAAAGGCTGTGGAACCAGAGTACTAATAATTAGTTGAAACAACTAGATGTGTGTTTTTACAGTGTAAAGGGAAGAGAGAGGGGTGTAATGTGGTAGAGGGAGTCAGGCCACTGAAGCTGCCATAGACATGATTTCTATTTCATTCTCCAGCTCAAGGGAATTTAAAGTGCTATACTGTATAGACAACCCCCTCCCCTCTCTCCCTCCTCTCCTCTCCTCTCCTCTCCTCTCCTCTCCTCTCCTCTCCTCTCCTCTCCTCTCCTCTCCTCTCCTCTCCTCTCCTCTCCTCTCCTCTCCTCTCCTCTCCTCTCCTCTCCTCTCCCTCCCCCTTCCCCACTAACTACTATTGTCCTCCCTCCTTCGCTTTCTCTCTATTCAGTGATCCTCATGTAGTTCTTTCCTCAGTCTTTCTATCCATCTGTTCCTTCCCTGCTAATCTTCCCCTCTTTATTTTTACCTCTCCCTCTCCTCCTCCTCCTCCTCCTCCTCCTCCTCCTCCTCCTCCTCCTCCTCCTCCTCCTCCTCCTCCTCCTCCTCCTCCTCCTCCTCCTCCTCCTCCTCCTCCTCCTCTTTCTTTGTTTATCCCAAGAGCACAGCCGTCACCCCTGGCAACTGGCATCCTTGTTTACCTGCCGAGCGTGTCGTCATGGGATTGCCATGACAACAAGGCAGTTGCCATGCCAATGAGAAGTGCCATTGTGTTGTAGAAACCTCTACCTCTCGCCTGCCCATCGCTCTCTATTTAACCTTTATTTGACCAGGAAGTCCTACTGAGACCAAGGTCACTGTTACAGAAGAGCCCTGAATTACAGAGAATTACTCAAATACACACATCAATGTATATGTTTCTCTTTATATTCTCTCTCTCTTATGAAGATTCTTTCCTTCTCTACCTGCTGTCAGACACATACATAGCTATGTGTACACACACTCACGCGCACACACACAAACACACACACACACACACACACACACACACACACACACACACACACACACACACACACACACACACACACACACACACACACACACACACACACACACACACACACACACACACACACACACACACACACACACACACACACACACACACACACACACACACACACACACACACACACACACACAGACAGTTACAATGCACAAAGAGAGTGCAAGGCATATGGGGGGATGGATTAAGGAATGGATGGATGGATGGATGGGTGGAGGCATAGAGAGAGGGACAGAGAGATGGGTTAGAGTGAACACATCCTGGTCCAGCAGTCTAATTACACACTGAGAGATCAAATCCTGGTCCAGTTGTCTAATTACACACTGAGAGATCAAATCCTGGTCCAGTAGTCTAATTACACACTGAGAGATCAAATCCTGGTCCAGTAGTCTAATTACACACTGAGAGATCAAATCCTGGTCCAGTAGTCTAATTACACACTGAGAGATCAATGAACAAGACAGGCCTGATTGATGACTGGCCGGACAGACACTGGGGATATAGGGAAGGATGGACTGATGGATGAATGGATGGATGGCCAGATGATGAATTATGATGGAATGTGTTTGTGTTGTCTGTGTGTCATGTGTGTCCAGCTAACACTAGTCAATAGCAGTCACGTGTGTGTGCATATGTAGGTGTATGTTTGCGTGTGTGTGAGTGATAGCTGTGTCTCAGATCAATATAGTCTGGTGGTGACAGCTAAGAACAGATCAATCAGTGGGTATGGATCAGTCTGTCCATCTCTTCTATTTAATGTACTCTTTCATTACACTGACTGAACACACCACCAAGACCTCCCTCACTCTCTCTCTCTCTCTCTCTCCCCCCCTCTCTCTCTCCATCTCCGCCCCTCTTTCCCCCTCTCTCTCTCTCACTCTCCCTCTCCCCCTCTCTCTCTCTCCTCTCCCTCTCCCTCTCTCCCCCCTCGCTCTCTCTCACTCCCCCTCTCTCTCTTCTTATCTCTCTTCATCCCTCCATCATCCCCTCACCTCTCTCTCTCTCTCTTCTTATCTCTCTTCATCCATCCCTCCATCATCCCCCCACCTCTCTCTCTTCTTATCTCTCTTCATCCATCCCTCCATCATCCCCCCACCTCTCTCTTTCTTATCTCTCTTCATCCATCCCTCCATCATCCCCTCACCTCTCTCTCTCTCTCTTCTTATCTCTCTTCATCCATCCCTCCATCATCCCCCCACCTCTCTCTCTTCTTATCTCTCTTCATCCATCCCTCCATCATCCCCCCCACCTCTCTCTCTTCTTATCTCTCTTCATCCATCCCTCCATCATCCCCCCACCTCTCTCTCTTCTTATCTCTCTTCATCCATCCCTCCATCATCCCCCCACCTCTCTCTCTCTCTTCTTATCTCTCTCTTCATCCATCCCTCCATCATCCCCCCACCTCTCTCTCTCTCTTCATCCATCCCTCCATCATCCCCCCACCTCTTTCTCTCTCTCTTCTTATCTCTCTCTTCACCCATCCCTCCATCATCCCCCCACCTCTTTCTCTCTCTCTTCTTATCTCTCTCTTCATCCACACTGTTTTTAACTAGCTTTCTCAATTCAACACCTGTGATTACTGTATGCCTCGCTGTATGTCTCTCTCAAATGTCAATATGCCTTGTATACTGTTGTTCAGGTTAGTTATCATTGTTTTAGTTCACAATGGAGCCCCTAGATCCACTCTGCATACCCCTGTTACCTCCCTTGTCCCACCCCCCACACATGCGGTGACATCACCCATTACAACCAGCATGTCCAGAGATACAACCTCTCTCATCATCACCCAGTGCCTGGGCTTATCTCCGCTGTACCCGCACCCCACCATACCCCTGTCTGCGCATTATGCCCTGAATATATTCTACCATGCCCAGAAACCTGCTCCTCTTATCCTCTGCCCCCAACGCTCTAGGCGACCAGTTTTGATAGCCTTTAGCCGCCCCCAGGTACCCTCATTTGTTGACTGCTGTGATCAAATCAAATCAAATCAAATTGTATTTGTCACATACACATGGTTAGCAGATGTTAAATGCGAGTGTAGCGAAATGCTTGTGCTTCTAGTTCCGACAATGCAGTGATAACCAACAAGTAATCTAACTAACAATTCCAAAACTACTGTCTTATACACAGTGTAAGGGGATAAGGAACATGTACATAAGGATATATGAATGAGTGATGGTACAGAGCAGCATACAGTAGATGGTATCGAGTACAGTATATACATATGAGATGAGTGTGTAGACAAAGTAAACAAAGTGGCATAGTTAAAGTGGCTAGTGATACATGTGTTACATAAGGATGCAGTCGATGATGTAGAGTACAGTATATACATATGCATATGAGATGAATAATGTAGGGTAAGTAACATTATATAAGGTAGCATTGTTTAAAGTGGCTAGTGATATATTTACATAATTTCCCATCAATTCCCATTATTAAAATGGGTGGAGTTGGGTCAGTGTCAATGACAGTGTGTTGGCAGCAGCCACTCAATGTTAGTGGTGGCTGTTTAACAGTCTGATGGCCTTGAGATAGAAGCTGTTTTTCAGTCTCTCGGTCCCAGCTTTGATGCACCTGTACTGACCTCGCCTTCTGGATGATAGCGGGGTGAACAGGCAGTGGTTCGGGTGGTTGATGTCCTTGATGATCTTTATGGCCTTCCTGTAACAACGGGTGGTGTAGGTGTCCTGGAGGGCAGGTAGTTTGCCCCCGGTGATGCGTTGTGCAGTCCTCACTACCCTCTGGAGAGCCTTACGGTTGAGGGCGGAGCAGTTGCCGTACCAGGCGGTGATACAGCCCGCCAGGATGCTCTCGATTGTGCATCTGTAGAAGTTTGTGAGTGCTTTTGGTGACAAGCCGAATTTCTTCAGCCTCCTGAGGTTGAATAGGCGCTGCTGCGCCTTCTTCACGACGCTGTCAGTGTGAGTGGACCAATTCAGTTTGTCTGTGATGTGTATGCCGAGGAACTTAAAACTAGCTACCCTCTCCACTACTGTTCCATCGATGTGGATAGGGGGTGTTCCCTCTGCTGTTTCCTGAAGTCCACAATCATCTCCTTAGTTTTGTTGACGTTGAGTGTGAGGTTATTTTCCTGACACCACACTCCGAGGGCCCTCACCTCCTCCCTGTAGGCCGTCTCGTCGTTGTTGGTAATCAAGCCTACCACTGTTGTGTCGTCCGCAAACTTGATGATTGAGTTGGAGGCGTGCGTGGCCACGCAGTCGTGGGTGAACAGGGAGTACAGGAGAGGGCTCAGAACGCACCCTTGTGGGGCCCCCGTGTTGAGGATCAGCGGGGAGGAGATGTTGTTGCCTACCCTCACCACCTGGGGGCGGCCCGTCAGGAAGTCCAGTACCCAGTTGCACAGGGCGGGGTCGAGACCCAGGGTCTCGAGCTTGATGACGAGCTTGGAGGGTACTATGAATGCCGAGCTGTAGTCGATGAACAGCATTCTCACATAGGTATTCCTCTTGTCCAGGTGGGTTAGGGCAGTGTGCAGTGTGGTTGAGATTGCATCGTCTGTGGACCTATTTGGGCGGTAAGCAAATTGGAGTGGGTCTAGGGTGTCAGGTAGGGTGGAGGTGATATGGTCCTTGACTAGTCTCTCAAAGCACTTCATGATGACGGAAGTGAGTGCTACGGGGCGGTAGTCGTTTAGCTCAGTTACCTTAGCTTTCTTGGGAACAGGAACAATGGTGGCCCTCTTGAAGCATGTGGGAACAGCAGACTGGTATAGGGATTGATTGAATATGTCTGTAAACACACCGGCCAGCTGGTCTGCGCATGCTCTGAGGGCGCGGCTGGGGATGCCGTCTGGGCCTGCAGCCTTGCGAGGGTTAACACGTTTAAATGTCTTACTCACCTCGGCTGCAGTGAAGGAGAGACCGCATGTTTCCGTTGCAGGCCGTGTCAGTGGCACTGTATTGTCCTCAAAGCGGGCAAAAACGTTATTTAGTCTGCCTGGGAGCAAGACATCCTGGTCCGTGACTGGGCTGGATTTCATCTTGTAGTCCGTGATTGACTGTAGACCCTGCCACATGCCTCTTGTGTCTGAGCCATTGAATTGAGATTCCACTTTGTCTCTGTACTGACGCTTAGCTTGTTTAATAGCCTTGCGGAGGGAAAACCAAGAAAAAGTCTTGGTTTTATGCATGTCAACATCAGAAGCCTCCTCCCTAAGTTTGTTTTACTCACTGCTTTAGCACACTCTGCTAACCCTGATGTCCTTGCCGTGTCTGAATCCTGGCTCAGGAAGGCCACCAAAAATTCAGAGATTTCCATACCCAACTATAACATCTTCCGTCAAGATAGAACTGCCAAAGGGGGCGGAGTCGCAGTCTACTGCAGAGATAGCCTGCAAAGTAATGTCATACTTTCCAGGTCCATACCCAAACAGTTTGAACTACTAATTTTGAAAATTACTCTCTCCAGAAACAAGTCTCTCACTGTTGCCGCCTGCTACCCGACCCCCTCAGCTCCCAGCTGTGCCCTGGACACCATTTGTGAATTGATCGCCCCCCATCTAGCTTCAGAGTTTGTTCTGTTAGGTGACCTAAACTGGGATATGCTTAACACCCCGGCAGTCCTACAATCTAAGGTAGATGCCCTCAATCTCACTCAAATCATCAAGGAACCTACCAGGTACAACCCTAACTCTGTAAACAAGGGCACCCTCATAGACGTCATCCTGACCAACTGGCCCTCCAAATATACCTCTGCTGTCTTCAACCAGGATCTCAGCGATCACTGCCTCATCGCCTGTATCCGCCACGGAGCCGCAGTCAAACGACCACCCCTCATCACTGTCAAACGCTCCCTAAAACACTTCTGTGAGCAGGCCTTTCTAATCGACCTGGCCCGGGTATCCTGGAAGGACATTGACCTCATCCCGTCAGTTGAGGATGCATGGTCATTCTTTAAAAGTAACTTCCTCACCATTTTAGATAAGCATGCTCCGTTCAAAAAATGCAGAACCAAGAACAGATACAGCCCTTGGTTCACTCCAGACCTGACTGCCCTCGACCAGCACAAAAACATCCTGTGGCGGACTGCAATAGCATCGAACAGCCCCCGTGATATGCAACTGTTCAGGGAAGTCAGGAACCAATACACGCAGTCAGTCAGGAAAGCTAAGGCCAGCTTCTTCAGGCAGAAGTTTGCATCCTGTAGCTCCAACTCCAAAAAGTTCTGGGACACTGTGAAGTCCATGGAGAACAAGAGCACCTCCTCCCAGCTGCCCACTGCACTGAGGCTAGGAAACACGGTCTCCACCGATAAATCCATGATTATCGAAAACTTCAATAAGCACTTCTCAACGGCTGGCCATGCCTTCCGCCTGGCTACTCCAACCTCGGCCAACAGCTCCGCCCCCCCGTAGCTCCTCACCCAAGCCTCTCCAGGTTCTCCTTTACCCAAATCCAGATAGCAGATGTTCTGAAAGAGCTGCAAAACCTGGACCCGTACAAATCAGCTGGGCTTGACAATTTGGACCCGCTATTTCTGAAACTATCTGCCGCCATTGTCGCAACCCCTATTACCAGCCTGTTCAACCTCTCTTTCATATCGTCTGAGATCCCCAAGGATTGGAAAGCTGCCGCAGTCATCCCCCTCTTCAAAGGGGGAGACACCCTGGACCCAAACTGTTACAGACCTATATCCATCCTGCCCTGCCTATCTAAGGTCCTCGAAAGCCAAGTCAACAAACAGGTCACTGACCATCTCGAATCCCACCGTACCTTCTCCGCTGTGCAATCTGGTTTCCGAGCCGGTCACGGGTGCACCTCAGCCACACTCAAGGTACTAAACGATATCATAACCGCCATCGATAAAAGACAGTACTGTGCAGCCGTCTTCATCGACCTCGCCAAGGCTTTCGACTCTGTCAATCACCATATTCTTATCGGCAGACTCAATAGCCTCGGTTTTTCGGATGACTGCCTTGCCTGGTTCACCAATTACTTTGCAGACAGAGTTCAGTGTGTCAAATCGGAGGGCATGCTGTCCGGTCCTCTGGCAGTCTCTATGGGGGTGCCACAGGGTTCAATTCTCGGGCCGACTCTTTTCTCTGTATATATCAATGATGTTGCTCTTCCTGCGGGCGATTCCCTGATCCACCTCTACGCAGACGACACCATTCTATATACTTTCGGCCCGTCATTGGACACTGTGCTATCTAACCTCCAAACGAGCTTCAATGCCATACAGCACTCCTTCCGTGGCCTCCAACTGCTCTTAAACGCGAGTAAAACCAAATGCATGCTTTTCAACCGATCGCTGCCTGCACCCGCATGCCCGACTAGCATCACCACCCTGGATGGTTCCGACCTTGAATATGTGGACATCTATAAGTACCTAGGTGTCTGGCTAGACTGCAAACTCTTCTTCCAGACCCACATCAAACATCTCCAATCGAAAATCAAATCAAGAGTCGGCTTTCTATTCCGCAACAAAGCCTCCTTCACTCACGCTGCCAAGCTTACCCTAGTAAAACTGACTATCCTACCGATCCTCGACTTCGGCGATGTAATCTACAAAATGGCTTCCAACACTCTACTCAGCAAACTGGATGCAGTCTATCACAGTGCCATCCGTTTTGTCACTAAAGCACCTTATACCACCCACCACTGCGACTTGTATGCTCTAGTCGGCTGGCCCTCACTACATATTCGTCGCCAGACCCACTGGCTCCAGGTCATCTACAAGTCCATGCTAGGTAAAGCTCCGCCTTATCTCAGTTCACTGGTCATGATGGCAACACCCATCCGTAGCACGCGCTCCAGCAGGTGTATCTCACTGATCATCCCTAAAGCCAACACATCATTTGGCCGCCTTTCATTCCAGTACTCTGCTGCCTGTGACTGGAACGAATTGCAAAAATCGCTGAAGTTGGAGACTTTTATCTCCCTCACCAACTTCAAACATCAGCTATCCGAGCAGCTAACCGATCGCTGCAGCTGTACATAGTCTATAGGAAAATAGCCCACCCATTTTTACCTACCTCATTCCCATACTGTTTTTATACTGTTTTTATTTATTTATTTTTCTGCTCTTTTGCACACCAATATCTCTACCTGTACATGACCATCTGATCATTTATCACTCCAGTGTTAATCTGCAAAATTGTATTATTCGCCTACCTCCTCATGCCTTTTGCACACATTGTATATAGACTGCCCATTTTTCCTACTGTGTTATTGACTTGTTAATTGTTTATTCCATGTGTAACTCTGTGTTGTCTGTTCACACTGCTATGCTTTATCTTGGCCAGGTCGCAGTTGCAAATGAGAACTTGTTCTCAACTAGCCTACCTGGTTAAATAAAGGTGAAATAAAATCCATCCCTCCATCATCCCCCACCTCTCTCTCTCTTCTTATATCTCTCTTCATCCATCGCTCCATCATCCCCCACCTCTCTCTCTTCATCCATCCCTCCATCATCCCCCCACCTCTCTCACTCTTCTTATCTCTCTCTTCATCCATCCCTCCATCATCCCCCCACCACTCTCTCTCTCTTCATCCACCCCTCCATCACCCCCCCACATCTTTCTCTCTCTCTTCTTATCTCTCTCTTCATCCATCCCTCCATCATCCCCCCACCTCTTTCTCTCTCTCTTCTTATCTCTCTCTTCATCCCTCCCTCCATCATCCCCCCACCTCTCTCTCTCTCTTCATCCATCCCTCCATAATCCCCCCACCTCTCTCTCTCTCTCTCTCTCTTTCTTATCTCTCTCTTCATCCATCCCTCCATCATCCCCCCACCTCTCTCTCTCTCTTCTTATCTCTCTCTTCATCCATCCCTCCATCATCCCCCCACCTCTCTCTCTCTTCATCCACCCCTCCATCATCCCCCACCTCTTTCTCTCTCTCTTCTTATCTCACTCTTCATCCATCCCTCCATCATCCCTCCCACCTCTCTCTCTCTTCATCCATCCCTCCATCACCCCCCACCTCTTTCTCTCTCTCTTCTTATCTCTCTCTTCATCCATCCCTCCATTCCCCCCACCTCTTTCTCTCTCTCTTCTTTTTTTCTCTCTTCACCCATCCCTCCATCATCCCCCCACCTCTTTCTCTCTCTCTTCTTATCTCTCTCTTCATCCATCCCTCCATCATCCCCCCACCTCTTTCTCTCTCTCTTCTTTTTCTCTCTTCACCCATCCCTCCATCATCCCCCCACCTCTTTCTCTCTCTCTTCTTATCTCTCTCTTCATCCATCCCTCCATCATCCCCCCACCTCTTTCTCTCTCTCTTCTTATCTCTCTCTTCATCCATCCCTCCATCATCCCCACTACTCTCTCTCTCTCTTCTTATCTCTCTCTTCAACCATCCCTCCATAATCCCCCCACCTCTCTCTCTCTTCTTATCACTCTTCATCCATCCCTCCATCATCCCCCCACCTCTCTCTCTCTCTTCTTATCTGTCTCTTCATCCATCTCTCCATCATCCCCCCACCTCTCTCTCTCTTCTTATATCTCTCTTCATCCATCCCTCCATCATCCCCCCACCTCTCTCTCTCTTCATCCATCCCTCCATAATCCCCCCACCTCTCTCTTTCTCTTCTTATATCTCTCTTCATCCATCCCCCCATCATCCCCCCACCTCTCTCTCTCTCTTCATCCATCCCTCCATAATCCCCCCCACCTCTTTCTCTCTCTCTTCTTATCTCTCTCTTCATCCATCCCTCCATCATCCCCCCAACTCTCTCTCTCTCTTCTTTTTCTCTCTTCACCCATCCCTCCATCATCCTCCACCTCTTTCTCTCTCATTTCTTATCTCTCTCTTCATCCATCCCTCCATCATCCCCCCACCTCTTTCTCTCTCTCTTCTTATATCTCTCCTCATCCATCCCTCCATCATCCCCCCCACCTCTATCTCTCTTCTTATCACTCTTCATCCATCCCTCCATCATCCCTCCCACCTCTCTCTCTCTTCATCCATCCCTCCATCACCCCCCACCTCTTTCTCTCTCTCTTCTTATCTCTCTCTTCATCCATCCCTCCATTCCCCCCACCTCTTTCTCTCTCTCTTCTTTTTCTCTCTTCACCCATCCCTCCATCATCCCCCCACCTCTTTCTCTCTCTCTTCTTATCTCTCTCTTCATCCATCCCTCCATCATCCCCCCACCTCTTTCTCTCTCTCTTCTTTTTTCTCTCTTCACCCATCCCTCCATCATCCCCCCACCTCTTTCTCTCTCTCTTCTTATCTCTCTCTTCATCCATCCCTCCATCATCCCCCCACCTCTTTCTCTCTCTCTTCTTATCTCTCTCTTCATCCATCCCTCCATCATCCCCACTACTCTCTCTCTCTCTTCTTATCTCTCTCTTCATCCATCCCTCCATAATCCCCCCACCTCTCTCTCTCTTCTTATCACTCTTCATCCATCCCTCCATCATCCCCCCACCTCTCTCTCTCTTCTTATCTGTCTCTTCATCCATCTCTCCATCATCCCCCACCTCTCTCTCTCTCTTCATCCATCTCTCCATCATCCCCCCACCTCTCTCTCTCTTCTTATATCTCTCTTCATCCATCCCCCCATCATCCCCCCACCTCTCTCTCTCTCTCTTCATCCATCCCTCCATAATCCCCCCCACCTCTTTCTCTCTCTCTTCTTATCTCTCTCTTCATCCATCCTTCCATCATCCCCCCACCCCTCTCTCTCTGTTCTTATCTCTCTCTTCATCCATCCCTCCATCATCCCCCCACCTCTTTCTCTCTCTCTTCTTATCTATCTCTTCATCCATCCCTCCATCATCCCCCAACTCTCTCTCTCTCTCTTCTTTTTCTCTCTTCACCCATCCCTCCATCATCTTCCACCTCTTTCTCTCTCATTTCTTATCTCTCTCTTCATCCATCCCTCCATCATCCCCCACCTCTTTCTCTCTCTCTTCTTATATCTCTCTTCATCCATCCCTCCATCATCCCCCCACCTCTATCTCTCTTCTTATCACTCTTCATCCATCCCTCCATCATCCCCCCACTCTCTCTCTCTCTCTTCTTATCTCTCTTCACCCATCCCTCCTTAACCCCCCCACCTCTCACTCTCTTCTTATCGCTCTCTTCATCCATCACTCCATCATCCCCCCACCTCTCTCTCTCTCTTCATCCATCCCTCCATCATCGCCCCACCTCTCTCTCTCTTCATCCATCCATCATCCCCCCACCTCTCTCTCTTCTTATATCTCTCTTCATCCATCCCTCCATCACCCCCCCACCTCTCTCTCTCTTCATCCTTCACTCCATCATCCCCCCACCTCTCTCTCTTCATCCATCCCTCCATCATCCCCCCACCTCTCTCTCTCTTCTTATCTCTCTCTTCATCCATCCCTCCATCACCCCCACCTCTCTCTCTCTTCATCCATCACTCCATCATCCCCCCACCTCTCTCTCTCTCTTCATCCATCCCTCCATCATCCCCCCACCTCTCTCTCTCTTCTTATCTCTCTCTTCATCCATCCCTCCATAATCCCCCCACCTCTCTCTCTTCTTATCACTCTTCATCCATCCCTCCATCATCCCCCCACCTCTCTCTCTCTCTTCTTATCTCTCTCATCACCCATCCCTCCATCATCCCCCCACCTCTTTCTCTCTCTCTTCTTATCTCTCTCTTCATCCCTCCCTCCATCATCCCCCCACCTCTCTCTCTCTCTTAATCCATCCCTCCATAATCCCCCCACATCTCTCTCTCTCTTCTTATCTCTCTCTTCACCCATCCCTCCATCATCCCCCCACCTCTCTCTCTCTCTTCTTATCTCTCTCTTCATCCATCCCTCCATCATCCCCCCACCTCTCTCTCTCTTCATCCATCCCTCCATCATCCCCCCACCTCTTTCTCTCTCTCTTCTTATCTCTCTTCATCCATCCCTCCAGCATCCCTCCCACCTCTCTCTCTCTCTCTTCATCCATCCCTCCATCACCCCCCACCTCTTTCTCTCTCTCTTCTTATCTCTCTCTTCATCCATCCCTCCATCATCCCCCCACCTCTCTCTCTCTTCTTATATCTCTCTTCATCCATCCCTCCATCACCCCCACCTCTCTCTCTCTCTCTTCTTATCTCTCTCGTCATCCATCCCTCCAGCATCCCTCCCACCTCTCTCTCTCTCTTCATCCATCCCTTCATCATCCCCCCACCTCTCTCTCTCTTCATCCATCCCTCCATCATCCCCCCACCTCTTTCTCTCTCTCTTCTTATCTCTCTCTTCATCCATCCCTCCAGCATCCCTCCCACCTCTCTCTCTCTTCATCCATCCCTCCATCACCCCCCACCTCTTTCTCTCTCTCTTCTTATCTCTCTCTTCATCCATCCCTCCATCATCCCCCCACCTCTCTCTCTCTTCTTATATCTCTCTTCATCCATCCCTCCATCACCCCCCACCTCTCTCTCTCTCTCTCTTCTTATCTCTCTCTTCATCCATCCCTCCATCATCCCCCCACCTCTCTCTCTCTTCATCCATCCCTCCATCATCCCCCCACCTCTTTCTCTCTCTCTCTTCTTATCTCTCTCTTCATCCATCCCTCCATCATCCCTCCCACCTCTCTCTCTCTCTTCATCCATCCCTCCATCACCCCCACCTCTCTCTCTCTTCTTATCACTCTTCATCCATCCCTCCATCATCCCCCCACCTCTCTCTCTCTCTTCTTATCTGTCTCTTCATCCATCTCTCCATCACCCCCACCTCTTTCTCTCTCTCTTCTTATCTATCTCTTCATCCATCCCTCCATCATCCCCCCACCTCTCTCTCTCTTCTTATATCTCTCTTCATCCATCCCTCCATCACCCCCACCTCTCTCTCTCTCTCTTCTTATCTCTCTCTTCATCCATCCCTCCAGCATCCCTCCCACCTCTCTCTCTCTCTTCATCCATCCCTCCATCATCCCCCACCTCTCTCTCTCTCTTCTTATCTCTCTCTTCACCCATCCCTCCATCATCCCCCACCTCTCTCTCTCTTCATCCATCCCTCCATAATCCCCCCACTCTCTCTCTCTCTTTTCTTATCTCTCTCTTCATCCATCCCTCCATAATCCCCCCACCTCTCTCTCTCTTTTCTTATCTCTCTCTTCATCCATCCCTCCAGCATCCCTCCCACCTCTCTCTCTCTCTTCACCCATCCCTCCATCATCCCCCACCTCTCTCTCTCTTCATCCATCCCTCCATAATCCCCCCACCTCTCTCTCTCTTTTCTTATCTCTCTCTTCATCCATCCCTCCATAATCCCCCCACCTCTCTCTCTCTTTTCTTATCTCTCTCTTCATCCATCCCTCCATCATCCCCCCACCTCTCTCTCTCTTCTTATCTCTCTCTTCATCCCTCCCTCCATCATCCCCCCACCTCTCTCTCTCTCTTAATCCATCCCTCCATAATCCCCCCACATCTCTCTCTCTCTTCTTATCTCTCTCTTCACCCATTCCTCCATCATCCCCCCACCTCTCTCTCTCTCTCTCTCTCTCTTCTTATCTCTCTCTTCATCCATCCCTCCATCATCCCCCCACCCCTCTCTCTCTTCATCCATCCCTCCATCATCCCCCCCACCTCTTTCTCTCTCTCTTCTTATCTCTCTCTTCATCCATCCCTCCAGCATCCCTCCCACCTCTCTCTCTCTCTCTTCATCCATCCCTCCATCATCCCCCCACCTCTTTCTCTCTCTCTTCTTATCTCTCTCTTCATCCATCCCTCCAGCATCCCTCCCACCTCTCTCTCTCTTCATCCATCCCTCCATCACCCCCCACCTCTTTCTCTCTCTCTTCTTATCTCTCTCTTCATCCATCCCTCCATCATCCCCCCACCTCTCTCTCTCTCTTAATCCATCCCTCCATAATCCCCCCACATCTCTCTCTCTCTTCTTATCTCTCTCTTCACCCATCCCTCCATCATCCCCCCACCTCTCTCTCTCTCTCTCTCTCTCTCTCTCTCTCTCTCTCTCTCTCTCTAATCTCTCTCTTCATCCATCCCTCCATCACCCCCCCACCTCTCTCTCTCTTCATCCATCCCTCCATCATCCCCCCACCTCTTTCTCTCTCTCTTCTTATCTCTCTCTTCATCCATCCCTCCAGCATCCCTCCCACCTCTCTCTCTCTCTTCATCCATCCCTCCATCACCCCCACCTCTTTCTCTCTCTCTTCTTATCTCTCTCTTCATCCATCCCTCCATCATCCCCCCACCTCTCTCTCTCTTCTTATATCTCTCTTCATCCATCCCTCCATCACCCCCCACCTCTCTCTCTCTCTCTTCTTATCTCTCTCTTCATCCATCCCTCCAGCATCCCTCCCACCTCTCTCTCTCTCTTCATCCATCCCTCCATCATCCCCCCACCTCTCTCTCTCTCTTCATCCATCCCTCCATCATCCCCCCACCTCTTTCTCTCTCTCTTCTTATCTCTCTCTTCATCCATCCCTCCAGCATCCTTCCCACCTCTCTCTCTCTTCATCCATCCCTCCATCACCCCCACCTCTTTCTCTCTCTCTTCTTATCTCTCTCTTCATCCATCCCTCCATCATCCCCCCACCTCTCTCTCTCTCTTCTTATCTCTCTCTTCATCCATCCCTCCATCATCCCCCCACCTCTCTCTCTCTTCATCCATCCCTCCATCATCCCCCCACCTCTTTCTCTCTCTCTTCTTATCTCTCTCTTCATCCATCCCTCCAGCATCCCTCCCACCTCTCTCTCTCTCTCTTCATCCATCCCTCCATCATCCCCCCACCTCTTTCTCTCTCTCTTCTTATCTCTCTCTTCATCCATCCCTCCAGCATCCCTCCCACCTCTCTCTCTTCATCCATCCCTCCATCACCCCCCACCTCTTTCTCTCTCTCTTCTTATCTCTCTCTTCATCCATCCCTCCATCATCCCCCCACCTCTTTCTCTCTCTCTTCTTATCTCTCTCTTCATCCCTCCCTCCATCATCCCCCCACCTCTCTCTCTCTCTTAATCCATCCCTCCATAATCCCCCCACATCTCTCTCTCTCTTCTTATCTCTCTCTTCACCCATCCCTCCATCATCCCCCCACCTCTCTCTCTCTCTCTCTCTCTCTCTCTCTTCTAATCTCTCTCTTCATCCATCCCTCCATCATCCCCCCACCTCTCTCTCTCTTCATCCATCCCTCCATCACCCCCCACCTCTTTCTCTCTCTCTTCTTATCTCTCTCTTCATCCATCCCTCCAGCATCCCTCCCACCTCTCTCTCTCTCTTCATCCATCCCTCCATCACCCCCACCTCTTTCTCTCTCTCTTCTTATCTCTCTCTTCATCCATCCCTCCATCATCCCCCACCTCTCTCTCTCTTCTTATATCTCTCTTCATCCATCCCTCCATCACCCCCACCTCTCTCTCTCTCTCTTCTTATCTCTCTCTTCATCCATCCCTCCAGCATCCCTCCCACCTCTCTCTCTCTCTTCATCCATCCCTCCATCATCCCCCCACCTCTCTCTCTCTCTTCATCCATCCCTCCATCATCCCCCCCACCTCTTTCTCTCTCTCTTCTTATCTCTCTCTTCATCCATCCCTCCAGCATCCTTCCCACCTCTCTCTCTCTTCATCCATCCCTCCATCACCCCCCACCTCTTTCTCTCTCTCTTCTTATCTCTCTCTTCATCCATCCCTCCATCATCCCCCCACCTCTCTCTCTCTTCTTATATCTCTCTTCATCCATCCCTCCATCACCCCCCACCTCTCTCTCTCTCTCTTCTTATCTCTCTCTTCATCCATCCCTCCATCATCCCCCCACCTCTCTCTCTCTTCATCCATCCCTCCATCATCCCCCCACCTCTTTCTCTCTCTCTCTTCTTATCTCTCTCTTCATCCATCCCTCCATCATCCCTCCCACCTCTCTCTCTCTCTCATCCATCCCTCCATCACCCCCACCTCTCTCTCTCTTCTTATCACTCTTCATCCATCCCTCCATCATCCCCCCACCTCTCTCTCTCTCTTCTTATCTGTCTCTTCATCCATCTCTCCATCACCCCCACCTCTTTCTCTCTCTCTTCTTATCTCTCTCTTCATCCATCCCTCCATCATCCCCCACCTCCTCTCTCTCTTCTTATATCTCTCTTCATCCATCCCTCCATCACCCCCACCTCTCTCTCTCTCTCTTCTTATCTCTCTCTTCATCCATCCCTCCAGCATCCCTCCCACCTCTCTCTCTCTCTTCATCCATCCCTCCATCATCCCCCCACCTCTCTCTCTCTTCTTATCTCTCTCTTCACCCATCCCTCCATCATCCCCCACCTCTCTCTCTCTTCATCCATCCCTCCATAATCCCCCCACCTCTCTCTCTCTTTTCTTATCTCTCTCTTCATCCATCCCTCCATAATCCCCCCACCTCTCTCTCTCTTTTCTTATCTCTCTCTTCATCCATCCCTCCATCATCCCCCCACCTCTCTCTCTCTTCTTATCTCTCTCTTCATCCATCCCTCCATCATCCCCCCACCTCTCTATCTCTCTCTTCATCCATCCCTCCATAATCCCCCCACCTCTCTCTCTCTGCTTATCTCTCTCTTCATCCATCCCTCCATCATCCCCCCACCTCTTTCTCTTTCTCTTCTTATCTCTCTCTTCACCCATCCCTCCAGCATCCCCCCACCTCTCTCTCTCTCTCTTCATCCATCCCTCCATAATCCCCCACCTCTCTCTCTCTGCTTATCTCTCTCTTCATCCATCCCTCCATCATCCCCCCACCTCTTTCTCTCTCTCTTCTAATATCTCTCTTCATCCATCCCTCGATCATCCCCCCACCTCTCTCTCTCTCTCTCTTCTTATCTCTCTCTTCATCCATCCCTCCATCATCCCCCCACCTCTCTCTCTCTTCATCCATCCCTCCATCATCCCCCCACCTCTTTCTCTCTCTCTTCTTATCTCTCTCTTCATCCATCCCTCCATCATCCCCCCAACCTCTCTCTCTCTTCTTATCTCTCTTCATCCATCTCTCCATCATCCCCCCACCTCTCTCTCTCTCTCTCTTCTTATCTCTCTCTTCACCCATCCCTCCATCATCCCCCACCTCTCTCTCTTCTTATTTCTCTCTTCATCCATCCCTCCATCATCCTCCACACCTCTCTCTCTCTTCATCCATCCATCCATCACCCCCCCACCTCTTTCTCTCTCTCTTCTTATATCTCTCTTCATCCATCCCTCCAACACCCCCCACCTCTTTCTCTCTCTCTTCTTATCTCTCTCTTCATCCATCCCTCCATCATCCCCCCCACCTCTTTCTCTCTCTCTTCTTATCTCTCTCTTCATCCATCCCTCCAGCATCCTTCCCACCTCTCTCTCTCTTCATCCATCCCTCCATCACCCCCACCTCTTTCTCTCTCTCTTCTTATCTCTCTCTTCATCCATCCCTCCATCATCCCCCCACCTCTCTCTCTCTTCTTATATCTCTCTTCATCCATCCCTCCATCACCCCCCACCTCTCTCTCTCTCTCTTCTTATCTCTCTCTTCATCCATCCCTCCATCATCCCCCCACCTCTCTCTCTCTTCATCCATCCCTCCATCATCCCCCCACCTCTTTCTCTCTCTCTCTTCTTATCTCTCTCTTCATCCATCCCTCCATCATCCCTCCCACCTCTCTCTCTCTCTTTCATCCATCCCTCCATCACCCCCACCTCTCTCTCTCTTCTTATCACTCTTCATCCATCCCTCCATCATCCCCCCACCTCTCTCTCTCTCTTCTTATCTGTCTCTTCATCCATCTCTCCATCACCCCCCACCTCTTTCTCTCTCTCTTCTTATCTCTCTCTTCATCCATCCCTCCATCATCCCCCCACCTCTCTCTCTCTTCTTATATCTCTCTTCATCCATCCCTCCATCACCCCCACCTCTCTCTCTCTCTCTTCTTATCTCTCTCTTCATCCATCCCTCCAGCATCCCTCCCACCTCTCTCTCTCTCTTCATCCATCCCTCCATCATCCCCCCCACCTCTCTCTCTCTTCTTATCTCTCTCTTCACCCATCCCTCCATCATCCCCCACCTCTCTCTCTCTTCATCCATCCCTCCATAATCCCCCCACCTCTCTCTCTCTTTTCTTATCTCTCTCTTCATCCATCCCTCCATAATCCCCCCACCTCTCTCTCTCTTTTCTTATCTCTCTCTTCATCCATCCCTCCATCATCCCCCCACCTCTCTCTCTCTTCTTATCTCTCTCTTCATCCATCCCTCCATCATCCCCCCACCTCTCTATCTCTCTCTTCATCCATCCCTCCATAATCCCCCCACCTCTCTCTCTCTGCTTATCTCTCTCTTCATCCATCCCTCCATCATCCCCCCACCTCTTTCTCTTTCTCTTCTTATCTCTCTCTTCACCCATCCCTCCAGCATCCCCCCACCTCTCTCTCTCTCTCTTCATCCATCCCTCCATAATCCCCCACCTCTCTCTCTCTGCTTATCTCTCTCTTCATCCATCCCTCCATCATCCCCCCACCTCTTTCTCTCTCTCTTCTAATATCTCTCTTCATCCATCCCTCGATCATCCCCCCACCTCTCTCTCTCTCTCTCTTCTTATCTCTCTCTTCATCCATCCCTCCATCATCCCCCCACCTCTCTCTCTCTTCATCCATCCCTCCATCATCCCCCCACCTCTTTCTCTCTCTCTTCTTATCTCTCTCTTCATCCATCCCTCCATCATCCCCCCAACCTCTCTCTCTCTTCTTATCTCTCTTCATCCATCTCTCCATCATCCCCCCACCTCTCTCTCTCTCTCTCTTCTTATCTCTCTCTTCACCCATCCCTCCATCATCCCCCACCTCTCTCTCTTCTTATTTCTCTCTTCATCCATCCCTCCATCATCCTCCACACCTCTCTCTCTCTTCATCCATCCATCCATCACCCCCACCTCTTTCTCTCTCTCTTCTTATATCTCTCTTCATCCATCCCTCCAACACCCCCACCTCTTTCTCTCTCTCTTCTTATCTCTCTCTTCATCCATCCCTCCATCATCCCCCCACCTCTCTCTCTCTTCTTATATCTCTCTTCATCCATCCCTCCAGCATCCCTCCCACCTCTCTCTCTCTCTTCATCCATCCCTCCATCATCCCCCCAACTCTCTCTCTCTTCATCCATCCCTCCATCATCCCCCCACCTCTTTCTCTCTCTCTTCTTATCTCTCTCTTCATCCATCCCTCCAGCATCCCTCCCACCTCTCTCTCTCTCTTCATCCATCCCTCCATCACCCCCCACCTCCTTCTCTCTCTCTTCTTATCTCTCTCTTCATCCATCCCTCCATCATCCCCCCACCTCTCTCTCTCTTCTTATATCTCTCTTCATCCATCCCTCCATCACCCCCACCTCTCTCTCTCTTCTTATCTCTCTCTTCATCCATCCCTCCATCATCCCCCCCCACCTCTCTCTCTCTTCATCCATCCCTCCATCATCCCCCCACCTCTTTCTCTCTCTCTCTTCTTATCTCTCTCTTCATCCATCCCTCCATCCTCCCTCCCACCTCTCTCTCTCTCTTCATCCATCCCTCCATCACCCCCACCTCTCTCTCTCTTCTTATCACTCTTCATCCATCCCTCCATCATCCCCCCACCTCTCTCTCTCTTCTTATCTGTCTCTTCATCCATCTCTCCATCACCCCCCACCTCTCTCTCTCTTCTTATATCTCTCTTCATCCATCCCTCCATCACCCCCCACCTCTCTCTCTCTTCTTATCACTCTTCATCCATCCCTCCATCATCCCCCACCTCTCTCGCTCTCTTCTTATCTCTCTCTTCACCCATCCCTCCATCATCCCCCACCTCTCTCTCTCTTCATCCATCCCTCCATAATCCCCCACCTCTCTCTCTCTTTTCTTATCTCTCTCTTCATCCATCCCTCCATAATCCCCCCACCTCTCTCTCTCTTTTCTTATCTCTCTCTTCATCCATCCCTCCATCATCCCCCCACCTCTCTCTCTCTTCTTATCTCTCTCTTCATCCATCCCTCCATCATCCCCCCACCTCTCTATCTCTCTCTTCATCCATCCCTCCATAATCCCCCCACCTCTCTCTCTCTGCTTACTTCTCTCTTCATCCACCCCTCCATCATCCCCCCACCTCTTTCTCTCTCTCTTCTTATCTCTCTCTTCACCCATCCCTCCATCATCCCCCCACCTCTCTCCGTCTCTCTTCATCCATCCCTCCATAATCCCACCACCTCTCTCTCTGCTTATCTCTCTCTTCATCCATCCCTCCATCATCCCCCCACCTCTCTCTCTCTTCTTATATCTCTCTTCATCCATCCCTCCATCACCCCCCACCTCTCTCTCTCTTCTTATCTCTCTCTTCATCCATCCCTCCATCATCCCCCCACCTCTCTCTCTCTTCATCCATCCCTCCATCATCCCCCCACCTCTTCTCTCTCTCTCTTCTTATCTCTCTCTTCATCCATCCCTCCATCATCCCTCCCACCTCTCTCTCTCTCTTCATCCATCCCTCCATCACCCCCACCTCTCTCTCTCTTCTTATCACTCTTCATCCATCCCTCCATCATCCCCCCACCTCTCTCTCTCTCTTCTTATCTGTCTCTTCATCCATCTCTCCATCACCCCCACCTCTCTCTCTCTTCTTATATCTCTCTTCATCCATCCCTCCATCACCCCCCACCTCTCTCTCTCTTCTTATCACTCTTCATCCATCCCTCCATCACCCCCCACCTCTCTCTCTCTGCTTATCTCTCTCTTCATCCATCCCTCCATCATCCCTCCCACCTCTCTCTCTCTCTTCATCCATCCCTCCATCACCCCCACCTCTCTCTCTCTTCTTATCACTCTTCATCCATCCCTCCATCATCCCCCCACCTCTCTCGCTCTCTTCTTATCTCTCTCTTCACCCATCCCTCCATCATCCCCCACCTCTCTCTCTCTCATCCATCCCTCCATAATCCCCCCACCTCTCTCTCTCTTTTCTTATCTCTCTCTTCATCCATCCCTCCATAATCCCCCCACCTCTCTCTCTCTTTTCTTATCTCTCTCTTCATCCATCCCTCCATCATCCCCCCACCTCTCTCTCTCTTCTTATCTCTCTCTTCATCCATCCCTCCATCATCCCCCCACCTCTCTATCTCTCTCTTCATCCATCCCTCCATAATCCCCCCACCTCTCTCTCTCTGCTTACTTCTCTCTTCATCCACCCCTCCATCATCCCCCCACCTCTTTCTCTCTCTCTTCTTATCTCTCTCTTCACCCATCCCTCCATCATCCCCCCACCTCTCTCTCTCTCTCTTCATCCATACCTCCATAATCCCCCCCACCTCTCTCTCTCTGCTTATCTCTCTCTTCATCCATCCCTCCATCATCCCCCCACCTCTTTCTCTCTCTCTTCTAATATCTCTCTTCATCCATCCCTCGATCATCCCCCCACCTCTCTCTCTTCATCCATCCCTCCATCATCCCCCACCTCTCTCTCTCTCTCTCTTCTTATCTCTCTCTTCATCCATCCCTCCATCATCCCCCACCTCTCTCTCTCTTCATCCATCCCTCCATCATCCCCCCACCTCTTTCTCTCTCTCTTCTTATCTCTCTCTTCATCCATCCCTCCATCATCCCCCCAACCTCTCTCTCTCTTCTTATCTCTCTTCATCCATCTCTCCATCATCCCCCCACCTCTCTCTCTCTCTCTTCTTATCTCTCTCTTCACCCATCCCTCCATCATCCCCCACCTCTCTCTCTTCTTATCTCTCTCTTCATCCATCCCTCCATCATCCCCCACACCTCTCTCTCTCTCTTCATCCATCCATCCATCATCCCCCCACCTCTTTCTCTCTCTCTTCTTATATCTCTCTTCATCCATCCCTCCATCACCCCCCACCTCTTTCTCTCTCTCTTCTTATCTCTCTCTTCATCCATCCCTCCATCATCCCCCCACCTCTCTCTCTCTTCTTATATCTCTCTTCATCCATCCCTCCATCACCCCCCACCTCTCTCTCTCTCTCTTCTTATCTCTCTCTTCATCCATCCCTCCAGCATCCCTCCCACCTCTCTCTCTCTCTTCATCCATCCCTCTCTCCCCCCCACCTCTCTCTCTCTTCATCCATCCCTCCATCATCCCCCCACCTCTTTCTCTCTCTCTCTTCTTATCTCTCTCTTCATCCACCCTCCAGCATCCCTCCCACCTCTCTCTCTCTCTTCATCCATCCCTCCATCACCCCCACCTCTTTCTCTCTCTCTTCTTATCTCTCTCTTCATCCATCCCTCCATCACCCCCCACCTCTTTCTCTCTCTCTTCTAATATCTCTCTTCATCCATCCCTCGATCATCCCCCCACCTCTCTCTCTTCATCCATCCCTCCATCATCCCCCCACCTCCCTCTCTCTCTCTCTTCTTATCTCTCTCTTCATCCATCCCTCCATCATCCCCCCACTCTCTCTCTCTTCATCCATCCCTCCATCATCCCCCCACCTCTTTCTCTCTCTCTTCTTATCTCTCTCTTCATCCATCCCTCCATCATCCCCCCAACCTCTCTCTCTCTTCTTATCTCTCTTCATCCATCTCTCCATCATCCCCCCACCTCTCTCTCTCTCTCTCTTTATCTCTCTCTTCACCCATCCCTCCATCATCCCCCACACCTCTCTCTCTCTCTTCATCCATCCATCCATCATCCCCCCACCTCTTTCTCTCTCTCTTCTTATATCTCTCTTCATCCATCCCTCCATCATACCCCACACCTCTCTCTCTCTCTTCATCCATCCATCCATCATCCCCCCACCTCTTTCTCTCTCTCTTCTTATATCTCTCTTCATCCATCCCTCCATCATCCCCCACACCTCTCTCTCTCTTCTTATCTCTCTCTTCATCCATCCTCCAGCATCCCTCCCACCTCTCTCTCTCTTTTCATCCATCCCTCCATCATCCCCCCACCCCTCTCTCTCTTCATCCATCCCTCCATCATCCCCCCACCTCTTTCTCTCTCTATTCTTATCTCTCTCTTCATCCATCCCTCCATCATCCCCCCACCTCTCTCTCTCTTCTTATATCTCTCTTCATCCATCCCTCCATCACCCCCACCTCTCTCTCTCTCTTCTTATCTCTCTCTTCATCCATCCCTCCATCATCCCCCCACCTCTTTCTCTCTCTCTTCTTATCTCTCTCTTCATCCATCCCTCCATCATCCCCCCAACCTCTCTCTCTCTTCTTATCTCTCTTCATCCATCTCTCCATCATCCCCCCACCTCTCTCTCTCTTCTTATCTCTCTCTTCACCCATCCCTCCATCATCCCCCACCTCTCTCTCTTCTTATCTCTCTCTTCATCCATCCCTCCATCATCCCCCACACCTCTCTCTCTCTCTCATCCATCCATCCATCATCCCCCCACCTCTTTCTCTCTCTCTTCTTATATCTCTCTTCATCCATCCCTCCATCACCCCCCACCTCTTTCTCTCTCTCTTCTTATCTCTCTCTTCATCCATCCCTCCATCATCCCCCCACCTCTCTCTCTCTTCTTATATCTCTCTTCATCCATCCCTCCATCACCCCCACCTCTCTCTCTCTCTCTTCTTATCTCTCTCTTCATCCATCCCTCCAGCATCCCTCCCACCTCTCTCTCTCTCTTCATCCATCCCTCTCTCCCCCCCACCTCTCTCTCTCTTCATCCATCCCTCCATCATCCCCCCCACCTCTTTCTCTCTCTCTTCTTATCTCTCTCTTCATCCACCCCTCCAGCATCCCTCCCACCTCTCTCTCTCTCTTCATCCATCCCTCCATCATCCCCCCACCTCTTTCTCTCTCTCTTCTTATCTCTCTCTTCATCCACCCTCCAGCATCCCCCCACCTCTCTCTCTCTTCATCCATCCCTCCATCATCCCCCCACCTCTTTCTCTCTCTCTCTTCTTATCTCTCTCTTCATCCATCCCTCCATCATCCCTCCCACCTCTCTCTCTCTTTCATCCATCTCTCCATCACCCCCCACCTCTCTCTCTCTCTTCTTATATCTCTCTTCATCCATCCCTCCATCACCCCCCACCTCTCTCTCTCTTCTTATCACTCTTCATCCATCCCTCCATCATCCCCCCACCTCTCTCGCTCTCTTCTTATCTCTCTCTTCATCCATCCCTCCATCATCCCCCCACCTCTTTCTCTCTCTCTTCTTATCTCTCTCTTCACCCATCCCTCCATCATCCCCCACCTCTCTCTCTCTTCATCCATCCCTCCATCATCCCCCACACCTCTCTCTCTCTCTTCATCCATCCATCATCCCCCCACCTCTTTCTCTCTCTCTTCTTATATCTCTCTTCATCCATCCCTCCATCATCCCCCACACTCTCTCTCTCTCTTCATCCATCCATCAATCATCCCCCCACCTCTTTCTCTCTCTCTTCTTATATCTCTCTTCATCCATCCCTCCATCATCCCCCACACCTCTCTCTCTCTTTCTTATCTCTCTCTTCATCCATCCCTCCAGCATCCCTCCCACCTCTCTCTCTCTCTTCATCCATCCCTCCATCATCCCCCCACCTCTCTCTCTCTTCATCCATCCCTCCATCATCCCCCCACCTCTTTCTCTCTCTCTTCTTATCTCTCTCTTCATCCATCCCTCCATCATCCCCCACCTCTCTCTCTCTTCATCCATCCCTCCATCACCCCCCACCTCTTTCTCTCTCTCTTCTTATCTCTCTCTTCATCCATCCCTCCATCATCCCCCCACCTCTCTCTCTCTTCTTATATCTCTCTTCATCCATCCCTCCATCACCCCCACCTCTCTCTCTCTCTTCTTATCTCTCTCTTCATCCATCCCTCCATCATCCCCCCACCTCTTTCTCTCTCTCTCTTCTTATCTCTCTCTTCATCCATCCCTCCATCATCCCTCCCACCTCTCTCTCTTCATCCATCCCTCCATCACCCCCACCTCTCTCTCTCTCTCTTCTTATCACTCTTCATCCATCCCTCCATCATCCCCCCACCTCTCTCTCTCTCTTCTTATCTGTCTCTTCATCCATCTCTCCATCACCCCCACCTCTCTCTCTCTTCTTATATCTCTCTTCATCCATCCCTCCATCACCCCCACCTCTCTCTCTCTTCTTATCACTCTTCATCCATCCCTCCATCATCCCCCCACCTCTCTCGCTCTCTTCTTATCTCTCTCTTCACCCATCCCTCCATCATCCCCCACCTCTCTCTCTCTTCATCCATCCCTCCATAATCCCCCCACCTCTCTCTCTCTTTTCTTATCTCTCTCTTCATCCATCCCTCCATCATCCCCCCACCTCTCTCTCTCTTCTTATATCTCTCTTCATCCATCCCTCCATCATCCCCCCACCTCTCTCTCTCTTCTTATCTCTCTTCATCCATCCCTCCATCATCCCCCCACCTCTCTATCTCTCTCTTCATCCATCCCTCCATCATCCCCCCATCTCTTTCTCTCTCTTTTCTTATCTCTCTCTTCACCCATCCCTCCATCATCCCCCCACCTCTCTCTCTCTTCATCCATCCCTCCATAATCCCCCCACCTCTCTCTCTCTCTGCTTATCTCTCTCTTCATCCATCCCTCCATCATCCCCCCACCTCTTTCTCTCTCTCTTCTAATATCTCTCTTCATCCATCCCTCGATCATCCCCCCACCTCTCTCTCTTCATCCATCCCTCCATCATCCCCCCACCTCCCTCTCTCTCTCTTCTTATCTCTCTCTTCATCCATCCCTCCATCATCCCCCCACTCTCTCTCTCTTCATCCATCCCTCCATCATCCCCCCACCTCTTTCTCTCTCTCTTCTTATCTCTCTCTTCATCCATCCCTCCATCATCCCCCAACCTCTCTCTCTCTTCTTATCTCTCTTCATCCATCTCTCCATCATCCCCCCACCTCTCTCTCTCTCTCTCTTCTTATCTGTCTCTTCATCCATCTCTCCATCACCCCCACCTCTCTCTCTCTTCTTATATCTCTCTTCATCCATCCCTCCATCACCCCCACCTCTCTCTCTTCTTATCACTCTTCATCCATCCCTCCATCATCCCCCACCTCTCTCGCTCTCTTCTTATCTCTCTCTTCACCCATCCCTCCATCATCCCCCACCTCTCTCTCTCTTCATCCATCCCTCCATAATCCCCCCACCTCTCTCTCTCTTTTCTTATCTCTCTCTTCATCCATCCCTCCATCATCCCCCCACCTCTCTCTCTCTTCTTATATCTCTCTTCATCCATCCCTCCATCATCCCCCCACCTCTCTCTCTCTTCTTATCTCTCTTCATCCATCCCTCCATCATCCCCCCACCTCTCTATCTCTCTCTTCATCCATCCCTCCATCATCCCCCATCTCTTTCTCTCTCTTTTCTTATCTCTCTCTTCACCCATCCCTCCATCATCCCCCCACCTCTCTCTCTCTTCATCCATCCCTCCATAATCCCCCCACCTCTCTCTCTCTCTGCTTATCTCTCTCTTCATCCATCCCTCCATCATCCCCCCACCTCTTTCTCTCTCTCTTCTAATATCTCTCTTCATCCATCCCTCGATCATCCCCCCACCTCTCTCTCTTCATCCATCCCTCCATCATCCCCCCACCTCCCTCTCTCTCTCTTCTTATCTCTCTCTTCATCCATCCCTCCATCATCCCCCCACTCTCTCTCTCTTCATCCATCCCTCCATCATCCCCCCACCTCTTTCTCTCTCTCTTCTTATCTCTCTCTTCATCCATCCCTCCATCATCCCCCCCAACCTCTCTCTCTCTTCTTATCTCTCTTCATCCATCTCTCCATCATCCCCCCACCTCTCTCTCTCTCTCTCTTCTTATCTCTCTCTTCACCCATCCCTCCATCATCCCCCACACCTCTCTCTCTCTCTTCATCCATCCATCCATCCATCATCCCCCCACCTCTTTCTCTCTCTCTTCTTATATCTCTCTTCATCCATCCCTCCATCATACCCCACACTCTCTCTCT
Source organism: Oncorhynchus gorbuscha (assembly GCF_021184085.1). Taxonomy (NCBI): domain Eukaryota; kingdom Metazoa; phylum Chordata; class Actinopteri; order Salmoniformes; family Salmonidae; genus Oncorhynchus; species Oncorhynchus gorbuscha. The sequence continues at coordinate 80,882,675 of NC_060187.1, forward strand.
CTCTTCATCCATCCATCCATCATCCCCCCACCTCTTTCTCTCTCTCTTCTTATATCTCTCTTCATCCATCCCTCCATCATCCCCCACACCTCTCTCTCTCTCTTCTTATCTCTCTCTTCATCCATCCCTCCAGCATCCCTCCCACCTCTCTCTCTCTCTTCATCCATCCCTACATCATCCCCCCACCCCTCTCTCTCTTCATCCATCCCTCCATCATCCCCCCCACCTCTTTCTCTCTCTCTTCTTATCTCTCTCTTCATCCATCCCTCCAGCATCCCTCCCACCTCTCTCTCTCTCTTTCATCCATCCTTCCATCACCCCCCACCTCTTTCTCTCTCTATTCTTATCTCTCTCTTCATCCATCCCTCCATCATCCCCCCACCTCTCTCTCTCTTCTTATATCTCTCTTCATCCATCCCTCCATCACCCCCACCTCTCTCTCTCTCTTCTTATCTCTCTCTTCATCCATCCCTCCATCATCCCTCCCACCTCTCTCTCTCTCTTCATCCATCCCTCCATCACCCCCACCTCTCTCTCTCTTCTTATCACTCTTCATCCATCCCTCCATCATCCCCCCACCTCTCTCTCTCTCTTCTTATCTGTCTCTTCATCCATCTCTCCATCACCCCCACCTCTCTCTCTCTTCTTATATCTCTCTTCATCCATCCCTCCATCACCCCCACCTCTCTCTCTCTTCTTATCACTCTTCATCCATCCCTCCATCATCCCCCCACCTCTCTCGCTCTCTTCTTATCTCTCTCTTCACCCATCCCTCCATCATCCCCCACCTCTCTCTCTCTTCATCCATCCCTCCATAATCCCCCCACCTCTCTCTCTCTTTTCTTATCTATCTCTTCATCCATCCCTCCATAATCCCCCCACCTCTCTCTCTCTTTTCTTATCTCTCTCTTCATCCATCCCTCCATCATCCCCCCACCTCTCTCTCTCTTCTTATCTCTCTCTCATCCATCCCTCCATCATCCCCCCACCTCTCTATCTCTCTCTTCATCCATCCCTCCATAATCCCCTCACCTCTTTCTCTCTCTCTTCTTATCTCTCTCTTCACCTATCCCTCCATCATCCCCCCATCTCTCTCTCTCTTCATCCATCCCTCCATAATCCCCCCACCTCTCTCTCTCTCTGCTTATCTCTCTCTTCATCCATCCCTCCATCATCCCCCCACCTCTTTCTCTCTCTCTTCTAATATCTCTCTTCATCCATCCCTCGATCATCCCCCGACCTCTCTCTCTTCATCCATCCCTCCATCATCCCCCACCTCTCTCTCTCTCTTCTTATCTCTCTCTTCATCCATCCCTCCATCATCCCCCACCTCTCTCTCTCTTCATCCATCCCTCCATCATCCCCCCACCTCTTTCTCTCTCTCTTCTTATCTCTCTCTTCATCCATCCCTCCATCATCCCCCAACCTCTCTCTCTCTTCTAATATCTCTCTTCATCCATCCCTCGATCATCCCCCCACCTCTCTCTCTTCATCCATCCCTCCATCATCCCCCCACCTCTCTCTCTCTCTCTTCTTATCTCTCTCTTCATCCATCCCTCCATCATCCCCCCACCTCTCTCTCTCTTCATCCATCCCTCCAGCATCTCTCCCACCTCTCGCTCTCTCTTCATCCATCCCTCCATCATCCCCCCACCTCTCTCTCTCTCATCCATCCCTCCATCATCCCCCCACCTCTTTCTCTCTCTTCTTATCTCTCTCTTCATCCATCCCTCCAGCATCCCTCCCACCTCTCTCTCTCTTCATCCATCCCTCCATCACCCCCCACCTCTTTCTCTCTCTCTTCTTATCTCTCTTTCATCCATCCCTCCATCATCCCCCCACCTCTCTCTCTCTTCTTATATCTCTCTTCATCCATCCCTCCATCACCCCACCTCTCTCTCTCTCTTCTTATCTCTCTCTTCATCCATCCCTCCATCATCCCCCCACCTCTCTCTCTCTCTTCATCCATCCCTCCATCACCCCCACCTCTCTCTCTTTCTTATCACTCTTCATCCATCCCTCCATCATCCCCCACCTCTCTCTCTCTCTTCTTATCTGTCTCTTCATCCATCTCTCCATCACCCCCACCTCTCTCTCTTTCTTATATCTCTCTTCATCCTTCCCTCCATCATCCCCTCACCTCTCTCGCTCTCTTCTTATCTCTCTCTTCACCCATCCCTCCATCATCCCCCACCTCTCTCTCTCTTCATCCATCCCTCCATAATCCCCCCACCTCTCTCTCTCTTTTCTTATCTATCTCTTCATCCATCCCTCCATAATCCCCACCTTTCTCTCTCTTTTCTTATCTCTCTCTTCATCCATCCCTCCATCATCCCCCCACCTCTCTCTCTCTTCTTATCTCTCTCTTCATCCATCCCTCCATCATCCCCCCACCTCTCTATCTCTCTCTTCATCCATCCCTCCATAATCCCCCCACCTCTCTCTCTCTGCTTATCTCTCTCTTCATCCATCCCTCCATCATCTCCCCACCTCTTTCTCTCTCTCTTCTAATATCTCTCTTCACCCATCCCTCCATCATCCCCCCACCTCTCTCTCTCTCTCTTCATCCATCCCTCCATCATCCCCCCACCTCTTTCTCTCTCTCTTCTAATATCTCTCTTCATCCATCCCTCGATCATCACCCCCACCTCTCTCTCTTCATCCATCCCTCCATCATCCCCCCCACCTCTTTCTCTTTCTCTTCTTATCTCTCTCTTCATCCATCCCTCCAGCATCCCTCCCACCTCTCTCTCTCTCTTCATCCATCCCTCCATCACCCCCCACCTCTTTCTCTCTCTTCTTATCTATCTCTTCATCCATCCCTCCATCATCCCCCCACCTCTCTCTCTCTTCTTATATCTCTCTTCATCCATCCCTCCATCACCCCCACCTCTCTCTCTCTCTCTTCTTATCTCTCTCTTCATCCATCCCTCCATCATCCCCCCCACCTCTCTCTCTCTTCTTATCTCTCTCTTCATCCATCCCTCCATCATCCCCCCACCTCTCTATCTCTCTCTTCATCCATCCCTCCATAATCCCCCCACCTCTCTCTCTCTGCTTAGCTCTCTCTTCATCCATCCCTCCATCATCCCCCCACCTCTTTCTCTCTCTCTTCTTATCTCTCTCTTCACCCATCCCTCCATCATCCCCCCACCTCTCTCTCTCTCTCTTCATCCATCCCTCCATAATCCCCCCACCTCTCTCTCTCTCTGCTTATCTCTCTCTTCATCCATCCCTCCATCATCTCCCCCCACCTCTCTCTCTCTCTCTCTCTCTTCTTATCTCTCTCTTCATCCATCCCTCCATCATCCCCCCACCTCTCTCTCTCTTCATCCATCCCTCCATCATCCCCCCACCTCTTTCTCTTTCTCTTCTTATCTCTCTCTTCATCCATCCCTCCAGCATCCCTCCCACCTCTCTCTCTCTCTTCATCCATCCCTCCATCACCCCCACCTCTTTCTCTCTCTTCTTATCTATCTCTTCATCCATCCCTCCATCATCCCCCCACCTCTCTCTCTCTTCTTATATCTCTCTTCATCCATCCCTCCATCACCCCCACCTCTCTCTCTCTCTTCTTATCTCTCTCTTCATCCATCCCTCCATCATCGCCCCCACCTCTCTCTCTCTTCTTATCTCTCTCTTCATCCATCCCTCCATCATCCCCCCACCTCTCTATCTCTCTCTTCATCCATCCCTCCATAATCCCCCCACCTCTCTCTCTCTGCTTATCTCTCTCTTCATCCATCCCTCCATCATCCCCCCACCTCTTTCTCTCTCTCTTCTTATCTCTCTCTTCACCCATCCCTCCATCATCCCCCCACCTCTCTCTCTCTCTTCATCCATCCCTCCATAATCCCCCCACCTCTCTCTCTCTCTCTGCTTATCTCTCTCTTCATCCATCCCTCCATCATCTCCCCACCTCTTTCTCTCTCTCTTCTAATATCTCTCTTCACCCATCCCTCCATCATCCCCCCACTCTCTCTCTCTCTCTTCATCCATCCCTCCATCATCCCCCCACCTCTTTCTCTCTCTCTTCTAATATCTCTCTTCATCCATCCCTCGATCATCACCCCCACCTCTCTCTCTTCATCCATCCCTCCATCATCCCCCCACCTCTCTCTCTCTCTCTCTTCTTATCTCTCTTCATCCATCCCTCCATCATCCCCCCACCTCTCTCTCTCTTCATCCATCCCTCCATCATCCCCCCACCTCTTTCTCTTTCTCTTCTTATCTCTCTCTTCATCCATCCCTCCAGCATCCCTCCCACCTCTCTCTCTCTCTTCATCCATCCCTCCATCACCCCCACCTCTTTCTCTCTCTTCTTATCTATCTCTTCATCCATCCCTCCATCATCCCCCACCTCTCTCTCTCTTCTTATATCTCTCTTCATCCATCCCTCCATCACCCCCACCTCTCTCTCTCTCTCTTCTTATCTCTCTCTTCATCCATCCCTCCATCATCCCCCCACCTCTCTCTCTCTTCATCCATCCCTCCATCATCCCCCCACCTCTTTCTCTCTCTCTCTTCTTATCTCTCTCTTCATCCATCCCTCCATCATCCCTCCCACCTCTGTCTCTCTCTTCATCCATCCCTCCATCACCCCCACCTCTCTCTCTCTTCTTATCACTCTTCATCCATCCCTCCATCATCCCCCCACCTCTCTCTCTCTTCTTATCTGTCTCTTCATCCATCTCTCCATCACCCCCCACCTCTCTCTCTCTTCTTATATCTCTCTTCATCCATCCCTCCATCATCCCCCCACCTCTCTCTCTCTTCTTATATCTCTCTTCATCCATCCCTCCATCACCCCCACCTCTCTCTCTCTCTCTTCTTATCTCTCTCTTCATCCATCCCTCCATCATCGCCCCCACCTCTCTCTCTCTTCTTATCTCTCTCTTCATCCATCCCTCCATCATCCCCCCACCTCTCTATCTCTCTCTTCATCCATCCCTCCATAATCCCCCCACCTCTCTCTCTCTGCTTATCTCTCTCTTCATCCATCCCTCCATCATCCCCCCACCTCTTTCTCTCTCTCTTCTTATCTCTCTCTTCACCCATCCCTCCATCATCCCCCCACCTCTCTCTCTCTCTCTTCATCCATCCCTCCATAATCCCCCCACCTCTCTCTCTCTCTCTGCTTATCTCTCTCTTCATCCATCCCTCCATCATCTCCCCCACCTCTTTCTCTCTCTCTTCTAATATCTCTCTTCACCCATCCCTCCATCATCCCCCCACCTCTCTCTCTCTCTCTTCATCCATCCCTCCATCATCCCCCCACCTCTTTCTCTCTCTCTTCTAATATCTCTCTTCATCCATCCCTCGATCATCACCCCCACCTCTCTCTCTTCATCCATCCCTCCATCATCCCCCCACCTCTCTCTCTCTCTCTCTTCTTATCTCTCTCTTCATCCATCCCTCCATCATCCCCCCACCTCTCTCTCTCTTCATCCATCCCTCCATCATCCCCCCACCTCTTTCTCTTTCTCTTCTTACTTTCTCTCTCTTCATCCATCCCTCCAGCATCCCTCCCACCTCTCTCTCTCTCTTCATCCATCCCTCCATCACCCCCACCTCTTTCTCTCTCTTCTTATCTATCTCTTCATCCATCCCTCCATCATCCCCCCACCTCTCTCTCTCTTCTTATATCTCTCTTCATCCATCCCTCCATCACCCCCACCTCTCTCTCTCTCTCTTCTTATCTCTCTCTTCATCCATCCCTCCATCATCCCCCCCACCTCTCTCTCTCTTCATCCATCCCTCCATCATCCCCCCACCTCTTTCTCTCTCTCTCTCTTATCTCTCTCTTCATCCATCCCTCCATCATCCCTCCCACCTCTGTCTCTCTCTTCATCCATCCCTCCATCACCCCCACCTCTCTCTCTCTTCTTATCACTCTTCATCCATCCCTCCATCATCCCCCCACCTCTCTCTCTCTTCTTATCTGTCTCTTCATCCATCTCTCCATCACCCCCCACCTCTCTCTCTCTTCTTATATCTCTCTTCATCCATCCCTCCATCATCCCCCCACCTCTCTCGCTCTCTTCTTATCTCTCTCTTCACCCATCCCTCCATCATCCCCCACCTCTCTCTCTCTTCATCCATCCCTTCATAATCCCCCCACCTCTCTATCTCTTTTCTTATCTCTCTCTTCATCCATCCCTCCATAATCCCCCCACCTCTCTCTCTCTTTTCTTATCTCTCTCTTCATCCATCCCTCCATCATCCCCCCACCTCTCTCTCTCTTCTTATCTCTCTTCATCCATCCCTCCATCATCCCCCCACCTCTCTATCTCTCTCTTCATCCATCCCTCCATAATCCCCCACCTCTCTCTCTCTGCTTATCTCTCTCTTCATCCATCCCTCCATCATCCCCCCACCTCTTTCTCTCTCTCTTCTTATCTCTCTCTTCACCCATCCCTCCATCATCCCCCCACCTCTCTCTCTCTGCTTATCTCTCTCTTCATCCATCCCTCCATAATCCCCCCACCTCTCTCTCTCTCTGCTTATCTCTCTCTTCATCCATCCCTCCATCATCCCCCCACCTCTTTCTCTCTCTCTTCTAATATCTCTCTTCATCCATCCCTCGATCATCCCCCCACCTCTCTCTCTTCATCCATCCCTCCATCATCCCCCTCCTCTCTCTCTCTCTCTCTTCTTATCTCTCTCTTCATCCATCCCTCCATCATCCCCCCACCTCTCTCTCTCTTCATCCATCCTTCCATCATCCCCCACCTCTTTCTCTCTCTCTTCTTATCTCTCTCTTCATCCATCCCTCCATCATCCCCCCAACCTCTCTCTCTCTTCTTATCTCTCTTCATCCATCTCTCCATCATCCCCCCTCTCTCTCTCTCTTCTTATCTCTCTCTTCACCCATCCCTCCATCATCCCCCACCTCTCTCTCTTCTTATCTCTCTCTTCATCCATCCCTCCATCATCCCCCACACCTCTCTCTCTCTTCATCCATCCATCCATCATCCCCCCACCTCTTTCTCTCTCTCTTCTTATATCTCTCTTCATCCATCCCTCATCATCCCCCACACCTCTCTCTCTCTCTTCATCCATCCATCATCCCCCCACCTCTTTCTCTCTCTTTCTTATATCTCTCTTCATCCCCCACACCTCTCTCTCTCTCTTCATCCATCCCTCCATCATCCCCCACCTCTCTCTCTTATCTCTCTCCTCATCCATCCCTCCATCATCCCCCACACCTCTCTCTCTCTTCATCCATCCCTCCATCATCCCCCCACCTCTTTCTCTCTCTCTTCTTATCTCTCTCTTCATCCATCCCTCCATCATCCCCCCACCTCTCTCTCTCTTCATCCACCCCTCCATCATCCCCCCACCTCTTTCTCTCTCTCTTCTTATCTCTCTCTTCACCCATCCCTCCATAATCCCCCCCAACTCTCTCTCTCTTCTTATCTTTCTGTGTGTGTGTGTGCATTTGGTGTGCGTGCATGTAACAAAGCGTTGCATCTCTGTGGTCGTGACATTTCAGAGGCTGAACGAGTCATGACTGAATCATCGTCTCCCTCCCCCTCTCTCTCTCTCTGAGTCATCCTCTCTCACGGGCATCTTTGCTTTCATCCTTCTCCCCCCTTCTGTCTCTCCGTATTTTCTCTCTCCCCTACTTTTCTTCTATGTTCGTCTCGTTCTTGGCCAGCTCCTCCACCCAACTTCCTCTCTCCTGTTTGTCTGTGGGCTCTAACTCTCTCTCTCTCTCTCTCTCTCTCTCTCTCTCTCTCTCTCTCTCTCTCTCTCTCTCTCTCTCTCTCTCTCTCTCTCTCTCTCTCTCTCTCTCTCTCTCTCTCTCTCTGTCCCATTCTCTCTCTCTCTCTCTCTCTCTCTCTCTCTCTCTCTCTCTCTCTCTCTCTCTCTCTCTCGCTCTCTCTGTCCCATTGTCTCTCTCTCTCTCTCTCTCTCTCTCTCTCTCTCTCTCTCTCTCTCTCTCTCTCTCTCTCTCTCTCTGTCTTATTCTCTCTCTCTCTCTCTCTCTCTCTCTCTCTCTCTCTCCCATTCTCTCTCTCTCTCTCTCTCTCTCTCTCTCTCTCTCTCTCTCTCTCTCTCTCTCTGTCCCATTCTCTCTCTCTCTCTCTCTCTCTCTCTCTCTCTCTCTCTCTCTCTCTCTCTCTCTCTGTCTGTCCCATTCTCTCTCTCTCTCTCTCTCTCTCTCTCTCTCTCTCTCTCTCTCTCTCTCTCTCTTCCCATCTCTCTCTCTCTCTCTCTCTCTCTCTCTCTCTCTCTCTCTCTCTCTCTCTCTGTCTGTCCCATTCTCTCTCTCTCTCTCTCTCTCTCTCTCTCTCTCTCTCTCTCTCTCTCTCTCTCTCTCTCTCTCTCTCTCTCTCTCTCTCTCAAATTCAAATTCAAGCTGCTTTATTGGCATGAAAAACATTGTGTCAATATTGCCAAAGCAACAATGTATACAATATACCTTGTAACAAAATTATAAATGATAGCAAATAATAATATAAAATGGTAGTAAATAATAATAATACAAAATTAAATACAAAAATAATAACAATAAAATGGTAACAGTCAATAGTAGAAATGTAATAAATATAAAATCAAATTATGGAAAATGAAACTAACTAATGACTGTTACTAAATAACGGTCATCTTTTTCTTTATATCAGTACTACAACTGCAATCATCATTACTACGACTATTACTACCATCACTAAACCGTTATCACTACCATTACCACCAATATTTGGAATGAGATAAACATTAATAATTATAGTCATAACAATAATAGTAATAATAAGTAAGTTACTGTTTACTATGCAGATGTTATTATTCAGTGTCCCTCAGGCTATGGCAGGAAAATACATGTTTGGCTGCAAGAGGAGCCATTGCTCCTTCGCCCAAGAGTATTCTTAGTTTTTCCTCTGGGTTCAATTTGTAAAAATGTGGAATATATGTAGTCATTTCTGTGAATAATGAA
>NC_060187.1:80896615-80921615 GCF_021184085.1 Oncorhynchus gorbuscha
ATCACTGGCCTACTAGAACATAATGAGATTCAATGAGAGCACCATGATATGTTTTATGAACTGAGTATCTACATCTAGTATCAGAGCTATCTAACTCCTCTCCTTTTCTCCTCCCTCTCTTCTCTTCCCCCCTCTCTCCACCCCCTCTCCTCCTGGTGTGCCCCTCTTCCAGAAGACAGGAAGTTGTTTGTGGGCATGCTGGGTAAACAGCAGAGTGATGAAGACGTCAAGAGGCTGTTTGAGCCCTTTGGCACTATAGACGAGTGTACTGTACTACGGGGGCCAGACGGCACCAGTAAAGGTTGTGCGTTTGTGAAGTACCAGGGACATGCTGAAGCTCAGGCTGCCATTAGCACCCTGCATGGGAGCCGCACACTGCCTGTAAGTCACAGATAAGTCTTCCTACCTCTCCCTCTGTAAGTCACAGACAAGTCTTCCAACCTCTCCATCTGTAAGTCACAGACATGTCATCCTACCTATCCCTCTGTAAGTCATAGACAAGTCTTCTTACCTCTCCCTCTGCAAGTCACAGACAAGTCTTCCTACCTCTTCCCCTGTAAGTCACAGACAAGTCGTCCTACCTCTCCCTCTGTAAGTCAAGACGAGTCATCCTACCCCTCCCTCTGTAAGTCACAGACAAGGCTTCCTACCTCTCCCTCTGTAAGTCACAGACAAGTCATCCTATCTCTCCCTCTGTAAGTCACAGACAAGTCATCCTACCTCTCACTCTGTAAGTTACAGACAAGTCTTCCTACCTCTCCCTCTGTAAGTCACAGACAAGTCTTCCTACCTCTCCCTCTGTAAGTCACAGACAAGTCGTCCTACCTCTCCCTCTTTAAGTCACAGACAAGTCTTCCTACCTCTCCCTCTGTAAGTCACAGACAAGTCGTCCTACCTCTACCTCTTTAAGTCACAGACAAGTCTTCCTACCTCTCCCTCTGTAAGTCACAGACATGTCATCCTACCTCTCCCTCTGTAAGTCACAGACAAGTCTTCTTACCTCTCCCTCTGCAAGTCACAGACAATTCTTCCAACCTATCCCTCTGTAAGTCACAGACAAGTCTTCCTACCTCTCCCTCTGTAAGTCACAGACAAGTCTTCCAACATCTCCCTCAGTAAGTCACAGACAGGTCATCCTACCTCTCCCTCTGTAAGTCACAGACAAGTCATCCTACCTCTCCCTCTGTAAGTCACAGACAAGTCTTCCAACATCTCCCTCAGTAAGTCACAGACAGGTCATCCTACCTCTCCCTCTGCAAGTCACAGACAAGTCATCCTATCTCTCCCTCTGTAAGTCACAGACAAGTCATCCTACCTCTCACTCTGTAAGTTACAGACAAGTCTTCCCATCTCTCCCTCTGTAAGTCACAGACAAGTCTTCCAACATCTCCCTCGGTAAGTCACAGACAGGTCATCCTACCTCTCCCTCTGTAAGTCACAGACAAGTCTTCCAACCTCTCCCTCTGTAAGTCACAGACAAGTCTTCCTACCTCTCCCTCTGTAAGTCACAGACAAGTCATCCTACCTCTCCATCTGTAAGTCACAGACATGTATTCCTACCTCTCCCTCTGTAAGTCACAGACAAGTCCTCCTACCTATCCCTCTGTAAGTCACAGACGAGTCATCCTATCTCTCCCTCTGGAAGTCACAGACAAGTCATCCTATCTCTCCCTCTGTAAGTCACAGACAAGTCGTCCTACCTATCCCTCTGTAAGTCACAGACAAGTCATCTTATCTCTCCCTCAGTAAGTCACAGACAGGTCATCCTACCTCTCCCTCTGTAAGTCACAGACAAGTCATCTTATCTCTCCCTCTGGAAGTCACAGACAAGTCATCCTATCTCTCCCTCTGTAAGTCACAGACAAGTCTTTCTACCTCTCCCTTTGTAAGTCACAGACAAGTCTTCCTACCTCTCCCTCTGTAAGTCACAGACAAGTCATCCTACCTCTCCCTCTGTAAGTAAATGTAAGTCACATACAAGTCTTCCAACCTATCCCTCTGTAAGTCACAGAGAAGTCATCCTATCTCTCCCTCTGGAAGTCACAGACAAGTCATCCTATCTCTCCCTCTGTAAGTCACAGACAAGTCTTCCAACCTATCCCTCTGTAAGTCACAGACAAGTCATCCTATCTCTCCCTCTGGAAGTCACAGACAAGTCATCCTATCTCTCCCTCTGTAAGTCACAGACAAGTCTTTCTACCTCTCCCTCTGTAAGTCACAGACAAGTCTTCCTACCTCTCCCTCTGTAAGTCACAGACAAGTCTTCCTACCTCTCCCTCTGTAAGTCACAGACAAGTCTTCCAACATCTCCCTCGGTAAGTCACAGACAGGTCATCCTACCTCTCCCTCTGTAAGTCACAGACAAGTCTTCCAACCTCTCCCTCTGTAAGTCACAGACAAGTCTTCCTACCTCTCCCTCTGTAAGTCACAGACAAGTCATCCTACCTCTCCATCTGTAAGTCACAGACATGTATTCCTACCTCTCCCTCTGTAAGTCACAGACAAGTCCTCCTACCTATCCCTCTGTAAGTCACAGACAAGTCATCCTATCTCTCCCTCTGTAAGTCACAGACAAGTCATCCTATCTCTCCCTCTGTAAGTCACAGACAAGTTGTCCTACCTATCCCTCTGTAAGTCACAGACAAGTCATCTTATCTCTCCCTCAGTAAGTCACAGACAGGTCATCCTACCTCTCCCTCTGTAAGTCACAGACAAGTCATCTTATCTCTCCCTCTGGAAGTCACAGACAAGTCATCCTATCTCTCCCTCTGTAAGTCACAGACAAGTCTTTCTACCTCTCCCTCTGTAAGTCACAGACAAGTCTTCCTACCTCTCCCTCTGTAAGTCACAGACAAGTCATCCTACCTCTCCCTCTGTAAGTAAATGTAAGTCACATACAAGTCTTCCAACCTATCCCTCTGTAAGTCACAGAGAAGTCATCCTATCTCTCCCTCTGGAAGTCACAGACAAGTCATCCTATCTCTCCCTCTGGAAGTCACAGACAAGTCTTCCAACCTATCCCTCTGTAAGTCACAGACAAGTCATCCTATCTCTCCCTCTGGAAGTCACAGACAAGTCATCCTATCTCTCCCTCTGTAAGTCACAGACAAGTCTTCCTACCTCTCCCTCTGTAAGTCACAGACAAGTCTTCCTACCTCTCCCTCTGTAAGTCACAGACAAGTCGTCCTACCTCTCACTCTGTAAGTTACAGACAACTCTTCCCATCTCTCCCTCTGTAAGTCACAGACAAGTATTCCAACATCTCCCTCGGTAAGTCACAGACAGGTCATCCTACCTCTCCCTCTGTAAGTCACAGACAAGTCTTCCAACCTCTCCCTCTGTAAGTCACAGACAAGTCTTCCTACCTCTCCCTCTGTAAGTCACAGACAAGTCATCCTACCTCTCCATCTGTAAGTCACAGACATGTATTCCTACCTCTCCCTCTGTAAGTCACAGACAAGTCCTCCTACCTATCCCTCTGTAAGTCACAGACAAGTCATCCTATCTCTCCCTCTGGAAGTCACAGACAAGTCATCCTATCTCTCCCTCTGTAAGTCACAGACAAGTCGTCCTACCTATCCCTCTGTAAGTCACAGACAAGTCATCTTATCTCTCCCTCAGTAAGTCACAGACAGGTCATCCTACCTCTCCCTCTGTAAGTCACAGACAAGTCATCTTATCTCTCCCTCTGGAAGTCACAGACAAGTCATCCTATCTCTCCCTCTGTAAGTCACAGACAAGTCTTTCTACCTCTCCCTTTGTAAGTCACAGACAAGTCTTCCTACCTCTCCCTCTGTAAGTCACAGACAAGTCATCCTACCTCTCCCTCTGTAAGTAAATGTAAGTCACATACAAGTCTTCCAACCTATCCCTCTGTAAGTCACAGAGAAGTCATCCTATCTCTCCCTCTGGAAGTCACAGACAAGTCATCCTATCTCTCCCTCTGTAAGTCACAGACAAGTCTTCCAACCTATCCCTCTGTAAGTCACAGACAAGTCATCCTATCTCTCCCTCTGGAAGTCACAGACAAGTCATCCTATCTCTCCCTCTGTAAGTCACAGACAAGTCTTTCTACCTCTCCCTCTGTAAGTCACAGACAAGTCTTCCTACCTCTCCCTCTGTAAGTCACAGACAAGTCTTCCTACCTCTCCCTCTGTAAGTCACAGACAAGTCTTCCAACATCTCCCTCGGTAAGTCACAGACAGGTCATCCTACCTCTCCCTCTGTAAGTCACAGACAAGTCTTCCAACCTCTCCCTCTGTAAGTCACAGACAAGTCTTCCTACCTCTCCCTCTGTAAGTCACAGACAAGTCATCCTACCTCTCCATCTGTAAGTCACAGACATGTATTCCTACCTCTCCCTCTGTAAGTCACAGACAAGTCATCTTATCTCTCCCTCTGGAAGTCACAGACAAGTCATCCTATCTCTCCCTCTGTAAGTCACAGACAAGTCTTTCTACCTCTCCCTCTGTAAGTCACAGACAAGTCTTCCTACCTCTCCCTCTGTAAGTCACAGACAAGTCATCCTACCTCTCCCTCTGTAAGTAAATGTAAGTCACATACAAGTCTTCCAACCTATCCCTCTGTAAGTCACAGAGAAGTCATCCTATCTCTCCCTCTGGAAGTCACAGACAAGTCATCCTATCTCTCCCTCTGGAAGTCACAGACAAGTCTTCCAACCTATCCCTCTGTAAGTCACAGACAAGTCATCCTATCTCTCCCTCTGGAAGTCACAGACAAGTCATCCTATCTCTCCCTCTGTAAGTCACAGACAAGTCTTCCTACCTCTCCCTCTGTAAGTCACAGACAAGTCTTCCTACCTCTCCCTCTGTAAGTCACAGACAAGTCGTCCTACCTCTCCCTCTTTAAGTCACAGACAAGTCTTCCTACCTCTCCCTCTGTAAGTCACAGACAAGTCGTCCTACCTCTCACTCTGTAAGTTACAGACAACTCTTCCCATCTCTCCCTCTGTAAGTCACAGACAAGTATTCCAACATCTCCCTCGGTAAGTCACAGACAGGTCATCCTACCTCTCCCTCTGTAAGTCACAGACAAGTCTTCCAACCTCTCCCTCTGTAAGTCACAGACAAGTCTTCCTCCCTCTCCCTCTGTAAGTCACAGACAAGTCATCCTACCTCTCCATCTGTAAGTCACAGACATGTATTCCTACCTCTCCCTCTGTAAGTCACAGACAAGTCCTCCTACCTATCCCTCTGTAAGTCACAGACAAGTCATCCTATCTCTCCCTCTGGAAGTCACAGACAAGTCATCCTATCCCTCCCTCTGTAAGTCACAGACAAGTCTTCCAACCTATCCCTCTGTAAGTCACAGACAAGTCATCCTATCTCTCCCTCTGTAAGTCACAGACAAGTCTTTCTACCTCTCCCTCTGTAAGTCACAGACAAGTCTTCCTACCTCTCCCTCTGTAAGTCACAGACAAGTATTCCTACCTCTCCCTCTGTAAGTCACATACAAGTCTTCCTATCTCTCCCTCTGTAAGTCACAGACAAGTCTTCCTACCTCTCCCTCTGTAAGTCACAGACAAGTCATCCTACCTCTCCCTCTGTAAGTCACAGACAAGTCATCCTACCTCTCCATCTGTAAGTCACAGACAAGTCTTCCAACCTATCCATCTGTAAGTCACAGACATGTCATCCTACCTCTCCCTCTGTAAGTCACAGACAAGTCTTTCTACCTCTCCCTCTGTAAGTCACAGACAAGTCTTCCTACCTCTCCCTCTGTAAGTCACAGACAAGTCATCCTACCTCTCCCTCTGTAAGAAAATGTAAGTCACATAAAAGTCTTCCAACCTACCCCTCTGTAAGTCACAGAGAAGTCATCCTATCTCTCCCTCTGGAAGTCACAGACAAGTCATCCTATCTCTCCCTCTGTAAGTCACAGACAAGTCTTCCAACCTATCCCTCTGTAAGTCACAGACAAGTCATCCTATCTCTCCCTCTGGAAGTCACAGACAAGTCATCCTATCTCTCCCTCTGTAAGTCACAGACAAGTCTTTCTACCTCTCCTCTGTAAGTCACAGACAAGTCTTCCTACCTCTCCCTCTGTAAGTCACAGACAAGTCTTCCTACCTCTCCCTCTGTAAGTCACAGACAAGTCGTCCTACCTCTCCCTCTTTAAGTCACAGACAATTCTTCCTACCTCTCCCTCTGTAAGTCACAGACAAGTCGTCCTACCTCTCCCTCTGTAAGTCAGAGACAAGTCATCCTACCTCTCCCTCTGTAAGTCACAGACAAGTCATCCTAACTCTCCCTCTGTAAGTCACAGACAAGTCATCCTACCTCTCCCTCTGTAAGTCACAGACAAGTCTTCCTACCTCTCCCTCTGGAAGTCACAGACAAGTCTTCCTACCTCTCCCTCTGGAAGTCACAGACAAGTCATCCTATCTCTCCCTCTGTAAGTCACAGACAAGTCTTTCTATCTCTCCCTCTGTAAGTCACAGACAAGTCTTCCTACCTCTCCCTCTGTAAGTCACAGACAAGTATTCCTACCTCTCCCTCTGTAAGTCACATACAAGTCTTCCTACCTCTCCCTCTGGAAGTCACAGACAAGTCATCCTACCTCTCCCTCTGTAAGTCACAGACAAGTCTTTCTACCTCTCCCTCTGTAAGTCACAGACAAGTCTTCCTACCTCTCCCTCTGTAAGTCACAGACAAGTCTTCCTACCTCTCCCTCTGTAAGTCACAGACAAGTCGTCCTACCTCTCCCTCTTTAAGTCACAGACAAGTCTTCCTACCTCTCCCTCTGTAAGTCACAGACAAGTCGTCCTACCTCTCACTCTGTAAGTCACAGACAACTCTTCCCATCTCTCCCTCTGTAAGTCACAGACAAGTCTTCCAACATCTCCCTCGGTAAGTCACAGACAGGTCATCCTACCTCTCCCTCTGTAAGTCACAGACAAGTCTTCCAACCTCTCCCTCTGTAAGTCACAGACAAGTCATCTTATCTCTCCTCTGGAAGTCACAGACAAGTAATCCTATCTCTCCCTCTGTAAGTCACAGACAAGTCTTTCTACCTCTCCCTCTGTAAGTCACAGACAAGTCTTTCTACCTCTCCCTCTGTAAGTCACAGACAAGTATTCCTACCTCTCCCTCTGTAAGTCACATACAAGTCTTCCTACCTCTCCCTCTGTAAGTCACAGACAAGTCATCCTATCTCTCCCTCTGTAAGTCACAGACAAGTCATCCTACCTCTCACTCTGTAAGTTACAGACAAGTCTTCCTACCTCTCCCTCTGTAAGTCACAGACACGTCTTCCTACCTCTCCCTCTGTAAGTCACAGACAAGTCGTCCTACCTCTCCCTCTTTAAGTCACAGACAAGTCTTCCTACCTCTCCCTCTGTAAGTCACAGACAAGTCGTCCTACCTCTCCCTCTTTAAGTCACAGACAAGTCTTCCTACCTCTCCCTCTGTAAGTCACAGACATGTCATCCTACCTCTCCCTCTGTAAGTCACAGACAAGTCTTCTTACCTCTCCCTCTGCAAGTCACAGACAATTCTTCCAACCTATCCCTCTGTAAGTCACAGACAAGTCTTCCTACCTCTCCCTCTGTAAGTCACAGACAAGTCATCCTACCTCTCCCTCTGTAAGTCACAGACAAGTCATCCTACCTCTCCATCTGTAAGTCACAGACAAGTCTTCCAACCTATCCATCTGTAAGTCACAGACATGTCATCCTACCTCTCCCTCTGTAAGTCACAGACAAGTCTTTCTACCTCTCCCTCTGTAAGTCACAGACAAGTCTTCCTACCTCTCCCTCTGTAAGTCACAGACAAGTCATCCTACCTCTCCCTCTGTAAGAAAATGTAAGTCACATAAAAGTCTTCCAACCTACCCCTCTGTAAGTCACAGAGAAGTCATCCTATCTCTCCCTCTGGAAGTCACAGACAAGTCATCCTATCTCTCCCTCTGTAAGTCACAGACAAGTCTTCCAACCTATCCCTCTGTAAGTCACAGACAAGTCATCCTATCTCTCCCTCTGGAAGTCACAGACAAGTCATCCTATCTCTCCCTCTGTAAGTCACAGACAAGTCTTTCTACCTCTCCCTCTGTAAGTCACAGACAAGTCTTCCTACCTCTCCCTCTGTAAGTCACAGACAAGTCTTCCTACCTCTCCCTCTGTAAGTCACAGACAAGTCGTCCTACCTCTCCCTCTTTAAGTCACAGACAATTCTTCCTACCTCTCCCTCTGTAAGTCACAGACAAGTCGTCCTACCTCTCCCTCTGTAAGTCAGAGACAAGTCATCCTACCTCTCCCTCTGTAAGTCACAGACAAGTCATCCTAACTCTCCCTCTGTAAGTCACAGACAAGTCATCCTACCTCTCCCTCTGTAAGTCACAGACAAGTCTTCCTACCTCTCCCTCTGGAAGTCACAGACAAGTCTTCCTACCTCTCCCTCTGGAAGTCACAGACAAGTCATCCTATCTCTCCCTCTGTAAGTCACAGACAAGTCTTTCTATCTCTCCCTCTGTAAGTCACAGACAAGTCTTCCTACCTCTCCCTCTGTAAGTCACAGACAAGTATTCCTACCTCTCCCTCTGTAAGTCACATACAAGTCTTCCTACCTCTCCCTCTGGAAGTCACAGACAAGTCATCCTACCTCTCCCTCTGTAAGTCACAGACAAGTCTTTCTACCTCTCCCTCTGTAAGTCACAGACAAGTCTTCCTACCTCTCCCTCTGTAAGTCACAGACAAGTCTTCCTACCTCTCCCTCTGTAAGTCACAGACAAGTCGTCCTACCTCTCCCTCTTTAAGTCACAGACAAGTCTTCCTACCTCTCCCTCTGTAAGTCACAGACAAGTCGTCCTACCTCTCACTCTGTAAGTTACAGACAACTCTTCCCATCTCTCCCTCTGTAAGTCACAGACAAGTCTTCCAACATCTCCCTCGGTAAGTCACAGACAGGTCATCCTACCTCTCCCTCTGTAAGTCACAGACAAGTCTTCCAACCTCTCCCTCTGTAAGTCACAGACAAGTCATCTTATCTCTCCCTCTGGAAGTCACAGACAAGTAATCCTATCTCTCCCTCTGTAAGTCACAGACAAGTCTTTCTACCTCTCCCTCTGTAAGTCACAGACAAGTCTTTCTACCTCTCCCTCTGTAAGTCACAGACAAGTATTCCTGCCTCTCCCTCTGTAAGTCACATACAAGTCTTCCTACCTCTCCCTCTGTAAGTCACAGACAAGTCATCCTATCTCTCCCTCTGTAAGTCACAGACAAGTCATCCTACCTCTCACTCTGTAAGTTACAGACAAGTCTTCCTACCTCTCCCTCTGTAAGTCACAGACAAGTCTTCCTACCTCTCCCTCTGTAAGTCACAGACAAGTCGTCCTACCTCTCCCTCTTTAAGTCACAGACAAGTCTTCCTACCTCTCCCTCTGTAAGTCACAGACAAGTCGTCCTACCTCTCCCTCTTTAAGTCACAGACAAGTCTTCCTACCTCTCCCTCTGTAAGTCACAGACATGTCATCCTACCTCTCCCTCTGTAAGTCACAGACAAGTCTTCTTACCTCTCCCTCTGCAAGTCACAGACAATTCTTCCAACCTATCCCTCTGTAAGTCACAGACAAGTCTTCCTACCTCTCCCTCTGTAAGTCACAGACAAGTCTTCCAACATCTCCCTCAGTAAGTCACAGACAGGTCATCCTACCTCTCCCTCTGTAAGTCACAGACAAGTCTTCCAACCTCTCCCTCTGTAAGTCACAGACAAGTCTTCCTACCTCTCCCTCTGTAAGTCACAGACAAGTCATCCTACCTCTCCATCTGTAAGTCACAGACATGTATTCCTACCTCTCCCTCTGTAAGTCACAGACAAGTCCTCCTACCTATCCCTCTGTAAGTCACAGACAAGTCATCCTATCTCTTCCTCTGGAAGTCACAGACAAGTCATCCTATCTCTCCCTCTGTAAGTCACAGACAAGTCGTCCTACCTATCCCTCTGTAAGTCACAGACAAGTCATCTTATCTCTCCCTCAGTAAGTCACAGACAGGTCATCCTACCTCTCCCTCTGTAAGTCACAGACAAGTCATCTTATCTCTCCCTCTGGAAGTCACAGACAAGTCATCCTATCTCTCCCTCTGTAAGTCACAGACAAGTCTTTCTACCTCTCCCTTTGTAAGTCACAGACAAGTCTTCCTACCTCTCCCTCTGTAAGTCACAGACAAGTCATCCTACCTCTCCCTCTGTAAGTAAATGTAAGTCACATACAAGTCTTCCAACCTATCCCTCTGTAAGTCACAGACAAGTCATCCTACCTCTCCCTCTGTAAGTCACAGACAAGTCATCCTACCTCTCCATCTGTAAGTCACAGACAAGTCTTCCAACCTATCCATCTGTAAGTCACAGACATGTCATCCTACCTCTCCCTCTGTAAGTCACAGACAAGTCTTTCTACCTCTCCCTCTGTAAGTCACAGACAAGTCTTCCTACCTCTCCCTCTGTAAGTCACAGACAAGTCATCCTACCTCTCCCTCTGTAAGAAAATGTAAGTCACATACAAGTCTTCCAACCTATCCCTCTGTAAGTCACAGAGAAGTCATCCTATCTCTCCCTCTGGAAGTCACAGACAAGTCATCCTATCTCTCCCTCTGTAAGTCACAGACAAGTCTTCCAACCTATCCCTCTGTAAGTCACAGACAAGTCATCCTATCTCTCCCTCTGGAAGTCACAGACAAGTCATCCTATCTCTCCCTCTGTAAGTCACAGACAAGTCTTTCTACCTCTCCCTCTGTAAGTCACAGACAAGTCTTCCTACCTCTCCCTCTGTAAGTCACAGACAAGTCTTCCTACCTCTCCCTCTGTAAGTCACAGACAAGTCGTCCTACCTCTCCCTCTTTAAGTCACAGACAATTCTTCCTACCTCTCCCTCTGTAAGTCACAGACAAGTCGTCCTACCTCTCCCTCTGTAAGTCAGAGACAAGTCATCCTACCTCTCCCTCTGTAAGTCACAGACAAGTCATCCTAACTCTCCCTCTGTAAGTCACAGACAAGTCATCCTACCTCTCCCTCTGTAAGTCACAGACAAGTCTTTCTATCTCTCCCTCTGTAAGTCACAGACAAGTCTTCCTACCTCTCCCTCTGTAAGTCACAGACAAGTATTCCTACCTCTCCCTCTGTAAGTCACATACAAGTCTTCCTACCTCTCCCTCTGGAAGTCACAGACAAGTCATCCTACCTCTCCCTCTGTAAGTCACAGACAAGTCTTTCTACCTCTCCCTCTGTAAGTCACAGAGAAGTCTTCCTACCTCTCCCTCTGTAAGTCACAGACAAGTCTTCCTACCTCTCCCTCTGTAAGTCACAGACAAGTCGTCCTACCTCTCCCTCTTTAAGTCACAGACAAGTCTTCCTACCTCTCCCTCTGTAAGTCACAGACAAGTCGTCCTACCTCTCACTCTGTAAGTTACAGACAACTCTTCCCATCTCTCCCTCTGTAAGTCACAGACAAGTCTTCCAACATCTCCCTCGGTAAGTCACAGACAAGTCCTCCTACCTATCCCTCTGTAAGTCACAGACAAGTCATCCTATCTCTCCCTCTGGAAGTCACAGACAAGTCATCCTATCCCTCCCTCTGTAAGTCACAGACAAGTCTTCCAACCTATCCCTCTGTAAGTCACAGACAAGTCATCCTATCTCTCCCTCTGTAAGTCACAGACAAGTCTTTCTACCTCTCCCTCTGTAAGTCACAGACAAGTCTTCCTACCTCTCCCTCTGTAAGTCACAGACAAGTATTCCTACCTCTCCCTCTGTAAGTCACATACAAGTCTTCCTACCTCTCCCTCTGTAAGTCACAGACAAGTCTTCCTACCTCTCCCTCTGTAAGTCACAGACAAGTCATCCTACCTCTCCCTCTGTAAGTCACAGACAAGTCATCCTACCTCTCCATCTGTAAGTCACAGACAAGTCTTCCAACCTATCCATCTGTAAGTCACAGACATGTCATCCTACCTCTCCCTCTGTAAGTCACAGACAAGTCTTTCTACCTCTCCCTCTGTAAGTCACAGACAAGTCTTCCTACCTCTCCCTCTGTAAGACACAGACAAGTCATCCTACCTCTCCCTCTGTAAGAAAATGTAAGTCACATACAAGTCTTCCAACCTATCCCTCTGTAAGTCACAGAGAAGTCATCCTATCTCTCCCTCTGGAAGTCACAGACAAGTCATCCTATCTCTCCCTCTGTAAGTCACAGACAAGTCTTCCAACCTATCCCTCTGTAAGTCACAGACAAGTCATCCTATCTCTCCCTCTGGAAGTCACAGACAAGTCTTTCTACCTCTCCCTCTGTAAGTCACAGACAAGTCTTCCTACCTCTCCCTCTGTAAGTCACAGACAAGTCTTCCTACCTCTCCCTCTGTAAGTCACAGACAAGTCGTCCTACCTCTCCCTCTTTAAGTCACAGACAATTCTTCCTACCTCTCCCTCTGTAAGTCACAGACAAGTCGTCCTACCTCTCCCTCTGTAAGTCAGAGACAAGTCATCCTACCTCTCCCTCTGTAAGTCACAGACAAGTCATCCTAACTCTCCCTCTGTAAGTCACAGACAAGTCATCCTACCTCTCCCTCTGTAAGTCACAGACAAGTCTTCCTACCTCTCCCTCTGGAAGTCACAGACAAGTCTTCCTACCTCTCCCTCTGGAAGTCACAGACAAGTCATCCTATCTCTCCCTCTGTAAGTCACAGACAAGTCTTCCTACCTCTCCCTCTGTAAGTCACAGACAAGTCGTCCTACCTCTCCCTCTTTAAGTCACAGACAAGTCTTCCTACCTCTCCCTCTGTAAGTCACAGACATGTCATCCTACCTCTCCCTCTGTAAGTCACAGACAAGTCTTCTTACCTCTCCCTCTGCAAGTCACAGACAATTCTTCCAACCTATCCCTCTGTAAGTCACAGACAAGTCTTCCTACCTCTCCCTCTGTAAGTCACAGACAAGTCTTCCAACATCTCCCTCAGTAAGTCACAGACAGGTCATCCTACCTCTCCCTCTGTAAGTCACAGACAAGTCTTCCAACCTCTCCCTCTGTAAGTCACAGACAAGTCTTCCTACCTCTCCCTCTGTAAGTCACAGACAAGTATTCCTACCTCTCCCTCTGTAAGTCACATACAAGTCTTCCTACCTCTCCCTCTGTAAGTCACAGACAAGTCTTCCTACCTCTCCCTCTGTAAGTCACAGACAAGTCATCCTACCTCTCCCTCTGTAAGTCACAGACAAGTCATCCTACCTCTCCATCTGTAAGTCACAGACAAGTCTTCCAACCTATCCATCTGTAAGTCACAGACATGTCATCCTACCTCTCCCTCTGTAAGTCACAGACAAGTCTTTCTACCTCTCCCTCTGTAAGTCACAGACAAGTCTTCCTACCTCTCCCTCTGTAAGTCACAGACAAGTCAACCTACCTCTCCCTCTGTAAGAAAATGTAAGTCACATAAAAGTCTTCCAACCTACCCCTCTGTAAGTCACAGAGAAGTCATCCTATCTCTCCCTCTGGAAGTCACAGACAAGTCATCCTATCTCTCCCTCTGTAAGTCACAGACAAGTCTTCCAACCTATCCCTCTGTAAGTCACAGACAAGTCATCCTATCTCTCCCTCTGGAAGTCACAGACAAGTCATCCTATCTCTCCCTCTGTAAGTCACAGACAAGTCTTTCTACCTCTCCCTCTGTAAGTCACAGACAAGTCTTCCTACCTCTCCCTCTGTAAGTCACAGACAAGTCTTCCTACCTCTCCCTCTGTAAGTCACAGACAAGTCGTCCTACCTCTCCCTCTTTAAGTCACAGACAATTCTTCCTACCTCTCCCTCTGTAAGTCACAGACAAGTCTTCCTACCTCTCCCTCTGGAAGTCACAGACAAGTCATCCTATCTCTCCCTCTGTAAGTCACAGACAAGTCTTTCTATCTCTCCCTCTGTAAGTCACAGACAAGTCTTCCTACCTCTCCCTCTGTAAGTCACAGACAAGTCGTCCTACCTCTCCCTCTTTAAGTCACAGACAAGTCTTCCTACCTCTCCCTCTGTAAGTCACAGACATGTCATCCTACCTCTCCCTCTGTAAGTCACAGACAAGTCTTCTTACCTCTCCCTCTGCAAGTCACAGACAATTCTTCCAACCTATCCCTCTGTAAGTCACAGACAAGTCTTCCTACCTCTCCCTCTGTAAGTCACAGACAAGTCTTCCAACATCTCCCTCAGTAAGTCACAGACAGGTCATCCTACCTCTCCCTCTGTAAGTCACATACAAGTCTTCCTACCTCTCCCTCTGTAAGTCACAGACAAGTCTCCTTACCTCTCCCTCTGCAAGTCACAGACAATTCTTCCAACCTATCCCTCTGTAAGTCACAGACAAGTCTTCCTACCTCTCCCTCTGTAAGTCACAGACAAGTCTTCCAACATCTCCCTCAGTAAGTCACAGACAGGTCATCCTACCTCTCCCTCTGTAAGTCACAGACAAGTCATCCTACCTCTCCCTCTGTAAGTCACAGACAAGTCTTCCAACATCTCCCTCAGTAAGTCACAGACAAGTCTTTCTACCTCTCCCTCTGTAAGTCACAGACAAGTATTCCTACCTCTCCCTCTATAAGTCACATACAAGTCTTCCTACCTCTCCCTCTGTAAGTCACAGACAAGTCATCCTATCTCTCCCTCTGTAAGTCACAGACAAGTCATCCTACCTCTCACTCTGTAAGTTACAGACAAGTCTTCCTACCTCTCCCTCTGTAAGTCACAGACAAGTCGTCCTACCTCTCCCTCTTTAAGTCACAGACAAGTCTTCCTACCTCTCCCTCTGTAAGTCACAGACATGTCATCCTACCTCTCCCTCTGTAAGTCACAGACAAGTCTCCTTACCTCTCCCTCTGCAAGTCACAGACAATTCTTCCAACCTATCCCTCTGTAAGTCACAGACAAGTCTTCCTACCTCTCCCTCTGTAAGTCACAGACAAGTCTTCCAACATCTCCCTCAGTAAGTCACAGACAGGTCATCCTACCTCTCCCTCTGTAAGTCACAGACAAGTCATCCTACCTCTCCCTCTGTAAGTCACAGACAAGTCTTCCAACATCTCCCTCAGTAAGTCACAGACAGGTCATCCTACCTCTCCCTCTGTAAGTCACAGACAAGTCATCCTACCTCTCCCTCTGTAAGTCACAGACAAGTCTTCCAACATCTCCCTCAGTAAGTCACAGACAGGTCATCCTACCTCTCCCTCTGCAAGTCACAGACAAGTCATCCTATCTCTCCCTCTGTAAGTCACAGACAAGTCATCCTACCTCTCACTCTGTAAGTTACAGACAAGTCTTCCCATCTCTCCCTCTGTAAGTCACAGACAAGTCTTCCAACATCTCCCTCGGTAAGTCACAGACAGGTCATCCTACCTCTCCCTCTGTAAGTCACAGACAAGTCTTCCAACCTCTCCCTCTGTAAGTCACAGACAAGTCTTCCTACCTCTCCCTCTGTAAGTCACAGACAAGTCATCCTACCTCTCCATCTGTAAGTCACAGACATGTATTCCTACCTCTCCCTCTGTAAGTCACAGACAAGTCCTCCTACCTATCCCTATGTAAGTCACAGACAAGTCATCCTATCTCTACCTCTGGAAGTCACAGACAAGTCATCCTATCCCTCCCTCTGTAAGTCACAGACAAGTCTTCCAACCTATCCCTCTGTAAGTCACAGACAAGTCATCTTATCTCTCCCTCTGGAAGTCACAGACAAGTCATCCTATCTCTCCCTCTGTAAGTCACAGACAAGTCTTTCTACCTCTCCCTCTGTAAGTCACAGACAAGTCTTTCTACCTCTCCCTCTGTAAGTCACAGACAAGTATTCCTACCTCTCCCTCTGTAAGTCACATACAAGTCTTCCTACCTCTCCCTCTGTAAGTCACAGACAAGTCATCCTATCTCTCCCTCTGTAAGTCACAGACAAGTCATCCTACCTCTCACTCTGTAAGTTACAGACAAGTCTTCCTACCTCTCCCTCTGTAAGTCACAGACAAGTCTTCCTACCTCTCCCTCTGTAAGTCACAGACAAGTCGTCCTACCTCTCCCTCTTTAAGTCACAGACAAGTCTTCCTACCTCTCCCTCTGTAAGTCACAGACATGTCATCCTACCTCTCCCTCTGTAAGTCACAGACAAGTCTTCCTACCTCTCCCTCTGTAAGTCACAGACAAGTCATCCTATCTCTCCCTCTGTAAGTCACAGACAAGTCATCCTACCTCTCACTCTGTAAGTTACAGACAAGTCTTCCTACCTCTCCCTCTGTAAGTCACAGACAAGTCTTCCTACCTCTCCTTCTGTAAGTCACAGACAAGTCATCCTACCTCTCCCTCTGTAAGTCACAGACAAGTCTTCCAACATCTCTCTCTGTAAGTCACAGACAAGTCTTCCAACCTCTCCCTCTGTACGTCACAGACAAGTCATCCTACCTCTCCCTCTGTAAGTCACAGAAAAGTCTTCCTACCTCTCCCTCTGTAAGTCACAGACAAGTCACCCTACCTCTCCCTCTGTAAGTCACAGACAAGTCATCCTACCTCTCCCTCTGTAAGTCACAGACAAGTCTTCCTACCTCTCCCTCTGTAAGTCACAGACAAGTCTTCCTACCTCTCCCTCTGTAAGTCACAGACAAGTCTTCCTACCTCTCCCTCTCTACGTCACAGACAAGTCTTCCTACCTCTCCATCTGTAAGTCACATACAAGTCTTCCCATCTCTCCCTCTGTAAGTCACAGACAAGTCATCCTACCTCTCCCGCTGTAAGTCACAGAAAAATCTTCCTACCTCTCCCTCTGTAAGTCACAGACAAGTCATCCTACCTCTCCCTCTGTAATTTACAGACAATTATTCCTACCTCTCCCTCTGTAAATCACAGACAAGTCTTCCAACATCTGTAAGTCACAGACAAGTCTTCCAACCTCTCCCTCTGTAAGTCACAGACAAGTCATCCTACCTCTCCCGCTGTAAGTCACAGAAAAATCTACCTACCTCTCCCTCTGTAAGTCACAGACAAGTCATCCTACCTCTCCCTCTGTAATTTACAGACAAGTCTTCCTACCTCTCCCTCTGTAAGTCACAGACAAGTCTTCCTACCTTTCCCTCTGTAAGTCACAGACAAGTCATCCTACCTCTCCCTCTGTAAGTCACAGACAAGTCATCCTACCTCTCCCTCTGTAAGTCACAGACAAGTCTTCCAACATCTCTCTCTGTAAGTCACAGACAAGTCTTCCAACCTCTCCCTCTGTACGTCACAGACAAGTCACCCTACCTCTCCCTCTGTAAGTCACAGACAAGTCATCCTACCTCTCCCTCTGTAAGTCACAGACAAGTCATCCTACCTCTCCCTCTGTAAGTCACAGACAAGTCTTCCAACATCTCCCTCAGTAAGTCACAGACAGGTCATCCTACCTCTCCCTCTGTAAGTCACAGACAAGTCATCCTACCTCTCCCTCTGTAAGTCACAGACAAGTCTTCCAACATCTCCCTCAGTAAGTCACAGACAGGTCATCCTACCTCTCCCTCTGCAAGTCACAGACAAGTCATCCTATCTCTCCCTCTGTAAGTCACAGACAAGTCATCCTACCTCTCACTCTGTAAGTTACAGACAAGTCTTCCCATCTCTCCCTCTGTAAGTCACAGACAAGTCTTCCAACATCTCCCTCGGTAAGTCACAGACAGGTCATCCTACCTCTCCCTCTGTAAGTCACAGACAAGTCTTCCAACCTCTCCCTCTGTAAGTCACAGACAAGTCTTCCTACCTCTCCCTCTGTAAGTCACAGACAAGTCATCCTACCTCTCCATCTGTAAGTCACAGACATGTATTCCTACCTCTCCCTCTGTAAGTCACAGACAAGTCCTCCTACCTATCCCTATGTAAGTCACAGACAAGTCATCCTATCTCTACCTCTGGAAGTCACAGACAAGTCATCCTATCCCTCCCTCTGTAAGTCACAGACAAGTCATCCTATCTCTCCCTCTGTAAGTCACAGACAAGTCATCCTACCTCTCACTCTGTAAGTTACAGACAAGTCTTCCTACCTCTCCCTCTGTAAGTCACAGACAAGTCTTCCTACCTCTCCCTCTGTAAGTCACAGACAAGTCGTCCTACCTCTCCCTCTTTAAGTCACAGACAAGTCTTCCTACCTCTCCCTCTGTAAGTCACAGACATGTCATCCTACCTCTCCCTCTGTAAGTCACAGACAAGTCTTCCTACCTCTCCCTCTGTAAGTCACAGACAAGTCATCCTATCTCTCCCTCTGTAAGTCACAGACAAGTCATCCTACCTCTCACTCTGTAAGTTACAGACAAGTCTTCCTACCTCTCCCTCTGTAAGTCACAGACAAGTCTTCCTACCTCTCCTTCTGTAAGTCACAGACAAGTCATCCTACCTCTCCCTCTGTAAGTCACAGACAAGTCTTCCAACATCTCTCTCTGTAAGTCACAGACAAGTCTTCCAACCTCTCCCTCTGTACGTCACAGACAAGTCATCCTACCTCTCCCTCTGTAAGTCACAGAAAAGTCTTCCTACCTCTCCCTCTGTAAGTCACAGACAAGTCACCCTACCTCTCCCTCTGTAAGTCACAGACAAGTCATCCTACCTCTCCCTCTGTAAGTCACAGACAAGTCTTCCTACCTCTCCCTCTGTAAGTCACAGACAAGTCTTCCTACCTCTCCCTCTGTAAGTCACAGACAAGTCTTCCTACCTCTCCCTCTCTACGTCACAGACAAGTCTTCCTACCTCTCCATCTGTAAGTCACATACAAGTCTTCCCATCTCTCCCTCTGTAAGTCACAGACAAGTCTTCCAACCTCTCCCTCTGTAAGTCACAGACAAGTCATCCTACCTCTCCCGCTGTAAGTCACAGAAAAATCTTCCTACCTCTCCCTCTGTAAGTCACAGACAAGTCATCCTACCTCTCCCTCTGTAATTTACAGACAATTATTCCTACCTCTCCCTCTGTAAATCACAGACAAGTCTTCCAACATCTGTAAGTCACAGACAAGTCTTCCAACCTCTCCCTCTGTAAGTCACAGACAAGTCATAATATAATAATAATCCTACCTCTCCCGCTGTAAGTCACAGAAAAATCTACCTACCTCTCCCTCTGTAAGTCACAGACAAGTCATCCTACCTCTCCCTCTGTAATTTACAGACAAGTCTTCCTACCTCTCCCTCTGTAAGTCACAGACAAGTCTTCCTACCTTTCCCTCTGTAAGTCACAGACAAGTCATCCTACCTCTCCCTCTGTAAGTCACAGACAAGTCATCCTACCTCTCCCTCTGTAAGTCACAGACAAGTCTTCCAACATCTCTCTCTGTAAGTCACAGACAAGTCTTCCAACCTCTCCCTCTGTACGTCACAGACAAGTCACCCTACCTCTCCCTCTGTAAGTCACAGACAAGTCATCCTACCTCTCCCTCTGTAAGTTACAGACAAGTCTTCCTACCTCTCCCTCTGTAAGTCACAGAAAAGTCTTCCTACCTCTCCCTCTGTAAGTCACAGACAAGTCATCCTATCTCTACCTCTGGAAGTCACAGACAAGTCATCCTATCCCTCCCTCTGTAAGTCACAGACAAGTCATCCTATCTCTCCCTCTGTAAGTCACAGACAAGTCATCCTACCTCTCACTCTGTAAGTTACAGACAAGTCTTCCTACCTCTCCCTCTGTAAGTCACAGACAAGTCTTCCTACCTCTCCCTCTGTAAGTCACAGACAAGTCGTCCTACCTCTCCCTCTTTAAGTCACAGACAAGTCTTCCTACCTCTCCCTCTGTAAGTCACAGACATGTCATCCTACCTCTCCCTCTGTAAGTCACAGACAAGTCTTCCTACCTCTCCCTCTGTAAGTCACAGACAAGTCATCCTATCTCTCCCTCTGTAAGTCACAGACAAGTCATCCTACCTCTCACTCTGTAAGTTACAGACAAGTCTTCCTACCTCTCCCTCTGTAAGTCACAGACAAGTCTTCCTACCTCTCCTTCTGTAAGTCACAGACAAGTCATCCTACCTCTCCTCTGTAAGTCACAGACAAGTCTTCCAACATCTCTCTCTGTAAGTCACAGACAAGTCTTCCAACCTCTCCCTCTGTACGTCACAGACAAGTCATCCTACCTCTCCCTCTGTAAGTCACAGAAAAGTCTTCCTACCTCTCCCTCTGTAAGTCACAGACAAGTCACCCTACCTCTCCCTCTGTAAGTCACAGACAAGTCATCCTACCTCTCCCTCTGTAAGTCACAGACAAGTCTTCCTACCTCTCCCTCTGTAAGTCACAGACAAGTCTTCCTACCTCTCCCTCTGTAAGTCACAGACAAGTCTTCCTACCTCTCCCTCTCTACGTCACAGACAAGTCTTCCTACCTCTCCATCTGTAAGTCACATACAAGTCTTCCCATCTCTCCCTCTGTAAGTCACAGACAAGTCTTCCAACCTCTCCCTCTGTAAGTCACAGACAAGTCATCCTACCTCTCCCGCTGTAAGTCACAGAAAAATCTTCCTACCTCTCCCTCTGTAAGTCACAGACAAGTCATCCTACCTCTCCCTCTGTAATTTACAGACAATTATTCCTACCTCTCCCTCTGTAAATCACAGACAAGTCTTCCAACATCTGTAAGTCACAGACAAGTCTTCCAACCTCTCCCTCTGTAAGTCACAGACAAGTCATAATATAATAATAATCCTACCTCTCCCGCTGTAAGTCACAGAAAAATCTACCTACCTCTCCCTCTGTAAGTCACAGACAAGTCATCCTACCTCTCCCTCTGTAATTTACAGACAAGTCTTCCTACCTCTCCCTCTGTAAGTCACAGACAAGTCTTCCTACCTTTCCCTCTGTAAGTCACAGACAAGTCATCCTACCTCTCCCTCTGTAAGTCACAGACAAGTCATCCTACCTCTCCCTCTGTAAGTCACAGACAAGTCTTCCAACATCTCTCTCTGTAAGTCACAGACAAGTCTTCCAACCTCTCCCTCTGTACGTCACAGACAAGTCACCCTACCTCTCCCTCTGTAAGTCACAGACAAGTCATCCTACCTCTCCCTCTGTAAGTTACAGACAAGTCTTCCTACCTCTCCCTCTGTAAGTCACAGAAAAGTCTTCCTACCTCTCCCTCTGTAAGTCACAGACAAGTCATCCTACCTCTCCCTCTGTAAGTTACAGACAAGTCTTCCTACCTCTCCCTCTGTAAGTCACAGACAAGTCTTCCAACATCTCCCTCTGTAAGTCACAGACAAGTCTTCCAACATCTCCCTCTGTAAGTCACAGACAAGTCTTCCAATATCTCCCTCTGTAAGTCACAGACAAGTCTTCCTACCTCTCCCTCTGTAAGTCACAGACAAGTCTTCCTACCTCTCTCTCTGTAAGTCACAGACAAGTCTTCCTACCTCTCCCTCTGTAAGTCACAGAAATGTCTTCCTACCTCTCCCTCTGTAATTCACAGACAAGTCATCCTACCTCTCCCTCTGTAAGTCACAGACAAGTCATCCTACCTCTCCCTCTGTAAGTCACAGACAATTCTTCCTACCTCTCCCTCTGTAAGTCACAGACAAGTCATCCTACCTCTCCCTCTCTACGTCACAGACAAGTCTTCCTACCTCTCCCTCTGTAAGTCACAGACAAGTCTTCCAACATCTCTCTCTGTAAGTCACAGACAAGTCTTCCAACCTCTCCCTCTGTACGTCACAGACAAGTCATCCTACCTCTCCCTCTGTAAGTCACAGAAAAGTCTTCCTACCTCTCCCTCTGTAAGTCACAGACAAGTCACCCTACCTCTCCCTCTGTAAGTCACAGGCAAGTCTTCATACCTCTCACTCTGTAAGTCACAGACAAGTCATCCTACCTCTCCATCTGTAAGTCACAGACAAGTCTTCCTACCTCTCCCTCTCTACGTCACAGACAAGTCTTCCTACCTCTCCCTCTGTAAGTCACAAACAAGTCACCTTACCTCTCCCTCTGTAAGTCACAGACAAGTCTTCCTACCTCTCCCTCTGTAAGTCACAGACAAGTCTTCCAACATCTCTCTCTGTAAGTCACAGACAAGTCTTCCTACCTCTCCCTCTGTAAGTCACAGACAAGTCTTCCAACCTCTCCCTCTGTAAGTCACAGACAAGTCTTCCTACCTCTCCCTCTGTAAGTCACAGACATGTCTTCCTACCTCTCCCTCTGTAAGTCACAGACAAGTCTTCCTACCTCTCCCTCTGTAAGTCACAGACAAGTCATCCTACCTCTCCCTCTGTAAGTCACAGACAAGTCATCCTACCTCTCCCTCTGTAAGTCAAAGACATGTCATCCTCCCTCTCCATCTGTAAGTCACAGACAAGTCTTCCAACATCTCTCTCTGTAAGTCACAGACAAGTCTTCCTACCTCTCCCTCTGTAAGTCACAGACAAGTCTTCCTACCTCTCCCTCTGTAAGTCACAGACAAGTCTTCCTACCTCTCCGTCTGTAAGTCACAGACACGTCTTCCTACCTCTCCCTCTGTAAGTCACAGACAAGTTTTCCTACCTCTCCCTCTGTAAGTCACAGACAAGTCTTCCTACCTCTCCCTCTGTAAGTCACAGACAAGTCTTCCTACCTCTCCCTCTGTAAGTCACAGACAAGTCATCCTACCTCTCCCTCTGTAAGTCACAGGCAAGTCTTCATACCTCTCACTCTGTAAGTCACAGACAAGTCATCCTACCTCTCCATCTGTAAGTCACAGACAAGTCTTCCTACCTCTCCTCTCTACGTCACAGACAAGTCTTCCTACCTCTCCCTCTGTAAGTCACAGACAAGTCTTCCTACCTCTCCCTCTGTAAGTCACAGACAAGTCATCCTACCTCTCCCTCTGTAAGTCAAAGACATGTCATCCTCCCTCTCCATCTGTAAGTCACAGACAAGTCTTCCAACATCTCTCTCTGTAAGTCACAGACAAGTCTTCCTACCTCTCCCTCTGTAAGTCACAGACAAGTCTTCCTACCTCTCCCTCTGTAAGTCACAGACAAGTCTTCCTACCTCTCCGTCTGTAAGTCACAGACACGTCTTCCTACCTCTCCCTCTGTAAGTCACAGACAAGTTTTCCTACCTCTCCCTCTGTAAGTCACAGACAAGTCTTCCTACCTCTCCCTCTGTAAGTCACAGACAAGTCTTCCTACCTCTCCCTCTGTAAGTCACAGACAAGTCATCCTACCTCTCCCTCTGTAAGTCACAGGCAAGTCTTCATACCTCTCCCTCTGTAAGTCACAGACAAGTCTTCCTACCTCTCCCTCTGTAAGTCACAGACAAGTCATCCTACCTCTCCCTCTGTAAGTCACAGGCAAGTCTTCATACCTCTCACTCTGTAAGTCACAGACAAGTCATCCTACCTCTCCATCTGTAAGTCACAGACAAGTCTTCCTACCTCTCCCTCTCTACGTCACAGACAAGTCTTCCTACCTCTCCCTCTGTAAGTCACAGACAAGTCTTCCTACCTCTCCCTCTGTAAGTCACAGACAAGTCATCCTACCTCTCCCTCTGTAAGTCACAGGCAAGTCTTCATACCTCTCACTCTGTAAGTAACAGACAAGTCATCCTACCTCTCCATCTGTAAGTCACAGACAAGTCTTCCTACCTCTCCCTCTCTACGTCACAGACAAGTCTTCCTACCTCTCCCTCTGTAAGTCACAGACAAGTCTTCCAACATCTCTCTCTGTAAGTCACAGACAAGTCTTCCAACATCTCCCTCTGTAAGTCACAGACAAGTCATCCTACCTCTCCCTCTGTAAGTCACAGACAAGTCATCCTACCTCTCCCTCTGTAAGTCACAGACAAGTCATCCTACCTCTCCCTCTGTAAGTCAAAGACATGTCATCCTCCCTCTCCATCTGTAAGTCACAGACAAGTCTTCCTACCTCTCCCTCTCTACGTCACAGACAAGTCTTCCTACCTCTCCCTCTGTAAGTCACAGACAAGTCTTCCTACCTCTCCGTCTGTAAGTCACAGACACGTCTTCCTACCTCTCCCTCTGTAAGTCACAGACAAGTTTTCCTACCTCTCCCTCTGTAAGTCACAGACAAGTCTTCCTACCTCTCCCTCTGTAAGTCACAGACAAGTCTTCCTACCTCTCCCTCTGTAAGTCACAGACAAGTCATCCTACCTCTCCCTCTGTAAGTCACAGGCAAGTCTTCATACCTCTCACTCTGTAAGTCACAGACAAGTCATCCTACCTCTCCATCTGTAAGTCACAGACAAGTCTTCCTACCTCTCCCTCTCTACGTCACAGACAAGTCTTCCTACCTCTCCCTCTGTAAGTCACAGACAAGTCTTCCTACCTCTCCCTCTGTAAGTCACAGACAAGTCATCCTACCTCTCCCTCTGTAAGTCAAAGACATGTCATCCTCCCTCTCCATCTGTAAGTCACAGACAAGTCTTCCAACATCTCTCTCTGTAAGTCACAGACAAGTCTTCCTACCTCTCCCTCTGTAAGTCACAGACAAGTCTTCCTACCTCTCCCTCTGTAAGTCACAGACAAGTCTTCCTACCTCTCCGTCTGTAAGTCACAGACACGTCTTCCTACCTCTCCCTCTGTAAGTCACAGACAAGTTTTCCTACCTCTCCCTCTGTAAGTCACAGACAAGTCTTCCTACCTCTCCCTCTGTAAGTCACAGACAAGTCTTCCTACCTCTCCCTCTGTAAGTCACAGACAAGTCATCCTACCTCTCCCTCTGTAAGTCACAGGCAAGTCTTCATACCTCTCCCTCTGTAAGTCACAGACAAGTCTTCCTACCTCTCCCTCTGTAAGTCACAGACAAGTCATCCTACCTCTCCCTCTGTAAGTCACAGGCAAGTCTTCATACCTCTCACTCTGTAAGTCACAGACAAGTCATCCTACCTCTCCATCTGTAAGTCACAGACAAGTCTTCCTACCTCTCCCTCTCTACGTCACAGACAAGTCTTCCTACCTCTCCCTCTGTAAGTCACAGACAAGTCTTCCTACCTCTCCCTCTGTAAGTCACAGACAAGTCATCCTACCTCTCCCTCTGTAAGTCACAGGCA
>NC_060187.1:80926615-80931615 GCF_021184085.1 Oncorhynchus gorbuscha
AACCATCTCAGCCACGCCCGTGCCATCACTACCTCCACCTCTAGGAGTCAATGGTTACAGTCCACCAACCAATGGACAGCAAGCATCAGAAGCACTATACACCAATGGCATTCATGCGTACCAAGGTACGAGCTGAATTACCAAAGATAGAATATTTACCACAGAAATACTGATATCTCCATGTGTTCCCTATATTCACTCTCTGCTCTGCCACTCACTCACTCCACTCTGCTACTCCTCCCTCCCTCCCTCCCTCCCTCCCTCCCTCCCTCCCTCCCTCCCTCCCTCCCTCCCTCCCTACATTCCTGCTTCTCTCCCTACATTCCTGCTTCTCTCCCTCTCTCCCTACTTATTTCCCTCTTTCTCTCTCTCTCTCTCTCTCTCTCTCTCTCTCTCTCTCTCTCTCTCTCTCTCTATCTCTCTCTCGCTCGCTCTCTCTCTCCTCCCTCCCTCCCTGCATTCCTGCTTCCCTCCCTCCCTACTTATCTCCCGTCCGTCCGCCCTCCCTCCCTCCCTACATTCCTGCTTCTCTCCCTACATTCCTGCTTCTCTCCTTCCCTACATATCTCCCTTCCTCTCTCTCCCTCTCCCTCCCTCCCTCCCTACTTCTCACCCTGCATTCCTGCTTCTCTCCCTCCCTCCCTACTTATCTCCCTTCCTCTCTCTCCCTCCCTCCCTCCCTCCCTCGCTCCCTCCCTGCATTCCTGCTTCCCTCCCTCCCTACTTATCTCCCTTCCTCTCTCGCTCTCTCTCTCTCCCTCCCTCCCTGCCTCCTACTCTCTCTCTCTCTCTCTCTCCCTCCCTCCCTACTTCTCTCCCTACATTCCTGCTTCTCTCCCTCCCTCCCTACTTATCTCCCTTCCTCTCTCTCCCTCGCTCCCTCCCTGCATTCCTGCTTCCCTCCCTCCCTACTTATCTCCCTTCCTCTCTCTCTCTCTCTCTCTCTCTCTCTCTCTCTCTCTCTCTCTCTCTCTCTCTCTCTCTCCCTCCCTCCCTGCCTCTCTCTCTCTCTCTCTCTCTCTCTCCCTCTCCCTCTCCCTCCCTCCCTCCCTGCCTTCCTCCCGGCTTCCCTCCCTCCCTACTTATCTCCCTTCCTCTCTCTTGCTCTCTCTCTCTCTCTCTCTCTCTCTCTCTCTCTCTCTCTCTCTCTCTCTCTCTCTCTCTCTCTCTCTCTCCCCCTCTCTCTCTCTCTCTCTCTCTCTCTCTCTCTCTCTTTCTCTCTCCCTCCCACCCTTCCTCCCTCCCTCCCTGCTTCCTTCCCTGCCTCCCTCCCTCCCTGCCTCCCTCTCTCCCTCCTTCCCTGCTTCCCTCTCTCCCTGCAGCCCAGAGTCCAGCATTATCTCTAGATCCTCTCCAGCAGGCGTATGCAGGCATGCAGCACTACACAGGTGGGCCACAGTCACACACACTACCAGCGCCTGTGACACTTATAGTGACTGGGTTCATTTTGCATTGTCAGAATGGAGTCCTCAATGCTCTCAGAGTAGGACAGTAATTAACTGGTACAGCATGGTTCCCCAGCAGGGATTTTATTTGGCCACAGGGTCAGAGGTGAATCTAGTTGGTGATCCCTGTGGTACAGGGTCAGAGGTGAATCTAGTTGATGATCCCTGGGGTACAGGGTCAGAGGTGAATCTATTTGATAATCCCTGTGGTACACGGTTAGAGGTGAATCTAGTTGGTGATCCCTGTGGTACGGGGTCAGAGGTGAATCTATTTGATAATCCCTGTGGTACAGGGTTAGAGGTGAATCTAGTTGATGATCCCTGTGGTACAGGGTTAGAGGTGAATCTAGTTGATGATCCCTGTGGTACAGGGTCAGAGGTGAATCTATTTGATAATCCCTGTGGTACAGGGTCAGAGGTGAATCTAGTTGATGATCCCTGTGGTACAGGGTCAGAGGTGAATCTAGTTGATGATCCCTGTGGTACAGGGTCAGAGGTGAATCTAGTTGATGATCCCTGTGGTACAGGTTCAGAGGTGAATCTAGTTGATGATCCCTGTGGTACAGGGTCAGAGGTGAATCTAGTTGATGATCCCTGTGGTACAGGGTTAGAGGTGAATCTAGTTGATGATCCCTGTCTTCCTCCCTACCATCTCTGCCATTGAGGGCATGTAGGGTAATCTGATCCTAGATCTGTGGTTAGGGGTGTCTTGGACCTCCAAACAGTGTTTCATCATGTGATGTCACTCTCTCATCACAGCGGCGTACCCTGCTGCCTATGGATTGGTCGGCCAGCATTTTCCACAGCAACCTACCCTGGTTGCCCAGCAACACCAGCAGCCCCAGCAACAGCAGCAGCGAGAAGGTGATGTCACTTCCTGTCTCTCAGACAGCACCTGTTGTGTGTGTGTGTGTCTCAGATTAGTGTGCGTGTGAATCACAGATCCTCATGAATATTTGTGTGAGTGTGCCTCTCCGTAGCAGAACCTAACGTGTGTGTGTTCCTTCCCTAGGGCCGGAGGGTTGTAATATCTTTATCTACCACCTGCCTCAGGAGTTCAGTGACAGTGAGATGCTCCAGATGTTTCTGCCCTTTGGAAACGTCATCTCAGCTAAAGTCTTTGTAGACCGCGCCACCAACCAGAGCAAGTGCTTCGGTAAGACAGAGGGAGAGGGATTGGAGGGGGAGACATAGGAGAGGCAGGGATGGGTGAATAGTGAGTATCCAGGAGAAAAGGAAAGAAAGGAGGAACGGAGGAGAAATGGAGGGAGATAAGAGAGAATTGCAATTCCACCTGTTGCTATGATACATGATGATCATAACTCACAGTTGCTGGTAGCATACTGTATGACTGTATCTCTGTCTGTTGCAACAAAGCAATGTGATTATACATGTTATATTACATACATGTTATTTCAGAATGTTTCTGTCTCTGTTCCCTCTTCCTCTCTCGTTCCTCCCTCCCTCCCCAGGTTTTGTGAGTTTTGACAACCCATCCAGTGCCCAGACTGCCATCCAGGCTATGAATGGGTTCCAGATCGGCATGAAGAGACTCAAGGTGCAGCTGAAACGACCTAAAGACGCCAACCGCCCCTACTGAAGGAGAGAGGAGAGAGGTGAGAAGGGATAGGGGCTGGAAAAGAGAGAGGGAGGAGAAAGAATGTGTGGATAGAGGGATGGAGGAATGGAAGGCAATAAAAGGGAAGAAGGGAATGAGGGAGGAGACTGGAGGGTAGAAGAGAAGGTAGGAGAGATGAGGGTTGAAGAGAGGAGGGTAGGAGAGAGGAGGGTAGAAGAGAGGAGGGTAGGAGGCAGGAGAGGGGTGGGGTGGGGAGAGGAGGGGAGGAAGGAGGAGAGAGGAGGGGAGGAGGGAGGAGAGAGGAGGGGAGGAGGGAGGAGAGAGGAGGGTAGGAGGCAGGAGAGGGGTGGGGTGGGGAGAGGAGGGGAGGAAGGAGGAGAGAGGAGGGGAGGAGGGAGGAGAGAGGAGGGGAGGAGGGAGGAGAGAGGAGGGTAGGAGGCAGGAGAGAGGAGGGTAGGAGAGGGGAGGGTAGGAGAGAGGAGGGTAGGAGAAAGGAGAGAGAAGGGTAGGAGTGAGGTCGGGGAGGCGTGTAAGAGAGAAGTGATGGGAAGGAGGAGGGATATTTGAGTTTGGGGAGGAAACAGGAAAGAATGACAATGGAGTTTATGCAAGTTGCTGTCAGTCACAGCTTTCTAAAATGTGGTGAAATTTGGTGAAAGGGCTATATGACTAGAGTGGGCGGGATCTTAAATAAGCAGTGCATATATGGTAAAGAATATTAAACACATGAAATAACAAAAAATGCTTTGTAGGTAGTTTAATCATTTAGAGATATTGTAGCCAAATTAATCAAAACTAAATTATTGAAATATTGTTATCCAACTTTATATTTTTTATTTATTTTTATTTTCTGATGTTTTTTAATCTTTTCCTGAAACAACAACACACCTCACCCGAGATCCTCCCGTCCAATCATAATTCGCGGGGATCCCATCACTATGGTTACCTAGCGACCGATAAAGCCCCGACCCCCCTTCCTCTCACGTGTTGTAAGTTGATTGGTTGGCCTGTGTCTGGGTTGCTGTGGAGGTGGATTGCCTGTGCTGGTTACCCTTGGCGATTTTATTTGTTTGTTCCGTCGCCCCGAGCAACCGGCCATGCACTGACCTGCATGCCCTGTTGCCGTGGTGACCACAGACTGTGTTTGGTGCATTGTGACTTTCTTTTGTATTGACCTGTGCACATACTGATCAATAACTGTAAATAACTGTGATCTGATTAATTAAGTATCAATTGATTCGATTGAATATCCGCATTGACTGATGGATAATTGTATTGGATATTTGGATAAATTCTGTATTAATGGTCGTTGTTTTTCCGCAGTTTAGTTTTTGATCAGTTTCTGTAGTGTTCTGTTTGGTGTCATTATCATTATAATACTACTGTATATTTGGGCTAGACTGAGGTGGGCTGTGTGTGTGTGTGTGTGTGTGTGTGTGTGTGTGTGTGTGTGTGTGTGTGTGTGTGTGTGTGTGTGTGTGTGTGTGTGTGTGTGTGTGTGTGTGTGTGTGTGTGTGTGTGTGTGTGTGTGTGTGTGTGAGGGTGTCTAGTTAACTGTGTGGTTACAGTAGGTTTCTGAATGTTTTCCTACAGTCTCTAACCAGGCCAATCAGTGTGTAATGGGGTAACACAATGTTGTTGGGTTTAAAGTACAGATTTACGCCGTAAACTATCCCAGTCTAGCCTAGAACTATCCCAGCTCAGTCCAGCCCAGCCTAGTCCAGCTCAGTCTAGTCCAGCCCAGCTCAGTCCAGTCTAGCCCAGCCATCTGCATTTGGTGCTGATCATAACCTATGTGGATATAGAGGTGGGTAAACCCCTTTGTAAGCAATTAATTGTAAATAACTCCCCATAAACAGCACACATTCCTAGGATAAGTCAAAGTCCATCTCATAGTTTAAAGAGCCTTCATCACCCGGTCGCATTTCCTTCATCTGCACTGAAACCAAATAATAGGTGAAAACAATATGGTGGAA
>NC_060187.1:80941615-81053578 GCF_021184085.1 Oncorhynchus gorbuscha
GGGGGGAGATGGGGAGGGACAGTGTGAGAGTGAGAGAGAGAGAAGCAGAGGGGAGAAGGAACAGTTCAAATATGTAAAAGAGAGAGAGAAGGAACAGTACAGATTGTAATTGACCAGTAGAGGGCGAGACAGGCACAGATTCCAGTCTCCACCTCGGTAGGTAGTTATCTCTCGAGAGGTTCTGGTAGATATGGTAGGTAGGTTATAGCCCTGCCCCAAACCACCAGGAGTTACCTCGGTTGATGTGTTCAAGGGTGAGAGAGTTTATCAGTCATTCTTTATGAGAGCTTGAGTGTGCATGGTGTTTATAAATAGTTGGGAAAGCTACTGCATGATGGCTATGTGATTGTAATCAGATCACAGTCAAAGGTTGGCTCTGCACTGAAGTCTGAGGTGGTGTGTTCACTTAATAATATGTAGCCTAAATGTGCATTAAATAATGTAGTTAAACCTGTCTGCAATACATATCTCAACTTCAATATATAAATATAATAACATAAGGTACGTCATGAGTATCTTAGGCCTACACAGCAAATTCTCCAGTGTTAAATCCTCCAAACACGACGAGTTTAGTTTTTACCAAAAAGTTATATTTTGGTTTCATCTGACCATATGACATTCTCCCAATCTTCTTCTGGATCATCCAAATGCTCTCTAGTAAACTTCAGACGGGCCAGGACATGTACTGGCTTAAGCAGGGGGACACGTCTGGCACTGCAGGATTTGAGTCCCTGGTGGCGTAGTGTGTTACTGATGGTAGGCTTTGTTACTTTGGTCCCAGCTCTCTGCAGGTCATTCACTAGGTCCCCCCGTGTGGTTCTGGGACTTTTGCTCGCCGTTCTTGTGGATATTTTGACCCCACGGGGTGAGATCTTGCGTGGAGCCCCAGGTCGAGGGAGATTATCAGTGGTCTTGTATGTCTTCCATTTCCTAATAATTGCTCCCACAGTTGATTTCTTCAAGCCAAGCTGCTTAGCTATTGCATATTCAGTCTTCCCAACCTGGTGCAGGTCTACAATTTTGTTTCTGGTGTCCTTTGACAGCTCTTTGGTCTTGGCCATAGTGGAGTTTGGAGTGTGACTGTTTGAGGTTGTGGACAGGTGTCTTTTATACTGATAACAAGTTCAAACAGGTGCCATTAATACAGGTACCATAATACCATAATACCATAATACCATAATTTGCAAATAAATTGTTTTTTTAGGTTAGCCTATATTGTATTTTTTAGGTTAGCCTATATTGTATTTTTTAGGTTAGCCTATATTGTATTTTTAGGTTAGCCTATATTGTATTTTTTAGGTTAGCCTATATTGTATTTTTTAGGTTAGCCTATATTGTATTTTTTAGGTTAGCCTATATTGTATTTTTTAGGTTAGCCTATATTGTATTTTTTAGGTTAGCCTATATTGTATTTTTTAGGTTAGCCTATATTGTATTTTTTAGGTTAGCCTATATTGTATTTTTAGGTTAGCCTATATTGTATTTTTTAGGTTAGCCTATATTGTATTTTTAGGTTAGCCTATATTGTATTTTTAGGTTAGCCTATATTGTATTTTTTAGGTTAGCCTATATTGTATTTTTTAGGCTAGCCTATATTGTATTTTAGGTTAGCCTATATTGTATTTTTTAGGCTAGCCTATATTGTATTTTTAGGTTAGCCTATATGGTATTTTATTAGATTAGCCTATATTGTATTTTTAGGTTAGCCTATATTGTATTTTTTAGGTTAGCCTATATTGTATTTTTTAGGTTAGCCTATATTGTATTTTTAGGTTAGCCTATATTGTATTTTTTAGGTTAGCCTATATTGTATTTTTTAGGCTAGCCTATATTGTATTTTTAGGTTAGCCTATATTGTATTTTTTAGGCTAGCCTATATTGTATTTTTAGGTTAGCCTATATGGTATTTTATTAGATTAGCCTATATTGTATTTTTTAGGTTAGCCTATATTGTATTTTTTAGGTTAGCCTATATTGTATTTTTTAGGTTAGCCTATATTGTTTTTTTTTTAGGTAAGGCTATATTGTATTTTTTAGGTTAGCCTATATTGTATTTTTTAGGTTAGCCTATATTGTATTTTTTAGGCTAGCCTATATTGTATTTTTAGGTTAGCCTATATGGTATTTTATTAGATTAGCCTATATTGTATTTTTTAGGTTAGCCTATATTGTATTTTTTAGGTTAGCCTATATTGTATTTTTTAGGTTAGCCTATATTGTATTTTTAGGTTAGCCTATATTGAATTTTTTAGGTTAGCCTATATTGTATTTTTTAGGTTTGCCTATATTGTATTTTGTAGGTTAGCCTATATTGTATTTTTAGGTTAGCCTATATTGTATTTTTTTAGGTTAGCCTATATTGTATTTTTAGGTTAGCCTATATTGTATTTTTAGGTTAGCCTATATTGTATTTTTAGGTTAGCCTATATTGTATTTTTAGGTTAGCCTATATTGTATTTTTAGGTTAGCCTATATTGTATTTTTTTAGGTAAGGCTATATTGTATTTTTTAGGTTAGCCTATATTGTATTTTTTAGGTTAGCCTATATTGTATTTTTTAGGCTAGCCTATATTGTATTTTTAGGTTAGCCTATATGGTATTTTATTAGATTAGCCTATATTGTATTTTTTAGGTTAGCCTATATTGTATTTTTTAGGTTAGCCTATATTGTATTTTTTAGGTTAGCCTATATTGTATTTTTAGGTTAGCCTATATTGAATTTTTTAGGTTAGCCTATATTGTATTTTTTAGGTTTGCCTATATTGTATTTTGTAGGTTAGCCTATTTTATTTTTTTAGGTTAGCCTATATTGTATTTTTTTAGTATTTTTAGGTTAGCCTATATTGTATTTTTAGGTTAGCCTATATTGTATTTTTTTAGGTTAGCCTATATTGTATTTTTAGGTTAGCCTATATTGTATTTTTAGGTTAGCCTATATTGTATTTTTTTCTAGGTTAGTCTATTTGTATTTTTTAGGTTAGCTATATTGTATTTTTAGGTTAGCCTATATTGTATTTTTAGGTTAGCCTATATTGTATTTTTTAGGTTAGCCTATATTGTATTTTTAGGTTAGCCTATATTGTATTTTTAGGTTAGCCTATATTGTATTTTTTATTAGCCTATATTTTTTTTTAGGTTAGCCTATATTGTATTTTTTAGGTTAGCCTATATTGTATTTTTAGGTTAGCCTATATTGTATTTTTAGGTTAGCCTATATTGTATTTTTTTAGCCTATATTTTTTTTAGGTTAGCCTATATTGTATTTTTTTAGGTTAGCCTATATTGTATTTTTTAGGTTAGCCTATATTGTATTTTTAGGTTAGCCTATATTGTATTTTTTTAGGTTAGCCTATATTGTATTTTTAGGTTAGCCTATATTGTATTTTTTAGGTTAGCCTATATTGTATTTTTTAGGTTAGCCTATATTGTATTTTTAGGTTAGCCTATATTGTATTTTTTTTAGGTTAGCCTATATTGTATTTTTTAGGTTAGCCTATATTGTATTTTTAGGTTAGCCTATATTGTATTTTTAGGTTAGCCTATATTGTATTTTTTTAGGTTAGCCTATATTGTATTTTTAGGTTAGCCTATATTGTATTTTTAGGTTAGCCTATATTGTATTTTTAGGTTAGCCTA
Organism: Oncorhynchus gorbuscha; assembly: GCF_021184085.1. NCBI lineage: Eukaryota > Metazoa > Chordata > Actinopteri > Salmoniformes > Salmonidae > Oncorhynchus > Oncorhynchus gorbuscha. The sequence goes on from NC_060187.1 coordinate 80,945,252, forward strand.
TATTGTATTTTTAGGTTAGCCTATATTGTATTTTTAGGTTAGCCTATATTGTATTTTTTAGGTTAGCCTATATTGTATTTTTTAGGTTAGCCTATATTGTATTTTTTAGGTTAGCCTATATTGTATTTTTTAGGTTAGCCTATATTGTATTTTTTAGGTTAGCCTATATTGTATTTTTTAGGTTAGCCTATATTGTATTTTTAGGTTAGCCTATATTGTATTTTTAGGTTAGCCTATATTGTATTTTTAGGTTAGCCTATATTGTATTTTTAGGTTAGCCTATATTGTATTTTTTTAGGTTAGCCTATATTGTATTTTTTAGGTTAGCCTATATTGTATTTTTAGGTTAGCCTATATTGTATTTTTAGGTTAGCCTATTTGTATTTTTATAGGTTAGCCTATATTGTATTTTTAGGTTAGCCTATATTGTATTTTTAGGTTAGCCTATATTGTATTTTATTTAGGTTAGCCTATATTGTATTTTTAGGTTAGCCTATATTGTATTTTTAGGTTAGCTATATTGTATTTTTAGGTTAGCCTATATTGTATTTTTTTAGGTTAGCCTATATTGTATTTTTAGGTTAGCCTATATTGTATTTTTAGGTTAGCCTATATTGTATTTTTTAGGTTAGCCTATATTGTATTTTTAGGTTAGCCTATATTGTATTTTTTAGGTTAGCCTATATTGTATTTTTTAGGTTAGCCTATATTGTATTTTTTAGGTTAGCCTATATTGTATTTTTAGGTTAGCCTATATTGTATTTTTTTTAGGTTAGCCTATATTGTATTTTTTAGGTTAGCCTATATTGTATTTTTTAGGTTAGCCTATATTGTATTTTTTAGGTTAGCCTATATTGTATTTTTAGGTTAGCCTATATTGTATTTTTTAGGTTAGCCTATATTGTATTTTTTAGGTTAGCCTATATTGTATTTTTAGGTTAGCCTTTTGTATTTTTTAGGTTAGCCTATATTGTATTTTTAGGTTAGCCTATATTGTATTTTTTTAGGTTAGCCTATATTGTATTTTTTAGGTTAGCCTATATTGTATTTTTTTAGGTTAGCCTATATTGTATTTTTTAGGTTAGCCTATATTGTATTTTTTAGGTTAGCCTATATTGTATTTTTTAGGTTAGCCTATATTGTATTTTTTAGGTTAGCCTATATTGTATTTTTTTAGGTTAGCCTATATTGTATTTTTTAGGTTAGCCTATATTGTATTTTTTAGGTTAGCCTATATTGTATTTTTAGGTTAGCCTATATTGTATTTTTTTGTCGTTTACGCACTAATAGTTGGTAATGTAAATAGCCTTAATCACACCATTATTATAGAGAGAAGGGTAAAAGTAATTATTGATGGCCGGAAACAAAATGCGGATGTGTGTGTGTCAGCTAAGTGTTCTCGTGTGCCTCAACGTCATCTGTGACTCTTCCTCCCAGTTATTTTCTATTTCACTCCTAGTCTCACCCCTCTCGCGGTCCGTTCTCCAGACGCAGCAGCTCGGCTGGTATACGCCTATTACCGGCCAACCACCCTGTCCCCCAGAGAGAAGAGAAAGAATACATGGGACACAACGAAAGATAAATGATCCTAGTTTGTAGTTTAGATGTATCCAGGACAATCAGAGCGGATATCCATCGACACAGAAAGAAACCCCGCCTTTACTCGTCTCGCGGTCTCTCAACTTCTCCCACCTACTCTTTCTTTTTATCTCAATCCTTCTCTCTATTGAAATTGTTTTTGACTGGATGGAAAGATGTGGATAAACGGCGGAAGTGGTCAGGTCGGACCCTAATCTAAAACAACGAGACACCCGGGCCGTCACGAACGCAGCAGGCAGATTATATTCAACAGGACGGAGCTATACTTTCTCCGGTTGGACTGATTTTCTGCTCAGCAGTCGAACTTTCTGAAAATTGCATATAGGCTACCGCTTTCTGTTCCGTGTGCTCTAACCCAAAGTCTCATACATCGCCTTGGACCTCAGTGAGAGGGGATTGGGACCAACGTAAGTACCGTTATCTCAATCACATCAATAAGACTGTTATTGTGGTATAAACTGAATAACGGTTTCGTCTGAATATGCAGTGTTTCTACAATAGCCAGTAAGTACTCTGTTGTCTGTTCAAGTGTTGAAGGTTTTCAACCTAATCCTACCCGTAACCCTAACTTTAACCACACGGCTAACCTTATGCTTAACCCTAACATTAAATTACAAACAAAAGGCTTATTTTTTTCATGAATTTTTACAATAGCCAATTTTGACTTTGTGGCTGCGCTAACCTTTCGGTTATCTAGGCATGCAGCCCATAATGAAGCGCGATCACTTGGACACGAGTCATTACGCAAGACACGTACGTTTATCCTATGATTAAGGAACGCGGTTTGGGTCTTTGCGTGTCAAAAAAGATACACTTCAAATAACACTATTTGATGTGTCAAATAAGCTTGTTGGACCTGAATATGACTGCACGTCACATAATAATTTAAGGCGTTCATAAAGCTTTTACGTAGGTATTACACATTGATTACACTATCACTCGTATGTCATATATCACAAAGATTCACCGACACGTATGCTATGATGCTGGTAAAGTGGTCTCGCGCACCTACAACGCTGGTCATAAAAAAAGCTAGCTAGCTGATGGATGCAAACAATGTTCTTCCCCAAAAACGTAGCAAAACGACATCATCTGTTTCAGTAGCTATAGTTAGACAATTAACTATATAGCTAGGTGTCATAATTTAAAAGGACCCTAATTTATAACATTTTTTATTTGATTAATGGTGGTCGGACCCATCTCTGTGAAGCTCGCCACAATAACGATTAGCCACAATACTGGACATTGGGGTTAGCCAAAAGAAAGGTATGTCATTGACAGTGACGCAAATCGCTCTCATAATTAAATAGATCATGCGAATGGAGTTTGGAATGTTGTTATATAAAATCAAAAAATATTATAATTTGTACATTTAAAAAATATATGTTGATATTACACTGGAAAAATTAGACTTTAGCGTTGCATTGGGGGCATACTTACCTATGGATTGTGGATCAATGACATGGGGTATCAGTCTATTCAGTGACACCCAGAGAACATTAGCGTCGTAGCTCTTATTGTGGGACTTTGAAACATCTGTGAATTGAACCACATTTATAGTCAACCTACTATGTGTTTATGTGTAATTCTGTGTTGTTGTTTTTGTTGCACTGCTTTGCTTTATCTTGGCCAGGTCGCAGTTGTAAATGAGAACTTGTTCTCAAGTGGCCTACCTGGTTAAATAAAGGTAAAATAAAAAATGTTACAGTCACAGTCCCGCTATAAGAGCTACAATGCTAATATGTGCGTAAACTCTTCACAGTTGTGTTCTGTGGGTGTCACCGAGTAGACTGATACCCCATTTCATTGCTTCACATTCCAACTTTGTTTAACATGATCTAGTCTAAATATGGCATGATTCCAACAGTAACCTTCTGCATCACTTTCAAATAGGTACTTTTATTTTGAAGGCAAACCGCAAATTCCACGATTGTGCCTAATCCTTATTGTGGCTAGTTTCACAACACATAATCATTCCAGTCAAGCCTCACTCCTCTGTCATCAAATCAAATGTTATTTGTCACATGCGCAGAATACAACAGTGAAATGGTTACTTTCAAGCCCTCAACCAACAATGCAGTTTTAAGAAAATCCTCCAAAAGGTAAGAATAAGAATAACAAAAAATTAAAGAGCAGCAGTAAATAACAATAGTGGGGCTGTATACAGGGGGTACCGGTACAGAGTCAATGTGCGGGGGGCACCGGTGTCGAGGTAATTATGTACATGTAGGTAGAATTATTAAAGTGGCTATGCATAGATAATAACAGAGAGAAGCAGCAGAGTGTGTTGGGGGGGGGGGGCAAAGCAAATAATCTGGGTAGCCATTTGATTAGCACCGATCTGATAGAAGTGGACAGGACAGCTGGACCTCTGATGAAGCTAGCTGGCTGCTTATAACGTTAGCTTTGGACAACAGGGTTAAATAGCTGGTTAGCTATTTATTTCCATAAACTGAAGTTCAATTTCAATAAGCGAACAACAAGTGGCTACCAAGCTAATACTTACTCACAAGGATTCAACAGGCGAACAACAAGTGGCTACCTAGCTAATACTTACTCACAAGGATTCAACAGGCGAACAACAAGTGGCTACCTAGCTAATACTTACTCACAAGGATTCAACAGGCGAACAACAAGTGGCTACCTAGCTAATACTTACTCGCAAGGATTCAACAGGCGAACAACAAGTGGCTACCTAGCTAATACTTACTCGCAAGGATTCAACAGGCGAACAACAAGTGGCTACCTAGCTAATACTTACTCGCCAAGGATTCAACAGGCGAACAACAAGTGGCTACCTAGCTAATACTTACTCGCAAGGATTCAACAGGCGAACATCAAGTGGCTACCTAGCTAATACTTACTCGCAAGGATTCAACAGGCGAACAACAAGTGGCTAGCTAGCTAATACTTACTCGCAAGGATTCAACAGGCGAACAACAAGTGGCTAGCTAGCTAATACTTACTCACAAGGATTTCTAATTCATTGCTAGGAATAATGAAAATGACTGCAGTTTCGACTGGTCATTGTTTTCAGGCTGGTTGTATTGTTGCTAGTGTAACAGTATAGACTTTGCGTCCGTCCCCTCGCCCCGACCTGGGCGCGAACCAGGGACGCTCTGCACACGTCAACAGTCGCCCTCGAAGCATCGTTACCCATCGCTCCTCAAAAGCCACGGCCCTTGCAGAGCAAGGGGAACCACTACTTCAAGGTCTCAGAGCAAGTGACATCACCGATTGAAACGCCACTAGCGTGCACCACCGCTAACTAGCTAGCCATTTCACATCGGCTACACTAGCTAGGTACCAAGCTAAAGCTAGGGTCCTCAGAAGTTGCGGTCAAACAAATAATGCCTTAAAATTAATACCGTACTGTAAATATATCATTTGTGGCCGGTGTGCGCTTGTTTGCAGACTTTTTATGTACAGCTTTGACAGTGCTACTGACAGTAGTGGTGGCGCTTGGCTTGCACGTGCAAATTCAGAACACACAACATTCTATAATAGAATTGTGTTATTTGACGTGTCAAATTAAAAGCTTATTTAATGTGTCAAATAGTGTTATTTAATGTGTCAAATAGTGTTATTTAATGTGTCAAATAGTGTTATTTAATGTGTCAAATAGTGTTATTTGACTTGTATCTTTTTTGACACGCAAAGACCCAAACAGTGTTCCATATATGATGAGACAATTGTGAACTCTGAAAAATATGAAGTCAAATCATGACGTCAGTGATCTTCAGGTCAAAAAGTCTGAGTTCTGGAAAGCGGTTCGAGTTCCTGAGTTGGAATTCCGAGTTGGGTTATTTTTCAGAGTGGGAGCTTGTTTTTTTCGAGTTATCAGTTGTTTTGAACGCACGGAAGTCAGAGATTTCCGAGTTCACAGATGTTTTGAACACGGTATATGGCCTATTCTGTTTGGCTCCTTCTGACAAATTGTAAAATAAAAAAGCTTAAACGTACAATATGCAGAAATCGCTCAGCCTGGTTGCTAAAATTCTAATACTTTGCCTAATTTCAGTTTATGTGACAAAACAAGTGAAGTTAATCATTTCACAATCCAAACCACTGTGAAATAAATACATTTTCAATAACCCCAAATATTGAATTTTCAGCAGGAGAAATGGAGAAATGAACAGGAGAAATGAAACAGGAATGGGAAGCATATGGAGTGGCATGTAGCAATGAATAAGATCAAATTCATTAGCTTAAACCTCATATTTTACTCTTCTTAACTTTTATTTTAAACCATATCTTAAACTTTTGACTGTCAGAAATGCATCCTTAGTAAAAAGAACAGGTAAAAAGTGCTCACACAGACAGCATGATGTCACACAGACAGCATGATGTCACACAGACAGCATGATGTCACACAGACAGCATGATGTCACACAGACAGCATGATGTCACTCAGACAGCATGATGTCACACAGGCAGCATGATGTCACACAGACAGCATGATGTCACACAGACAGCATGATGTCACACAGACAGCATGATGTCACACAGACAGCATGATGTCACTCAGACAGCATGATGTCACGCAGACAGCATGATGTCACGCAGACAGCATGATGTCACACAGACAGCATGATGTCACACATACAGCATGATGTCACACAGACAGCATGATGTCACACAGACAGCATGATGTCACACAGACAGCATGATGTCACTCAGACAGCATGATGTCACTCAGACAGCATGATGTCACACAGACAGCATGATGTCACACATACAGCATGATGTCACACAGACAGCATGATGTCACACAGACAGCATGATGTCACACAGACAGCATGATGTCACACAGACAGCATGATGTCACTCAGACAGCATGATGTCACACAGACAGCATGATGTCACACAGACAGCATGATGTCACACAGACAGCATGATGTCACACAGACAGCATGATGTTACACAGACAGCATGATGTCACACAGACAGCATGATGTCACTCAGACAGCATGATGTCACACAGACAGCATGATGTCACACAGACAGCATGATGTCACACAGACAGCATGATGTCACACAGACAGCATGATGTCACACAGACAGCATGATGTCACACAGACAGCATGATGTCACACAGACAGCATGATGTCACTCAGACAGCATGATGTCACACAGACAGCATGATGTCACTCAGACAGCATGATGTCACACAGACAGCATGATGTTACTCAGACAGCATGATGTCACACAGACAGCATGATGTCACTCAGACAGCATGATGTCACTCAGACAGCATGATGTCACACAGACAGCATGATGTCACTCAGACAGCATGATGTCACACAGACAGCATGATGTCACACAGACAGCATGATGTCACACAGACAGCATGATGTCACTCAGACAGCATGATGTCACACAGACAGCATGATGTCACTGATCTTAAACACACTGATGGATCAATAGCTGACTGTTAGAGTCCCAACTCTCTACCCTGCATCCATCCATTAGGCTTTACTCCTTCAATCACTTGTAGTTTTTATGTGTACATTTTATTGCATGTCTGTCTGTGTGTGGCCCTCTAATTTCAGTAAAGTGCTCTTTTACAGGGTCACAGCAAGGAGTACAGTCCAACATCCTCTGCCTCTGCCAGTTGGAGAGGGAGACAGACAGAACAGAATATTGCTGTTAAAAATGTCTCAGGCATGACCTGCATTAAAGTGAATTTTCAGTCATAATAATATAACATCAGTGTGACTGGTGAGGATACAGAGGGTCACGCTCTGGATCTCTAAACCTTCTAATCCGAGGTCATGAAATCCCATTTGTAGTTTGAGATTAACCAAACCAGAATGTGGACTTTAATCTGGTTGTGGATTGTATTACTTCAAATCATTTAACCTGACATAATTTAGACCCACTGTTGGACAAAGTCTATCTTGTTCAAGAGATTTTATCTCAGTAGGCCAAATCCTAATTTGAGGTCTGCCTGTCACGTCAACCTCCCATTGACTGGAAACATGATTTACAACATGGCAGTCTCAGTTATGAATGCTGATCTCAAATTACAATTAAGGTCACTGAAACTAGACAGGTCTCTCTCGCTCTCTCTCTCATATATATATTGCTCTACACTTCTCTACTCTACTCTGCTCTACACTGCTCTACTCTATCCTGGTCGTCTCTGTGTGCCAGAGGATGTATGATATGCTTTATGACTCACCATGAATAGACGGTTTCCTCTGATAGACCAACAAGCACTCTCTCCCTCCCTCCCTCTCTCCCCTCCCCCTCTCCCTCTGCCCCCCAGGGGTTGAGAAACTCGTATGTTAGTGTTAGTCTGCTTTGACTACTCACATTCTCCTGTCAGACAGTGCCACAGAAACAGAGGGAGGAAGAGAGATGGCACTTCCACTCTCCCATCCAGCCAGAGAGGAATCCTCCGTCTGATTGGCTCAGAAAAATGGCCAGAGTCCGGTCACATGATCCTGTCAGCCAATAGGAAGGGGAGTTGGGCTTCTGTCAGGAAAAGTGCTGTTGCAGGCTGGGTCCTCTGGCTGACCTGAAAAAGTATTTTTCTTTGATGTGTTGCGATGTGCACACACACACACACACACACACACACACACACACACACACACACACACACACACACACACACACACACACACACACACACACACACACACACACACACACACACACACACACACACACACTGACGCTCTTAGACTCAAGAACACTGGTATTGACTGAAATGTCACCACCATGTTTCTAATGTTTATCTAAATGAAATCTATGATTCCTCCCATGGAGAGACCTCTAGACCATACGTTAGCATACTGAAACCCCCAGGCCTACTCTACTGTTTACTGCAGGTACGGCTGCTTTAGGTCCACATGATATTGTGAGTTGGGACCAGAGGTTATCACACAGGGAAGTGAGACCGGCCTTTATTGCTTCTCTGCTGTGTGTGATGTGTTATGATCTTTGGACTGCTCTGTGGCTCTGTTTTGTAGCAGGGAAGATCCCTGTATCTGTGCTGTTGTGGTTAACTCTGCCTAGAAGACTCACCTATACAAGAATCAACTGTCTAAAACACAGTAGGACAGAGGAATTTCTATATCTACAATGTTTGTTGCTTTTAAGAATTGTCTGTGAGAATGAAATTGTCTAGGGCATTTGGAATTTTTCTTAGGAGTGTGCAGTAGTTGTAAGCAGTGTACTGTGTCCTACCCTCCTCTTTGCTCTGTGTACATCTGCTCATTCATGTTGTGATCTTCAACAGCATTTTATAGAGTTCCTTTCTACATTTCTGGAATAGCAGGCAATCTGGGTGATGTGCTCTAAAGGCATGGAAAGTACAAGAGTTCAATATCTCTGCTAGTGTGCTCACAGAAAGTCAACAGGGTTATTCACCTGTCCAGCCCCCCCCCCCCCACCTCCTGTCTGTGTTGTGGAGGTGTTGATTTCCCAGTGAATACATGGACCCCCCCCCACCACCTCCTGTCTGTGTTGTGGAGGTGTTGATTTCCCAGTGAATACATGGACCCCCCCCGACCACCTCCTGCCTGTGTTGTGGAGGTGTTGATTTCCCAGTGAATACATGGACCCCCGCCTCCTGTCTGTGTTGTGGAGAGGTTGATTTCCCAGTGAATACATGGACCCCCCCCCCCCCGACCACCTCCTGTCTGTGTTGTGGAGGTGTTGATTTCCCAGTGAATACATGGACCCCCCCCCGCCTCCTGTCTGTGTTGTGGAGGTCTTGATTTCCCAGTGAATACATGGACCCTCCCTCCCCCCACCTCCTGTCTGTGTTGTGGAGGTCTTGATTTCCCAGTGAATACATGGACCCTCCCCCCCCCACCTCCTGTCTGTGTTGTGGAGGTGTTGATTTCCCAGTGAATACATGGACCCCCCCCCCCTCCTGTCTGTGTTGTGGAGGTGTTGATTTCCCAATGAATACATGGACCCCCCACCCCCCACCTCCTGTCTGTGTTGTGGAGGTGTTGATTTCCCAGTGAATACATGGACCCCCTCCCCCGACCACCTCCTGTCTGTGTTGTGGAGGTGTTGATTTCCCAGTGAATACATGGACCCCCCACCTCCTGTCTGTGTTGTGGAGGTGTTGATTTCCCAGTGAATACATGGACCCTCCCTCCCTTCCTCCCTGCCTCTGAGTTCAGCAGGATGATGTTGTATCAGTAATCCCATGATGCTAGCAGGAATGCTGTGCTGCAGAGGAGTGACAGGTGAAACAAAAGCACTAATGCTGTCTCAATAGCAGCAGCAACCCCCCAGGACTCAGTGTCATCAACCTTGCAGCGTTTCTACAACAGGGTGCAGGGTTTGCCAAAACCTGCATCCTATAGCCCACGTTGGAGAAACTACTTTTGACACATCAACATGTCTATCTCACCACTTCTTGTTTTTAACATCATCTACACTAATCCCAATAGATTGGATAGGTGGAAGCTTTATAGCAGAGGTCAGGCTGTCCTGTCCTCTTCTATCAGATCAGTGCTGACAGAGGAGATGAGATGACGAGAGGAAGGCATTTTAGAGTATTGAGATACACCCCTGATGAAGGAAAGGAGATGAGGAGGGGAAGACGATTGAGATGCACTCTCTCTGAGTTGTGACAGGAAATGTGTCTGGTGTTGATGGGTAACCTGCTATGATGTGGAATTAACTGAACAATGACAGTGTCTCAGGGGAGAGTGTGTGTGAGAAGGGAAGGCTTCTGTAGACGTAACTTAGTGTTGTAACTTCATTTACCGTCTTGTTAGTGTGCCTGGTGTATGGGGATCCACGCCTATGTAACCTAAGCTATCCAAAGCTAGCCCAGCGTTAGCTAACATTTTTATTGAAGCTCAAAGGGTCAGTTCTGTATTAGCCGGTAGCTCCTATCCATTTCAATGTTAACCAATGTGAAAAGCCCAGTTCATCTCAGTGTATGCTACCGTTGGGTGTCAGCGGCACTCCCTTCCCTGGCTGTATATCAGTCTTTAATGTGTGCGTAAATCCAGCTGTATAGTTGAAAGAGAGCCAGGCCTGCTCTGTGTCTGGGTCTGGGAGTAATGTTAGGCAGGGAAGGAAGGAGAGAGCCAGGCCTGCTCTGTGTCTGGGTCTGGGAGTAATGTTAGGCAGGGAAGGAAGGAGGGAGCCAGGCCTGCTCTGGGTCTGGGTCTGGGAGTAATGTTAGGCAGGGAAGGAAGAAGGGAGGCAGGCCTGCTCTGTGTCTGGGTCTGGGAGTAATGTTAGGCAGGGAAGGAAGGAGAGAGCCAGGCCTGCTCTGTGTCTGGGTCTGGGAGTAATGTTAGGCAGGGAAGGAAGAAGGGAGGCAGGCCTGCTCTGTGTCTGGGTCTGGGAGTAATGTTTAGGCAGGGAAGGAAGAAGGGAGGCAGGCCTGCTCTGTGTCTGGGTCTGGGAGTAATGTTAGGCAGGGAAGGAAGAAGGGAGCCAGGCCTGCTCTGTGTCTGGGTCTGGGAGTAATGTTAGGCAGGGAAGGAGAGAGCCAGGCCTGCTCTGTGTCTGGGTCTGGGAGTAATGTTAGGCAGGGAAGGAAGGAGGGAGGCAGGCCTGCTCTGTGTCTGGGTCTGGGAGTAATGTTAGGCAGGGAAGGAAGAAGGGAGGCAGGCCTGCTCTGTGTCTGGGTCTGGGAGTAATGTTAGGCAGGGAAGGAAGAAGGGAGGCAGGCCTGCTCTGTGTCTGGGTCTGGGAGTAATGTTAGGCAGGGAAGGAAGGAGAGAGCCAGGCCTGCTCTGTGTCTGGGTCTGGGAGTAATGTTAGGCAGGGAAGGAAGGAGGGAGGCAGGCAGCGAGGTAGGCATGGAGGGAGGGAGGCCTCGCTCTGCCTCTCTGAGCTTCCGTCAGCTGGGGAGGGAACCTACTCAATGAGGCAAATCCTGGAGGGATCAGGGAGGGGGAGTGGATAGGGGACGGGTTTGGGGGTTGAGGAGAATTGGGGGAGTGGGTTAGGTAGGGTGTAGGAGGGTGGCGTCAGAGAGGATTAGGGTAGTGGTTTGGAGTGGGTTTAGGGTGCAGGGTTTAGGGCTGAGTGGTGATAGGGGAGTGGTGTGTGGGAGGACATTCTGACTCAGCACAGATAGATGATTCACAGCAACAAAATCTGCCATGATTCATACCGTCCCCCACTCAACTCCCATCCCCATCCTACCACACCCAAATCACAGTCAAAGTAAAGCTTCTCTCTACTTTTCTCTCTCTGAAACCACGAAGCGCCTGTCATAAATCAGGAAGCCAAGTGTTTGTTTCTTGGGCATTAGGAATGTAACTGAAGAAGTGCCTCAGGCCTTGAAAAAGAAGAAAATAACTTATTGAAAGGAAGGTGATATCATCTTGCAACGTGGTCTCAGAGCATTTTGTATTATTCTGTACGTAAATCCAAAACACGCCATTTATACCGAACAAAAATATAAAAACATAACATGCCATAATTTCAAAGATTTTACAGTTCATATAAGGAACTTGTCAATTTAAGTAAATTCATTAAGCCCTAAAATATGGATTTCACATGACTGGGAATACAGATATGCATCTGTTGGTCACAGATACCTTTAAAAAAAGTAAGGACGTGGGTTAGAAAACCAGTCAGTATCTGGTGTGACCACCATTTGCCTCATGCAGTGTGACACATTGTAACGCACTTCTATGAGTAGTGGGTGCGGAGTCAGGCGCAGGGGTCAGAGGGTAAAGGACAATTGTTTTTTATTCCGCAGCAGGAAAGCGGTCACGCCAAAACACCAGGCACATAACAAAGACCGGCCCAAAAACAGGACCCAACCAGACCGGAGAAAAACAAGAAAATCGCACAACCACAAACACGAACAGAGGAAATAAGCCATCGGGCATCACCGGCTTCAATAGCCCGACTAAACCTAAACAAGAAACAGGTGAAACCAATAAGACAAAACCAACAGAAAAGGAAAAGGGATCGGTGGCAGCTAGTAGACCGGTGACGACGAGCGCCGAGCGCTGCCCAAACAGGAAGAGGAACCACCTTTGGTGGGAGTCGTGACACACATCTCCTGATCAGGCTGTTAATTGTGGCCTGTGGCCCAGTCCTCTCCAATGGCTGTGAGAAGTTGCTGGATATTGGTGGGAACTGGAACACGCTGTCGTACACGTCCATCCAGAGCATCCCAAAGGCGCTCAATTGGTGACATGTCTGGTGAGTATGCAGGCCATGGAAGAACTGGGACAGTTTCAGCTTCCAGGAATGATGTATAGATCCTTGCGACATGGGGCTGTGCATGATCATGCTGAAACATGACGGCAGATTAAAGGCACGACAATGGGCCTCAGGATCTCATCACGGTATCTCTGTGCATTCAAATTGCCATCGATAAAATGCAATTGTGTTTGGGTTGGCTGAAAGGTTTAGGGGAAGGGTTAGCTAACATGCTACATCAGCAAAAAAAAAAATGTCCGTTTTTCAGGACCCTGTCTTTCACAAGATAATTTGTAAAAATCCAAATAACTTCACAGATCTTCATTGTAAAGGGTTTAAACACTGTTTCCCATGCTTGTTCAATGAACAAAAACAATTCATGAACATGCACCTGTAGAACGGTCGTTAAGACACTAACAGCTTACAGACGGTAGGAAATTAAGGTCACAGTTATGAAAACTTAGGACACTAAAGATGCCTTTCTACCGACTCTGAAAAACACCAAAAGAACTGGTCATCTGCGTGAACGTGCCTTAGGCATGCTGCAAGGCGGCATGAGGACTGCAGATGTGGCCAGGGCAAATAAATTGCAATGTCCGTACTGTGAGATGCCTAAGACAGCGCTACAGGGAGACAGGACGGACAGCTGATTATCCTTGCAGTGGCAGACCACGTGTAACAACACCTGCACAGGATTGGTACATCCAAACATCACACCTGCAGGACAGGTACAGGATGGCAACAACAACTGCCCGAGTTACACCAGGATTGCACAATCCCTCCATCAGTGCTCAGACTGTCCTCAATAGGCTGAGAGGGGCTGGACTGAGGGCATGTAGACCTGTTGTAAGGCAGGTCCTCACCAGACATAACCGGCAACAACATCGCCTATGGGCAAAAACCAACGGTCGCTGGACCAGACAGGACTGGCAAAAAGTGCCCTTCACTGACGAGTTGCGGTTTTGTCTCACCAGGGGTGATGGTCGGATTTGCGTTTATCGTCGAAGGAATGAGCGTTACACCAAGGCCTGTACTCTGGAGCGGGATCGATTTGGAGGTGGAGGGTCCGTCACAGCATCATCGGACTGAGCTTGTTGTCATTGCAGGAAATCTCAGCGCTGTGCGTTACAGGGAAGACATTCTCCGTTCTCATGTGGTACCCTTCTTGCAGGCTCATCCTCCAACAGGACAATGTCACCAGCCATACTGCTCGTTCTGTGCGTGATTTCCTAAAAGACAGGAATTTTAGTGGTCTGCTATGGCCAGCGAAGAGCTCGGATCTCAATTCCATTGAGCATGTCTGGGACCAGTTGGATCGGAGGGTGTGGGCTAGGGCCATTCCCCTCAGAATTGTCCGGGAACTTGCAGGTGCCTTGGTGGAAGAGTGGGGTAACATCCCACAGCAAGAACGGGCAAATCTGGTGCAGTCCATGAGGAGGAGATGCACTGCAGTACTTAATGCAGCTGGTGGCCACACCAGACACTGACTTTTGATTTTGACCCCCCCTTTGTTCAGGGAAACATTATTCCATTTCTGTTAGTCACATGTCTGTGGAACTTATTCAGTTTATGTCTCAGTTGTTGAATATTGTTATGTTCGTACAAATATTTACACATGTTAAGATTGCTGAAAATAAACGAAGTGGACAGTGAGAGGTTGTTTCTTTTTTTGCTGAGTTTAGTTGCAAAGTAGCTATAAAGTAGTTGCAAAATTGGCAATTAGCTAAAATGCTAAAGTTGTCTGATGAGATTGAAACACGCAACCTTTGGGTTTCTAGATTATTATTATATATATAGATGTTTGTGTTACTAGACGTTTGCATTATACTCCCACCCATCCACCCCTAACAACCACCCTCCTTTTGTTTTTGCTTTAAGTAACCTTATATCTTACATAAGCATACCAAATATAACATATCATACTCATTTGAGCGTTCCGGATTTATGTTTACTATGTTGCGTCTAGGCTATGAGACCAGACTGGGATATCAGTGAACAACAAATGCTGTGGTAACAGCTACGAAGGCGCCAGGGCAATGAGTGGAGCTTACTCAGGTGTTCAAAACACATGAGACTGAGAGCGTAATGCTTCATAGGGAGTTTTTTTATGAGTTTAGTTTTGAAAATGATCTCTCCGCAAAAGCGACAGTTTTACAGGGATGGTATAAACATCTTGATTGCCATAGCAACATCAGGGGAACTGGGCAGAAGAGTTGTTCTTCAAATACAGCAGTTCTGCGACATCTTTAATTTAGCCTCTGATTCTCCTTAATTGCCGGCCTCAACAGGTTACGGAAAGAGATGAACTGTAGCCTATTGAAAGCTCTGGGGACAGGTCGTCTGGATGAACTGTAGCCTATTGAAAGCTCTGGGGACAGGTCGTCTGGATGAACTGTAGCCTATTGAAAGCTCTGGGGACAGGTCGTCTGGATGAACTGTAGCCTATTGAAAGCTCTGGGGACAGGTCGTCTGGATACTTAACAGTCAATAAATTGGCAGATGTGAACAGATTATCATCTTTAGCAGCCAACAGTTCTTGAGGGCTTGAACAAAAAAAGCTGTTTGCTATTTCATTCATACTGGTGAACCGGCATTTGAGTTGTGGTGTTGAAAACTCAACAGTGCCTTATCTCAGGTATACCTTGGCAAACATCATTCAAGACTGTTTAAATTGTGTGCAGCGCAATGGACATATAATGTCACAGGAAGGACTGTCTGGGTTGGCAATACTCAGTATAGAAAACAGTTGGGCCAGTAACCTGGACCTACAGGCCGTGGTGAAAACATGTGCACACAAAAAAGCACAGCGACAGTCACAAATACTGTAGCTACTATAAGGCCTCTACATAGAACAAAAAGAGAGACACAAGCACACAGTCACAAATACTGTTGCTACTATAGGCCTCTACATAGAACAAAAAGAGACACAAGCACACAGTCACAAACACTGTAGCTACTATAAGGCCTCTACATAGAACAAAAAGAGACACAAGCACACAGTCACAAACACTGTAGCTACTATAAGGCCTCTACATAGAACAAAAAGTGAGATACAAGCACACAGTCACAAACACTGTAGCTACTATAAGGCCTCTACATAGAACAAAAAGAGACACAAGCACAGACACAGAGAGAAAGAAAGAGAATAAGAGACACAGGGAGAGAAGGTGCAAGGAGAACTTCAGACCAGGGGAGTCTCTCATGTTGGACTCTATTGAATTCACCTTGAATATTGCAGCCCATTTGTGTAAACTATTAGCCAGACAAAACCCGCTTAGTTGAACAATAGGCTAAATAGTGGCTGAATTACTCCTCAAGCCGACTCATTTTTCCCACATTGTTAGGCAATTTGATGTCATTTTTATAAAAGGTTTATGAATAACAGCTAAATAGCAGCTAAATACGGTATATACTGTAGCTATAGATACTAGGCTACACTGCATAATGAAACAATCCCTAGTTTTCAGGGTGGACTGTAATTATTTGGCATTAATACACTGGTTTTACGCACATTTCTTATGGTGTAGGCCTCCCACTAGACATTTATCCATGAGCTAAAGCAAAGTGAACTCTGACCTTGTGTGTGTGTGTGGGGGGGATTTCCACTCCAGAGCCATGGCGCAGTAAGGGCCATTTGAGTGGGTGGGAGAAGGCTAGTCCAAGGTGGTTTAGGGCTCAACCCCCTTGTTGTCGTTGAAAGTGAGAAAACAACACAACAAGTGAGGATGCCCGCGACCTTTGGATTCCATCTTTAATTTGAGCCAGTTTGCTACTGCAGGAAAATAATCCTACATCAACATGAATGTGATTATTATGTAGATTATAATGAATTTACATTTTGGTAGGGATTGATACATTTTACGTAAGGGAATATTAAGTCTGAAATTTCTAAATGGAAATTACAAACTTAAGAAGCATTTTTAAACCTCAAATACACAACAAGTTTTACATTTCCTGCATTGCAGGACAGTTCTCCTACAACAGGGTGATCAAATGAAGATCCTACATCTGTAATTGAATGGGGAAGATTTGCACAAAGGCATTACATCTAATTATTTGGTGCCAATCTTTCCTATTCAATTGGCCTGCAGATTTCTCCCAAAGCTGTTATGTGGAGTTTCTACAACAGATGGTATAGATTAGAATATGGATCTGATTTCAGACGATTGTTGAGGTATGAACATTTCCTCTGATTGGGATGGTTCCTGTTGTTTAACTGTGGTGAGAGAAATGGATAAATAAACATTCATTCAGTTAGGGATTTTAACCCCTTCCATTCTTCCTGTGTCTGGCTAGGATGAGATGGAGAAGGTGTGTGTGTGTGTGTGTGTGTGTGTGTGTGTGTGTGTGTGTGTGTGTGTGTGTGTGTGTGTGTGTGTGTGTGTGTGTGTGTGTGTGTGTGTATGTGTGTGTGTGTGTGTGTGTGTGTGTGTGTGTGTGTGTGTCAGTATATTAAGTCTTCTCTGCTCTCTCCCCAGTATGGTGTCCAGTCTGAGCGAGTGGTTCTGGAATGAGCGGCTGTGGTTCCCTGAGGGGCTGGGTTGGGCTGACCTGGAGGACAAAGATGGCCGTGTCTACGCCAAGGCCAGCGACCTTTGGGTGGTGCTACCCATTGCCCTAGCCTTCCTCGTAATACGACAGATCTTCGAGAGGTCCGTCTGTCCGCCTGGCTGTCACCCCTCATACGATTAATCCTCTTCTCTTTCACCATCTGTCTACATGTTAATACCTCTTCTCTTTCCCTCATCTGTCTACATGTTAATACCTCTTCTCTTTCCCTCATCTGTCTACATGTTAATACCTCTTCTCTTTCCCTCATCTGTCTACATGTTAATACCTCTTCTCTTTCACTCATCTGTCTACATGTTAATACCTCTTCTCTTTCATCATCTGTCTACATGTTAATACCTCTTCTCTTTCCCTCATCTGTCTACATGTTAATAACTCTTCTCTTTCCCCATCTGTCTACATGTTAATACCTCTTCTCTTTCACCATCTGTCTACATGTTAATACCTCTTCTCTTTCACCATCTGTCTACATGTTAATACCTCTTCTCTTTCACCATCTGTCTACATGTTAATTTAACGTCTTCTCTTTCACCATCTGTCTACATGTGTTTATATTCCTATGCCTCTCCCTCTTCCCCTCCCTCCTCCACGTGCTCCACCCTTTTTCTCCTTCCCTCTCTCCCTCTCTGCTTCCCTCCCTCTCTCCTTCTCTCCCTCTCTCCCTCTCTCCTTCCCTCCCTCTCTCCTTCTCTCCTCTCCCTCTCTCCCTCTCTCCTTCTCTCCCTCTCTCTCCTCTGTCCATCTCTCCCTCTCTCCCTCTCTCCTTCTCTCCCTCTCTCTCCTCTGTCCATCTCTCCCTCTCTCCCTCTCTCCCTCTCTCCTTCTCTCCCTCTCTCTCCTCTGTCCATCTCTCCTTCTCTCCCTCTCTCCTTCTCTCCCTCTCTCCTTCTCTCCCTCTCTCCCTCTCTCCCTCTCTCCCTCTCTCTCCTCTGTCCATCTCTCCCTCTCTCCCTCTCTCCTTCCTTCCCTCTCTCTCCTCTGTCCATCTCTCCCTCTCTCCCTCTCTCCTTCTCTCCCTCTCTCTCCTCTGTTCATCTCTCCTTCTCTCCATCTCTCCTTCTCTCCCTCTCTCCCTCTCTCCCTCTCTCTCCTTCTCTCCCTCTCTCCTTCTCTCCCTCTCTCCCTCTCTCCCTCTCTCCCTCTCTCCCTCTCTCTCCTCTGTCCATCTCTCCTTCTCTCCCTCTCTCCCTCTCTCCCTCTCTCTCCTCTGTCCATCTCTCCATCTCTCCCTCTCTCCCTCTCTCCCTCTCTCTCCTCTGTCCATCTCTCCCTCTCTCCATCCTTCCCTCTCTCTCCTCTGTCCATCTTGTACTCTCCTCCGCTAATCTTTAATTACATTATTTTACCTTCAATCTGTAATTTAATCTCGGTCTGTTTTCACTGAGTCACTCTGATCATATCTCTGCTTCCTCTTCTCCTCTGTCTCCTTTCCCTCCCTCTCTTCTCTTCTCTCATATTTTTAGAACCCACCTCTATGTTGTGTGTTAGCTTAGCAATAGCAATCAGTCAACCTTTCTCTGTCACTCTCTCTATCACTTTCTCTCCCTCCCTTCATACCTCTCCATCCTCCCTCATGATAATATCAAACCCACATGATCCAATCAACTGAACAATTGCCCCCAGCAATACCATGTCGTCTCTCTCTCTTCCTCCCATCTCATCCCTCTCTCTCCCCTCTGTGTGTGTGCAGGTTAGTGGCCACCCCACTGGCTGCTGTCATGGGGGTGAAGGAGAAAGTTCGGCTCATAGTCTCACACAACCCCACACTGGAGTCCTTCTACTGTAACACAACCAAGAACCCCTCACAGGTAACACAACTAAAAAAGACTACACCAATGCATGCAAGCACAGACACATGTACACAGTTACGCACGCACACACATTAACACATTAACACTACACAATTGCTACAGATCTTAATTTGTTCAGTCTTTTGTTGCAAAAATAATTCAGCACAGCAGGACATGTAAACTTGTGTATTTGAGTTTTAAAAAGGCTTCTAAAGTTTGTCATTTCAGACTTGATTTACCCTAACGAAAAATGTATCAACCCCTAATTATAATCCATATAATAATTCACATATCCTGTTGCTGCAGAATTATTTTCCTGCTGTAGCAAACTGACTCAAATTAAGATCCTACATCTGTATACAGCACCACACAAATCATTATGCTAAACTGTATCCCTTTCTACACTTCTCTCTCCCTCCTCCCTTTCTCTCTCCCCCTATTCCCCCGCTCTCTCTCCCTCTTCCCTTTCTCTCTCCCTCTATTCCCCCGCTCTCTCTTCCCTTTCTCTCTCCCTCTATTCCCCCGCTCTCTCTCCCTCTTCCCTTTCTCTCTCCCCCTATCCCCGCTCTCCCTCCCACCTCTCTTTCTCTCTCCCCCTATCCCCCACTCTCCCTTCCTCCTCCCTTTCTCTCTCCCCCTATTCCCCGCTCTCCCTCCCTCCTCCCTTTCTCTCTACCTCTATTCCCCGCTCTCCCTCCCTCCTCCCTTTCTCTCTCTCCCTCTATTCCCCCGCTCTCCCTCCCTCCTCCCTTTCTCTCTCCCTCTATTCCCCGCTCTCCCTCCCTCCTCCCTTTCTCTCTACCTCTATTCCCCCGCTCTCTCTCCCTCCTCCCTTTCTCTCTCCCCCTATTCCCCGCTCTCCCTCCCTCCTCCCTTTCTCTCTCCCTCTATTCCCCCGCTCTCCCTCCCTCCTCCCTTTCTCTCTCCCCCTATTCCCCGCTCTCCCTCTCTCCTCCCTTTCTCTCTCTCCCTATTCCCCGCTCTCCCTCCCTCCTCCCTTTCTCTCTCCCTCTATTCCCCGCTCTCCCTCCCTCCTCCCTTTCTCTCTCCCTCTATTCCCCTGCTCTCTCTCCCTCCTCCCTTTCTCTCTACCTCTATTCCCCCGCTCTCTCTCCCTCCTCCCTTTCTCTCTCCCCCTATCCCCCGCTCTCTCTCCCTCCTCCCTTTCTCTCTCCCTCTATTCCCCCGCTCTCCCTCCCTCCTCCCTTTCTCTCTCCCTCTATTCCCCCGCTCTCTCTCCCTCCTCCCTTTCTCTCTCCCCCTATCCCCCGCTCTCTCTCCCTCCTCCCTTTCTCTCTCACTCTATTCCCTGCTCCCACTCCCTCCTCCCTTTCTCTCTCCCTCTATTCCCTGCTTTCCCTCCCTCCCTCCTCCCTTTCTCTCTCTCCCTATTCCCCACTCTCCCTCCCTCTTCCATTTCTCTCTCTCCCTATTCCCCGCTCTCCCTCCCTCCTCCCTTTCTCTCTCCCTCTATTCCCCCGCTCTCTCTCCCTCCTCCCTTTCTCTCTCCCTCTATTCCCTGCTCTCCCTCTCTCCTCCCTTTCTCTCTCTCTCCCTATTCCCCCGCTCTCCCTCCCTCCTCCCTTTCTCTCTCTCCCTATTCCCCGCTCTCCCTCCCTCCTCCATTTCTCTCTCTCCCTATTCCCCGCTCTCCCTCCCTCCTCCCTTTCTCTCTCCCTCTATTCCCCCGCTCTCTCTCCCTCCTCCCTTTCTCTCTCTCCCTATTCCCCGCTCTCCCTCCCTCCTCCCTTTCTCTCTCCCTCTATTCCCCCGCTCTCTCTCCCTCCTCCCTTTCTCTCTCCCTCTATTCCCTGCTCTCCCTCTCTCCTCCCTTTCTCTCTCTCCCTATTCCCCGCTCTCCCTCCCTCCTCCCTTTCTCTCTCTCCCTATTCCCCGCTCTCCCTCCCTCCTCCATTTCTCTCTCTCCCTATTCCCCGCTCTCCCTCCCTCCTCCCTTTCTCTCTCCCTCTATTCCCCCGCTCTCTCTCCCTCCTCCCTTTCTCTCTCCCTCTATTCCCTGCTCTCCCTCCCTCCTCCCTTTCTCTCTCTCCCTATTCCCCGCTCTCCCTCCCTTATCCCTTTCTCTCTCCCTCTATTCCCCCGCTCTCGCTCTCGCTCCCTCCTCCCTTTCTCTCTCCCTCTATTCCCTGCTCTCCCTCTCTCCTCCCTTTCTCTCTCCCTCTATTCCCCCGCTCTCTCTCCCTCCTCCCTTTCTCTCTCCCTCTATTCCCTGCTCTCCCTCCCTCCTCCCTTTCTCTCTCCCTCTATTCCCCACTCTCCCTCCCTTATCCCTTTCTCTCTCCCTCTATTCCCCCGCTCTCGCTCCCTCCTCCCTTTCTCTCTCCCTCTATTCCCTGCTCTCCCTCTCTCCTCCCTTTCTCTCTCTCCCTATTCCCCGCTCTCTCTCCCTCCTCCCTTTCTCTCTCCCTCTATTCCCTGCTCTCCCTCCCTCCTCCCTTTCTCTCTCTCCCTATTCCCCGCTCTCCCTCCCTCATCCCTTTCTCTCTCCCTCTATTCCCCCGCTCTCACTCCCTCCTCCCTTTCTCTCTCCCTCTATTCCCTGCTCTCCCTCCCTCCTCCCTTTCTCTCTCTCCCTATTCCCCGCTCTCTCTCCCTCCTCCCTTTCTCTCTCCCTCTATTCCCCCGCTCTCCCTTCCTCCTACAGAGTTCTATAGACAGTCTGTGTAAGCAGACAGGTTGTTCAGAGAGACAGGTGCAGAGATGGTTCAGGAGACGCAGGAACCAGGACCGACCCAGTCTACTGAAGAAGTTCAAAGAGGCCAGGTAGACACACACACACACACACACACACACACACACACACACACACACACACACACACACACACACACACACACACACACACACACACACACACACACACACACACACACACACACACACACACACACACACACACATATGCACACAAATACCTATATGCATACACACTCCCACACATGCACACACACACACACACACACACACACACACACACACACACACACACACACACACACACACACACACACACACACACACACACACACACACACACACACACACACACACACACACACACACACACACACACACACACACACACACACACACAAATACCTATATGCATACACACTCCCACACATGCACACACACCCTCATGCATGAACACAGGCACAAAACAAGATAACAACACAACAGCTTCACAAACAGCTGCTCAATGCCAATCTGTCACCAACACACCCACATGCACAGACACACACGTGCTGACATTGGCCAGTGAGCACATGTCTGAGTGTTTAAGCATGAGTCTATTTACAGTATATCTGACACTCATTATATTGCCAGCCTGGTTTTATCAAGGCTCCTCCTACCCCCCAGGCCACACACACATATGCCACCCGCACCTCACATCCCTCACCAGTCCCAGGAGACAGTTTGGTCCTATTAGCAGAATCAATTTATATCCCAACAGTGTGTGTCATTGTTATTGGACTGAGACAGTGGCTGTGTTACACTAATACTGACATTAATATCACAATTACTAGTGTAGATAACAACCTGTAGTTAATATCACAATCACTAGTGTAGATAACAACCTGTAGTTAATATCACAATCACTAGTGTAGATAACAACCTGTAGTTAATATCACAATCACTAGTGTAGATAACAACCTGTAGTTAATATCACAATCACTAGTGTAGATAACAACCTGTAGTTAATATCACAATCACTAGTGTAGAGACAACCTGTAGTTAATATCACAATCACTAGTGTAGATAACAACCTGTAGTTAGTATCACAATCACTAGTGTAGATAACAACCTGTAGTTAATATCACAATCACTAGTGTAGATAACAACCTGTAGTTAATATCACAATCACTAGTGTAGAGACAACCTGTAGTTAATATCACAATCACTAGTGTAGATACAACCTGTAGTTAATATCACAATCACTAGTGTGTCACAGTTATGAGTGAAGAGGTGTGGAGTCAGGCGCAGAGAGCAAAGATGTGGGAAAAACAACACGCTTTAATGTCCCGAAATACAACATGTACAAAGTGAAAACACAAATGAACAGAAATAACCGGACAGCGTGTAACCCAAAATACAACAAAATACACTCAACCTGTCATGCAGGTGAAAGAGGACCCAAAAGCGACTTAACAGAAACAGAGTTTATTCAAGTCCAAACAGAAAACGACAAATCCTGAATCCTTAACAGGAAATGTCCAAACAGGGAATAACAGAAATCCTCTAGTCTGTAGAGGGGAATAACAGGAGAAGCGGCCACAGACTGCAGGTCGCTTCGGGTAGGCGCAGGCCGTAGCTGACAGAGACACCTGCTCACACGCAGCATCTGATGAAGGCAAAAACACGACAGGACAGGGCGATACACAATCACAGCACGGTGAATTCTAAACAAGGAACCGACAGGACAGGAACGGAACACAAAGGAAGAAATAGGGACTCTAATCAGGGGAAAGGATCGGGAACAGGTGTGGGAAGACTAAATGATGATTAGGGGAATAGGAACAGCTGGGAGCAGGAACGGAACGATAGAGAGAAGAGAGAGCGAGAGAGTGAGAGAGGGAGGGGGAGAGAGGGATAGAAAGAGGGAAAGAACCTAATAAGACCAGCAGAGGGAAACGAATAGAATGGGGAGCACAGGGACAAGACATGATAATAAATGACAAACATGACAGTACCCCCCACTCACCGAGCGCCTCCTGGCGCACTCGAGGAGGAATCCTGGCGGCAACGGAGGAAATCATCGATGAGTGAACGGTCCAGCACGTCCCCGAGACGGAACCCAACTCCTCTCCTCAGGACCGTAACCCT
Organism: Oncorhynchus gorbuscha; assembly: GCF_021184085.1. Classification (NCBI taxonomy): domain Eukaryota; kingdom Metazoa; phylum Chordata; class Actinopteri; order Salmoniformes; family Salmonidae; genus Oncorhynchus; species Oncorhynchus gorbuscha. The sequence goes on from NC_060187.1 coordinate 80,969,209, forward strand.
CCCAATCCATTAAGTATTGGTGACCCCGTCCCCGAGAACGCATGTCCATGATCTTATGTACCTTGTAAATAGGTGCGCTCTCGACAAGGACGGGAGGGGGGAGGGAAGACGAACGGGGGTGCGAAGAAAGGGCTTAACACAGGAGACATGGAAGACAGGATGGACGCGACGAAGATGTCGCGGAAGAAGCAGTCGCACAGCGACAGGATTGACGACCTGGGAGACACGGAACGGACCAATGAACCGCGGAGTCAACTTACGAGAAGCTGTCGTAAGAGGAAGGTTGCGAGTGGAAAGCCACACTCTCTGGCCGCAACAATACCTTGGACTCTTAATCCTGCGTTTATTGGCGGCTCTCACCGTCTGTGCCCTGTAACGGCAAAGTGCAGACCTCACCCTCCTCCAGGTGCGCTCACAACGTTGGACAAACGCTTGAGCGGAGGGAACGCTGGACTCGGCAAGCTGGGATGAGAACAGAGGAGGCTGGTAACCCAGACTACTCTGAAACGGAGATAACCCGGTAGCAGACGAAGGAAGCGAATTGTGAGCGTATTCTGCCCAGGGGAGCTGTTCTGCCCAAGACGCAGGGTTTCTGAAAGAAAGGCTGCGTAGTATGCGACCAATCGTCTGATTGGCCCTCTCTGCTTGACCGTTAGACTGGGGATGAAACCCGGAAGAGAGACTGACGGACGCACCAATCAAACGACAGAACTCCCTCCAAAACTGTGACGTGAATTGCGGGCCTCTGTCTGAAACGGCGTCTAACGGGAGGCCATGAATTCTGAATACATTCTCAATAATGATTTGTGCCGTCTCCTTAGCGGAAGGAAGTTTAGCGAGGGGAATGAAATGTGCCGCCTTAGAGAACCTATCGACAACCGTAAGAATCACAGTCTTCCCCGCAGACAAAGGCAGACCGGTAATGAAGTCTAAGGCGATGTGAGACCATGGTCGAGAAGGAATGGGAGCGGTCTGAGACGACCGGCAGGAGGAGAGTTACCCGACTTAGTCTGCGCGCAGTCCGAACAAGCAGCCACGAAACGGCGCGTGTCACGCTCCTGAGTCGGCCACCAAAAGCGCTGGCGAATAGACGCAAGAGTGCCTCGAACACCGGGATGACCAGCTAACTTGGCAGAGTGAGCCCACTGAAGAACAGCCAGACGAGTGGAAACAGGAACGAAAAGGAGGTTACTAGGACAAGCGCGCGGCGACGCAGTGTGCGTGAGTGCTTGCTTAACCTGTCTTTCAATTCCCCAGACTGTTAACCCGACAACACGCCCATAAGGAAGAATCCCCTCGGGATCAGTAGAAGCCACAGAAGAACTAAACAGACGGGATAAGGCATCAGGCTTGGTGTTCTTGCTACCCGGACGGTAAGAAATCACAAACTCGAAACGAGCGAAAAACAACGCCCAACGAGCTTGACGGGCATTAAGTCGTTTGGCAGAACGGATGTACTCAAGGTTCTTATGGTCTGTCCAAACGACAAAAGGAACGGTCGCCCCCTCCAACCACTGTCGCCATTCGCCTAGGGCTAAGCGGATGGCGAGCAGTTCACGGTTACCCACATCATAGTTGCGCTCAGATGGCGACAGGCGATGAGAAAAATAAGCGCAAGGATGAACCTTATCGTCAGACTGGAAGCGCTGCAACTCGACACGTGACCTTGGAACGGGCCAATCACTGACAGCTTGGACCTTAGCGGAATCCATCTGAATGCCTTCAGCGGAAATAACGGAACCGAGAAAAGTAACGGAGGAGACATGAAAAGAGCACTTCTCAGCCTTTACGTAGAGACAATTCTCTAAAAGGCGCTGTAGAACACGTCGAACGTGCTGAACATGAATCTCGAGTGACGGAGAAAAAATCAGGATATCGTCAAGATAGACAAAAACAAAGATGTTCAGCATGTCTCTCAGAACATCATTAACTAATGCCTGAAAAACAGCTGGCGCATTGGCGAGACCGAACGGCAGAACCCGGTACTCAAAATGCCCTAACGGAGTGTTAAACGCCGTTTTCCACTCGTCCCCCTCTCTGATGCGCACGAGATGGTAAGCGTTACGAAGGTCCAACTTAGTAAAGCACCTGGCTCCCTGCAGAATCTCGAAGGCTGATGACAAGGGGAAGCGGATAACGATTCTTAACCGTTATGTCATTCAGCCCTCGATAATCCACGCAGGGGCGCAGAGTACCGTCCTTCTTCTTAACAAAAAAGAACCCCGCCCCGGCCGGAGAGGAAGAAGGCACTATGGTACCGGCGTCAAGAGACACAGATAAATAATCCTCGAGAGCCTTACGTTCGGGAGCCGACAGAGAGTATAGTCTACCTCGAGGAGGAGTGGTCCCCGGAAGGAGATCAATACTACAATCATACGACCGGTGAGGAGGAAGGGAGTTGGCTCGGGACCGACTGAAGACCGTGCGCAGATCATGATATTCCTCCGGCACTCCTGTCAAATCGCCAGGTTCCTCCTGAGAAGTAGGGACAGAAGAAACGGGAGGGATGGCAGACATTAAACACTTCACATGACAAGAAACGTTCCAGGATAGGATAGAATTACTAGACCAATTAATAGAAGGATTATGACATACTAGCCAGGGATGACCCAAAACAACAGGTGTAAACGGTGAACGGAAAATCAAAAAATAAATAGTCTCACTGTGGTTACCAGATACTGTGAGGGTTAAAGGTAGTGTCTCAAATCTGATACTGGGAAGATGACTACCATCTAAGGCGAACATGGGCGTAGGCTTCTCCAACTCTCTGAAAGGAATGTCATGTTTCCGAACCCATGCTTCGTCCATGAAACAACCCTCAGCCCCAGAGTCTATCAAGGCACTACATGTAGCACCCGAACCGGTCCAGCGTAGATGGACCGACAAAGTAGTACAGGATTTTGATGGAGAGACTTGAGTAGTTGCGCTCACCTGTAGCCCTCCGCTTACAGATGAGCTCTGGCTTTTACTGGACATGAATTAACAAAATGTCCAGCTACTCCGCAATAGAGGCACAGGCGGTTGGTGATCCTCCGTTCCCTCTCCTTAGTCGAGATGCGAATCCCTCCCAGCTGCATGGGCTCAGTCTCAAAGCCAGAGGAGGGAGATGGTTGCGATGCGGAGCAGGGAAACACCGTTGATGCGAGCTCTCTTCCACGAGCCCGGTGACGAAGATCTACCCGTCGTTCTATGCGGATGGCGAGAGCAATCAAAGAGTCCACATCTGAAGGAACCTCCCGGGAGAGAATCTCATCCTTAACCACTGCGTGGAGTCCCTCCAGAAAACGAGCGAGCAGCGCCGGCTCGTTCCACTCACTAGAGGCAGCAAGAGTGCGAAACTCAATAGAATAATCCGTTATGGACCGTTCACCTTGGCATAAGGAAGCCAGGGCCCTAGAAGCCTCCCCACCAAAAACTGAACGGTCAAAAACCCGAATCATCTCCTCTTTAAAGTTCTGGAACTTGTTAGAGCAATCAGCCCTTGCCTCCCAGATAGCTGTGCCCCATTCTCGAGCCCGGCCAGTAAGGAGTGAAATGACGTAAGCAACCCGAGCTCTCTCTCTAGAGTATGTGTTGGGTTGGAGAGAGAACACAATCTCACACTGCGTGAGAAAGGAGCGGCACTCAGTGGGCTGCCCGGAGTAGCAAGGTGGGTTATTAACCCTAGGTTCTGGAGGCTCGGCAGGCCAGGAAGTAACAGGTGGCACGAGACGTAGACTCTGGAACTGTCCAGAGAGGTCGGAAACCTGAGCGGCCAGGTTCTCCACGGCATGGCGAGCAGCAGACAATTCCTGCTCGTGTCTGCCGAGCATGGCTCCTTGGATCTCGACGGCAGTGTAACGAGCGTCTGAAGTCGCTGGGTCCATTCCTTGGTCGGTTCCTTCTGTCATGCAGGTGAAAGAGGACCCAAAAGCGACTTAACAGAAACAGAGTTTATTCAAGTCCAAACAGAAAACGACAAATCCTGAATCCTTAACAGGAAATGTCCAAACAGGGAATAACAGAAATCCTCTAGTCTGTAGAGGGGAATAACAGGAGAAGCGGCCACAGACTGCAGGTCGCCGGGTAGGCGCAGGCCGTAGCTGACAGAGACACCTGCTCACACGCAGCATCTGATGAAGGCAAAAACACGACAGGACAGGGCGATACACAATCACAGCACGGTGAATTCTAAACAAGGAACCGACAGGACAGGAACGGAACACAAAGGAAGAAATAGGGACTCTAATCAGGGGAAAGGATCGGGAACAGGTGTGGGAAGACTAAATGATGATTAGGGGAATAGGAACAGCTGGGAGCAGGAACGGAACGATAGAGAGAAGAGAGAGCGAGAGAGTGAGAGAGGGAGGGGGAGAGAGAGGGATAGAAAGAGGGAAAGAACCTAATAAGACCAGCAGAGGGAAACGAATAGAATGGGGAGCACAGGGACAAGACATGATAATAAATGACAAACATGACACAACCAACAAAACAGACGAACAAACCCGCACGAAACAGAAGCGGGCAAAACAGACTATATATACCCTATCCTAACAACCAAACTAGAAACAGGTGCTACCAATAGACAAATCTAAACGAACACAGAACAACGGATCGGCGATAGCTAGTAGACCGGCGACGACGACCGCCGAGCGCCACCCGAACAAGAAGGGGAGTCACCTTCGGTAATATTCGTGACAGTACCCCCCTCCTGACGCGCAGCTCCCGCAGCACGCCGACGTCGGCCTCGGGGACAACCCGTAGGCCGAGGTGCTGGGCGATCCGGGCGGAGGCGATGAAATTCACTCAACATGGATGGGTCTAGAATATCCCTCGCCGGAACCCAGCACCTCTCCTCCGGACCGTACCCCTCCCAGTCGACGAGGTACTGCAAGCCTCTCACCCGGCGTCTCGAGTCCAGAATAGCTCGTATCTTGTACGCCGGGGACCCCTCGATGTCCAGAGGGGGTGGAGGAACCTCCGGTACCTCATTCTCCTGCATGGAACCAGCTACCACCGGCCTGAGAAGAGACACATGAAATGAGGGGTTAATACGATAATACGAAGGAAGTGATCATCGATAACAAACCTCATTTATTCTCCTCAGGACTTTAAATGGCCCTATACACTGCGGACCCAGCTTCCGGCAGGGCAAGTGGAGAGGCAGGTTACGGGTCGAGAGCCAGACCCTGTCCCCAGGTGCAAACACGGGGGCCTCACTGCGGTGACGGTCAGCGCTCTTCTTCTGCCTTATACTAGCTTGGCGTAATGACTCCTGGACTGCCCTCCAGGTCTCCTTAGAGCGCTGTACCCACTCCTCCACCGCAGGAGCCTCAGTCTGGCTCTGATGCCACGGTGCCAAGACCGGCTGGTACCCCAACACGCACTCAAATGGTGACATGTTGGTAGAAGAGTGGCTTAGTGAATTCTGGGCTATTTCTGCCCAGGGAATATATCTTGCCCACTCGCCTGGCCGGTCCTGGCAATACGACCGCAGAAACCTACCCACCTCCTGGTTGACTCTCTCCACCTGACCATTACTCTCCGGGTGATACCCTGAGGTAAGGCTGACCGAGACCCCCAGACGTTCCATAAATGCTCTCCAAACACGGGAGATAAATTGGGGGCCCCGATCAGAAACTATATCCTCGGGCACCCCGTAGTGCCGGAAGACATGGGTGAAAAGAGCTTCCGCAGTCTGTAGGGCCGTAGGGAGACCGGGCAATGGGATAAGACGGCAGGACTTAGAGAACCGATCCACAACGACCAGGATAGTAGTGTTACCCTGAGAGGGGGGGAAGGTCAGTAAGAAAATCCACCGAAAGATGGGTCCACGGCCGTTGTGGAATGGGAAGAGGTTGTAATTTACCTCTTGGCAGGTGTCTAGGAGCCTTACTCTGGGCGCACACCGAACAGGAGGAAACATAGAATCGCACATCCTTCCTCAAAGTGGGCCACCAGTACTTCCTCTCAAGACCTCTCACGGTCCTATAAACACCTGGGTGACCCGACGAGGGTAGACAATGAGCCCATCGAATCAATTGATCACGAACAGCCAGCGGCACGTACCTACGACCCTCCGGACACTGTGGAGGCGTAGGTTCCCCCCCTTAGTGCCCGCTCGATGTCCGCGTCCACATCCCATACTACCGGTGCCACCAGCTTAGCTGCCGGAATGATGGGAGTAGGATCGATGGACCTGTCCTCAGTGTCGTAAAGTCTTGACAGCGCGTCAGCCTTAGTGTTGAGGGAACCTGGTCTATATGAGACAGTGAAATTAAATCTGGTGAAAAACATGGCCCACCTTGCCTGACGAGGATTCATTCTCCTAGCTGATCGGATATACTCCAGGTTACGATGGTCAGTCCAGATAAGGAAAGGGTGCTTAGCCCCCTCAAGCTAGTGTCTCCACACCTTCAGGGCCTTAACCATAGCCAACAACTCCCTATCCCCCACATCATAATTCCGCTCCGCTGGCCCGAGCTTCTTAGAAAAAAAAGCACAGGGGCGGAGCTTCGGTGGCACACCCGAACGCTGTGAGAGCACAGCTCCAACCCCAGCCTCGGATGCGTCCACCTCTACTATAAACGCCAAAGAAGGGTCCGGATGTGCCAACACCGGCGCTTTAGTAAACATCGCCTTCAACTTATGAAAAGCTCCGTTCGCCTCTGCTGACCACTGTAAACGCACCGGTCCCCCCCTTCAGCAGAGAGGTAATAGGGGCAGCTATCTGACCAAAACCCCGGATAAACCTCTGGTAGTAATTGGCAAATCCCAAGAACCGCTGCACCTCCTTTACCGTGGTCGGAGTCGGCCAATTACGCACGGCCTTAACGTGATCACCCTCCATTACCAAACCAGAGCTAGAAATACGATAACCCAGGAAGGAAACTGATTGTTTGAAAAACTCACATTTCTCCGCCTTCACATACAGGTCATGCTCCAGCAGTCGTCTAAGAACTTTACGCACAAGAGATACATGCGCAGTGCGTGTAGCGGAGTAGATCAAAATATCGTCAATATAAACCACTACACCCTGTCCGTGCAGGTCTCTGAGTATTTCATCCACGAAGGATTGAAATATAGCTGGAGCATTCTTTAAACCGTATGGCATGACGCGATACTCATAATGGCCCGACGTAGTACTAAATGCAGTTTTCCACTCATCTCCCTTCCGAATACGCACCAAATTATAAGCACTCCTGAGATCCAGTTTAATGAAGAACTGCGCTCCGTGAAATGATTCCACTACCGTAGCAATGAGAGGTAGTGGGTAACTAAAACCCACTGTGATGGAATTTAGACCTCTATAATCAATACACGGACGCAAACCACCATCTTTTTCTTCACAAAAAGAAACTCGAAGAGACAGGTGACATGGAGGGCCGAATGTACCCCTGTCCCAGAGCCTCGGTGATATAATTTTCCATAGCCACCTTCTCCTCCTGAGACAAAGGATACACATGACTCCTGGGAAGTGCAGCGTTAACCTGGAGATTTATCACGCAATCACCCTGCCTATGGGGTGGTAATTGGGTCGCTTTCTTTTTACTGAAAATGATAGCCAAATCATCATACTCAGCTGGGATGCGCACGGTGGAAACCTGGTCTGGACTCTCCACCGTTGTAGCACCGATGGAAACCCCTACACACCTGCCTGAACACTCATCAGACCACCCCTGTAGAGTTCCCTGTTTCCACGAAATCGTAGGATTATGAATAGCCAACCAGAGAATCCCCAGAATAACTGGAAACGCAGGTGAATCGATAAGGAACAAACTAATTCGCTCCTTGTGATTCCCCTGCGTAATCATCTCCAACGAAATTGTGGCTTTCTTCACCAGCCCTGACCCTAATGGTCGACTATCTAAAGAGTGCACGGGAAAAGGGGGTTTACTTTAACTAACGGAATCCTCAACCTCTGAGCGAGTCCGCGATCTATAAAGTTTCCAGCTGCGCCTGAATCTACCAGTGCCTTATGCTGGAGAGAAGGAGAATAATTTAGGAAACAAATTAATAGAAACATGTGACCAACAGGAAACTCTGGGAGAGTGTGGTGCTTACTCACCTGGGGTGACCGATGAGTATTCTGCCTGCCCTCATGATTCCCAGATGAATTCCTCCAGCACCGACCAGACGTGTGCCCTCTCCGGCCACAACTGGTACAGGAGGAGCTTCCTCCTCCGATCTCCCTTGATGCGGTACCTCCTAACTCCATCGGAATAGGGGCAGGAGGATCAGGAGGTAGAACTGACAAGACCCTTTCAGAACGTCCACAAGCAGCTAGCAGATGGTCCAACCGGATCGACAGGTCTATCAGTCCATCCAGGCCAAGTGTAGTATCCCGACAGGCCAGCTCCCTACGGACGTCCTCTCTCAGGCTACACCTGTAATGGTCTATCAGGGCCCTGTCGTTCCACCCTGCTCCCGCAGCCAAGGTCCGGAACTCCAGCGCGAAGTCCTGCGCGCTCCTCTTCCCCTGTCTCAGATGGAACAATCTCTCACCTGCCGCACGGCCCTCTGGAGGGTGATCGAACACGGCCCTGAAACGGCGGATGAACTCTGAGTAGTTGTCTCTTGCCGAGTCGGGACCGTTCCAGACCGCATTAGCCCACTCCAGGGCTCTAACAGACAGGCAGGTGATGAGGACCCCTACTCTCTCCTCCTCTGAGGGGGCCGGTCGAACGGTGGACAGGTAGAGGTCTAATTGCAGCAGGAATCCCTGGCACCCTGTCGCTGTTCCATCGTATTTCCTCGGAGGCGTCATGAGCAGAGCGCTGGAACCGGATCCAGATGGGGCAGATGGTAGAGTTGCTGGTGGGAGGGTCGGTGGAGTAGTAGGGAAACCATTCCTCTCCCAACGATCCATCCTCTCCATCATCCGTTCCATCGCTGATCCTAGGCGATGGAGGATGGATGTGTGATGTTGGACTCTCTCCTCCATAGTGGGAAGAGGAGTGGTCGCTGCTCCTGCTGACTCCATATCGTGGTGCGGGCTTCTGTCACAGTTATGAGTGAAGAGGTGTGCAGTCAGGCGCAGAGAGCAAAGATGTGGGAAAAACAACACGCTTTAATGTCCCGAAATACAACATGTACAAAGTGAAAACACAAATGAACAGAAATAACCGGACAGCGTGTAACCCAAAATACAACAAAATACACTCAACCAACAAAACAGACGAACAAGCCCGCACGAAACAGAAGCGGGCAAAACAGACTATATATACCCTATCCTAACAACCAAACTAGAAACAGGTGCTACCAATAGACAAAACTAAACGAACACAGAACAACGGATCGGCGATAGCTAGTAGACCGGCGACGACGACCGCCGAGCGCCACCCGAACAAGAAGGGGAGTCACCTTCGGTAATATTCGTGACATAGTGTAGATAACTACCTGTAGTTAATATCACAATCACTAGTGTAGATAACAACCTGTAGTTAATATCACAATCACTAGTGTAGATACAACCTGTAGTTAATATCACAATCACTAGTGTAGATAACAACCTGTAGTTAATATTGTACAGTACTGGGGGTCTCTATTTGTAGTCAGCAGGTTGTTGTACAGTACTGGAGGTCTCTATCTGTAGTCAGCAGGTTGTTGTGTTGTACACTACTGGAGGTCTCTATCTGTAGTCAGCAGGTTGTTGTGTTGTACACTACTGGAGGTCTCTATCTGTAGTCAGCAGGTTGTTGTACAGTACTGGAGGTCTCTATCTGTAGTCAGCAGGTTGTTGTGTTGTACACTACTGGAGGTCTCTATCTGTAGTCAGCAGGTTGTTGTACAGTACTGGAGGTCTCTATCTGTAGTCAGCAGGTTGTTGTGTTGTACACTACTGGAGGTCTCTATCTGTAGTCAGCAGGTTGTTGTACAGTACTGGAGGTCTCTATCTGTAGTCAGCAGGTTGTTGTACAGTACTGGAGGTCTCTATCTGTAGTCAGCAGGTTGTTGTACAGTACTGGAGGTCTCTATCTGTAGTCAGCAGGTTGTTGTACAGTACTGGATGTCTCTATCTGTAGTCAGCAGGTTGTTGTACAGTATTGGAGGTCTCTATCTGTAGTCAGCAGGTTGTTGTACAGTACTGGAGGTCTCTATCTGTAGTCAGCAGGTTGTTGTACAGTACTGGAGGTCTCTATCTGTAGTCAGCAGGTTGTTGTGTTGTACAGTACTGGGGGTCTCTATCTGTAGTCAGCAGGTTGTTGTGTTGTACACTACTGGAGGTCTCTATCTGTAGTCAGCAGGTTGTTGTGTTGTACACTACTGGAGGTCTCTATCTGTAGTCAGCAGGTTGTTGTGTTGTACACTACTGGAGGTCTCTATCTGTAGTCAGCAGGTTGTTGTACAGTACTGGAGGTCTCTATCTGTAGTCAGCAGGTTGTTGTGTTGTACACTACTGGAGGTCTCTATCTGTAGTCAGCAGGTTGTTGTGTTGTACACTACTGGAGGTCTCTATCTGTAGTCAGCAGGTTGTTGTACAGTACTGGAGGTCTCTATCTGTAGTCAGCAGGTTGTTGTACAGTACTGGAGGTCTCTATCTGTAGTCAGCAGGTTGTTGTACAGTACTAGAGGTCTCTATCTGTAGTCAGCAGGTTGTTGTACAGTACTGGAGGTCTCTATCTGTAGTCAGCAGGTTGTTGTACAGTATTGGAGGTCTCTATCTGTAGTCAGCAGGTTGTTGTACAGTACTGGAGGTCTCTATCTGTAGTCAGCAGGTTGTTGTACAGTACTGGAGGTCTCTATCTTTAGTCAGCAGGTTGTTGTGTTGTACAGTACTGGAGGTCTCTATCTGTAGTCAGCAGGTTGTTGTACAGTACTGGAGGTCTCTATCTGTAGTCAGCAGGTTGTTGTACAGTACTGGAGGTCTCTATCTGTAGTCAGCAGGTTGTTGTGTTGTACACTACTGGAGGTCTCTATCTGTAGTCAGCAGGTTGTTGTGTTGTACAGTACTGGAGGTCTCTATCTGTAGTCAGCAGGTTGTTGTACAGTACTGGAGGTCTCTATCTGTAGTCAGCAGGTTGTTGTACAGTACTGGAGGTCTCTGTCTGTAGTCAGCAGGTTGTTGTGTTGTACAGTACTGGAGGTCTCTATCTGTAGTCAGCAGGTTGTTGTACAGTACTGGAGGTCTCTATCTGTAGTCAGCATGTTGTTGTACAGTACTGGAGGTCTCTATTTGTAGTCAGCAGGTTGTTGTACAGTACTGGAGGCCTCTATCTGTAGTCAGCAGGTTGTTGTACAGTACTGGAGGTCTCTATCTGTAGTAAGCAGGTTGTTGTACAGTACTGGATGTCTCTATCTCTAGTCAGCAGGTTGTTGTACAGTACTGGAGGTCTCTATCTGTAGTCAGCAGGTTGTTGTGTTGTACACTACTGGAGGTATCTATCTGTAGTCAGCAGGTTGTTGTGTTGTACAGTACTGGAGGTCTCTATCTGTAGTCAGCAGGTTGTTGTACAGTACTGGAGGTCTCTATTTATAGTCCGCAGGTTGTTGTGCAGTACTGGAGGTCTCTATCTGTAGTCAGCAAGTTGTTGTACAGTACTGGAGGTCTCTATCTGTAGTCAGCAGGTTATTGTGTTGTACAGTACTGGAGGTCTCTATCTGTAGTCTGCAGGTTGTTGTACAGTACTGGAGGTCTCTGTCTGTAGTCAGCAGGTTGTTGTGTTGTACAGTACTGGAGGTCTCTATCTGTAGTCTGCAGGTTGTTGTACAGTACTGGAGGTCTCTATTTGTAGTCAGCAGGTTGTTGTACAGTACTGGACGCCTCTATCTGTAGTCAGCAGGTTGTCATACAGTACTGGAGGTCTCTATCTGTAGTAAGCAGGTTGTTGTACAGTACTGGAGGTCTCTATCTGTAGTCAGCAGGTTGTTGTGTTGTACACTACTGGAGGTATCTATCTGTAGTCAGCAGGTTGTTGTGTTGTACAGTACTGGAGGTCTATCTGTAGTCAGCAGGTTGTTGTACAGTACTGGAGGTCTCTATTTATAGTCAGCAGGTTGTTGTGCAGTACTGGAGGTCTCTATCTGTAGTCAGCAGGTTGTTGTACAGTACTGGAGGTCTCTATCTGTAGTCAGCAAGTTGTTGTACAGTACTGGAGGTCTCTATCTGTAGTCAGCGGGTTGTTGTGTTGTACAGTACTGGAGGTCTCTATCTGTAGTCAGCACGTTGTTGTACAGTACTGGAGGTCTCTATTTGTAGTCAGCAGGTTGTTGTACAGTACTGGAGGTCTCTATCTGTAGTCAGCAGGTTGTTGTACAGTACTGGGGTCTCTATCTGTAGTCAGCAGGTTGTTGTACAGTACTGGAGGTCTCTATTTGTAGTCAGCAGGTTGTTGTACAGTACTGGAGGTCTCTATCTGTAGTCAGCAGGTTGTTGTACAGTACTGGAGGTCTCTATTTGTAGTCAGCAGGTTGTTGTACAGTACTGGAGGTCTCTATCTGTAGTCAGCAGGTTGTTGTACAGTACTGGGGTCTCTATCTGTAGTCAGCAGGTTGTTGTGTTGTACAGTACTGGGGTCTCTATCTGTAGTCAGCAGGTTGTTGTGTTGTACAGTACTGGAGGTCTGGTCTCTATCTGTGACAGCACTGAACTGGGAGGCTACTGTATGACTGTTCCCATTGTGTGCTGGGAAGTTTGCACGGGACTGATCCATTACAGTTTAACAGAATGTGTGTATGTTCTCTTTACTGTACACATACAGAGCATTCAGAAAGTATTCAGACCCCTTCCCTTTTGCCACATTTGTTTTACATTACAGCCTTATTCTAAAATGGATTACATATATTTTTTCCTTCATCAATCTACATACAATACCCCATAATGACCAACTGATAACAGGTTTTTTTTTTTGTGCAAATGTATTAAAAATAAAAAACTGAAATACTTTATTTACATAAGTATTCCGACCATTTGCTATGAGATTCGAAATTGAGCTCTGGTTCATCCTTTTTCCATTGATCATCCTTGATGTTTCTACAACTTGATTAGAGTCCACATTTGGTCAAATGTATTGATTGGGTATCATTTGGAAAGGCACACACCTGTCTATATAAGGTCCCACAGTTGACAGTGCATGTCAGAGGAAAAACCAAGCCATGAGGTTAAAGGAATTGTCCATAGAGCTCCGAGGCAGGATTGTGTCGAGGCACAGATCTGGGAAGGGTATCAAAAAATGTCTGCAGCATTGCAGGTCCTCAAGAACACAGTGGCCTCCATCATTCTTAAATGAACTAAGTTTGGAACCAGTAAGACTCTTCCTAGAGCTGGCCACCCAGTCAAACTGAGAAATCAGGGGAGAAGGGCCTTGGTCAGGGAGGTGACCAAGAACCCTATGGTCACTCTATGGGAGAACCTTCCAGAAAGGGAAAGGGGGATACCTAGTCAGTTGTACAACTGAATGCATTCAACTGAAATGTGTCTTCCGCATTTAACCTAACCCCTCTGAATCAGAGAGTTGCGGGGGGCTGCCATAATTCACATCCACGGCCCGGGGAACCCATCTCTGCAGCACTCCAGCAATCAGGCCTTTATGGTAGAGTGGCCAGACGGAAGCCACTCATCAGTAAAAGGCAGATGACAGCCCTGCTTGAAAAAAAAAATCTGTTCTGATGAAACCAAGATTGAACTATTTGACCTGAATGCCAACGTGGCACCCATCCCTACGGTGAAGCATGGTGGTGGCAGCATCATGCTGTGGGGATGTTTTTCAGCAGCAGGAACTTGGAGATGAGGGAAAGATGAACGGAGCAAAGTACAGAGAGATCATTGATAAAAACCTGTTCAGGACCTCTGCCTGGGGTGAAGGGTCATCTTCCAAAAGGTCAATGACTCTGAGCACACAGCCTAGACAACACAGGGGTGGTTTCGGGACAAGTCTCTGAATGTCCTTGAGTGGCCCAGCCAGAGCCTGGACTTGAACCCGATCGAACATTTCTGGAGAAACTGGTCAGCGACGCTCCCCATTCAACCTGACAGAGTTTGAGAGGATCTACAGAGAAGAATGGGAGAAACTCCCAAAATACTTATGTAAATATGATATTTAAGTTTTGTATTTTTAATACATTTGCCATAATATCTAAAAAGCTGTTTTTACTTTGTCATAATGGGGTATTGTGTGTAGATTGATGTGGGAAAAAACTATTTAATCCATTTTTTTTTTCCCACCTTTATTTAACCAGGTAGGCTAGTTGAGAACACCTTTATTTAACCAGGTAGGCTAGTTGAGAACACCTTTATTTAACCAGGTAGGCTAGTTGAGAACACCTTTATTTAACCAGGTAGGCTAGTTGAGAACACCTTTATTTAACCAGGTAGGCTAGTTGAGAACACCTTTATTTAACCAGGTAGGCTAGTTGAGAACACCTTTATTTAACCAGGTAGGCTAGTTGAGAACACCTTTATTTAACCAGGTAGGCTAGTTGAGAACACCTTTATTTAACCAGGTAGGCTAGTTGAGAACACCTTTATTTAACCAGGTAGGCTAGTTGAGAACACCTTTATTTAACCAGGTAGGCTAGTTGAGAACACCTTTATTTAACCAGGTAGGCTAGTTGAGAACACCTTTATTTAACCAGGTAGGCTAGTTGAGAACACCTTTATTTAACCAGGTAGGCTAGTTGAGAACACCTTTATTTAACCAGGTAGGCTAGTTGAGAACACCTTTATTTAACCAGGTAGGCCAGTTGAGAACAAGTTCTCATTTGCAACTGCGACCTGGCCAAGATAAAGCATAGCAGTGTGAACAGACAACACAGAGTTACACATGGAGTAAACAATTAACAAGTCAATAACACAGTAGGAAAAATGGGCAGTCTATATACAATGTGTGCAAAAGGCATGAGGAGGTAGGCGAATAATACAATTTTGCAGATTAACACTGGAGTGATAAATGATCAGATGGTCATGTACAGGTAGAGATATTGGTGTGCAAAAGAGCAGAAAATTAAATAAATAAAAAACAGTATAAAAACAGTATGGGAATGAGGTAGGTGAAAATGGATGGGCTATTTACCAATAGACTATGTACAGCTGCAGCGATCGGTTAGCTGCTCGGATAGCTGATGTTTGAAGTTGGTGAGGGAGATAAAAGTCTCCAACTTCAGCGATTTTTGCAGTTCGTTCCAGTCACAGGCAGCAGAGTACTGGAACGAAAGGCGGCCAAATGAGGTGTTGGCTTTAGGGATGATCAGTGAGATACACCTGCTGGAGCGCGTGCTGCGGATGGGTGTTGCCATCGTGACCAGTGAACTGAGATAAGGCGGAGCTTTACCTAGCATGGACTTGTAGATGACCTGGAGCCAGTGGGTCTGGCGACGAATATGTAGTGAGGGCCAGCCAACTAGAGCATACAAGTTGCAGTGGTGGGTGGTATAAGGTGCTTTAGTGACAAAACGGATGGCACTGTGATAGACTGCATCCAGTTTGCTGAGTAGAGTGTTGGAAGCCATTTTGTAGATGACATCGCCGAAGTCGAGGATCGGTAGGATAGTCAGTTTTACTAGGGTAAGCTTGGCGGCATGAGTGAAGGAGGCTTTGTTGCGGAATAGAAAGCCGACTCTTGATTTGATTTTCAATTGGAGATGTTTGACGTGAGTCTGGAAGGAGAGTTTGCAGTCTAGCCAGACACCTAGGTACTTATAGGTGTCCACATATTCAAGGTCGGAACCATCCAGGGTGGTGATGCTAGTCGGGCATGCGGGTGCAGGCAGCGATCGGTTGAAAAGCATGCATTTGGTTTTACTCGCGTTTAAGAGCAGTTGGAGGCCACGGAAGGAGTGCTGTATGGCATTGAAGCTCGTTTGGAGGTTAGATAGCACAGTGTCCAATGACGGGCCAAAAGTATATAGAATGGTGTCGTCTGCGTAGAGGTGGATCAGGGAATCGCCCGCAGCAAGAGCAACATCGTTGAGGCTAAGGCTGTAGCGTAACAAAATGTGGAAAAGGTCAAGGGGTCTGAATACTTTCCAAATGCACTATAGTATAAAGTCTGTGTGTGTGTGTGTTGTCCAATGATTGTGTGTGTTCTCTTGCAGTTGGAGATTCACCTTTTACCTTCTTGCTTTCATTGCTGGCCTGGCTGCCCTCATTGACGTGAGTACTGCTGTTTCACCTTTGATCTTTAAAACTCTCGCCTGTCTCCAAGCTAATCTCCTACACCAACATTGGTCAATCGTGTCATCTGACCTCTGTCATAACTCATAGTTTAAACTTTAGATCCTAGTTAAACCATTGATGGGAGAAACAGAGCCTGTTCACTGACAGCATTAATGTGTTACAGGATACTAAGATAGAATAGAAGCCTTGTCAACAACAGGGCTGGTTATATCAGGGACAACTGAGTATCCAAAACAAATGTTATACAATTTGATGTTTTTCTAACATGATTAATAAAGAAGTTACGAATGACACTGGAAGAGAATTATAAAGCCACATTAATATATAGAGGGAAAGAGGGTGTGAAAATGATTTATCTGTTTCAATGCTGTTTTTCTCTGTGACTGAAGTTAGAAGTGTCTGATTTATGTATGACTCTCTCCCCCTCTCAGAAACCCTGGCTGTATGACTTTAAGGAGATGTGGCAGGGCTTCCCTATTCTGGTATGTCCCTCTGGTTATTGATGAGTGGTAACTAATACATTGTAACATAGGAAAGTCATTGGAAGGCATATATCATAATCAATCATATCATGTTATGTCCAGTGTTTGACTGTGTTCAGAAAGCATATTATGGAAGTATCAATGTATGTTGATATTATCTTGCTCTTTCTCTCCTCTCTCTCTCTCCCCTATAATCTCCCCATCCCATCTCTCTCCCTATCCCTCCATCTCTCATCAATTTCCCTCGATCCCTCCATCTCTCATCTATTTCCCTCCATATCTCATCTATTTCTCCCTCCATCCCTGATCTATTTCCATTCATCCCTCATCTATTTCTCCCTCCATCCCTGATCTATTTCCATTCATCCCTCATCTATTTCTCCCTCCATCCCTCATCTATTTCTCCCTCCATCCCTGATCTATTTCCATTCATCCCTCATCTATTTCTCCCTCCATCCCTCATCTATTTCTCCCTCCATCCCTCATCTATTTCCATTCATCCCTCAAATATTTCCATTCATCCCTCATCTATTTCTCCCTCCATCCCTCATCTATTTCCCTTCATCCCTCATCTATTACCATTCATCCCTCATCTATTTCTTTCTCCATCCCTCCATCTCTCATCAATTTCTTTCCATCCCTCCATCTCTCATCTATTTCTCTCTCCATCCCTCATCTATTTCCATTCATCCCTCATCTATTTCTCCCTCCATCCCTCATCTATTTCCATTCATCCCTCATCTATTTCCATTCATCCCTCATCTATTTCTCCCTCCATCCCTCATCTATTTCCCTTCATCCCTCATCTATTTCCATTCATCCCTCATCTATTTCTCTCTCCATCCCTCGTCAATTTCTCTCCATCCCTCCATCCCTCATCTATTTCTGTCTATATCCCACATCTATTTCCCTTCATCCCTCATTATTTCCCTCTATCCCTCATCTATTTCCCTCCATCCCTCATCTATTTCTCTCTCCATCCCTTCATCCCTCATTATTTCCCTCTATCCCTCATCTATTTCTCTCTCCATCCCTCATCTATTTCTCTCTCCATCCCACATCTATTTCCCTCCTTCCCTCATCTATTTCCCTCCATCCCACATCTATTTCCCTCTATCTCTCATCTATTTCCCTCCATCCCTCATCTATTTCCCTCTCCATCCCTTCATCGCTCATTATTTCCCTCTATCCCTCATCTATTTCTCTCTCCATCCCTCATCCATTTCTCTCTCCATCCCTCATCTATTTCTCTCTCCATCCCTCATCTATTTCTCTCTCCATCCCTCATCTAATTTCTGTCTCCATCCCACATCTATTTCCCTCTATCCCTCATCTATTTCCCTCTATCCCTCATCTATTTCCCTCCATCCCTCATCTATTTCTCTCTCCATCCCTTCATCCCTCATTATTTCCCTCTATCCCTCATCTATTTCTGTCTCCATCCCACATCTATTTCCCTCTATCCCTCATCTATTTCCCTCCATCCCTCATCTATTTATCTCTCCATCCCTCATCTATTTCTCTCTCCATCCCTCATCTATTTCACCTCATCTATTTCCCTCCATCCGTCATCTATTTCCCTCCATCCCTCATCTATTTCCCTCCATCCGTCATCTATTTCCCTCCATCCCTCATCTATTTCCCTCCATCCCTCATCTATTTCTCTCTCCATCCCTCAATCTCTCATCTCTCCCCCAGACTCTCCTGCCGTCTCAGTATTGGTACTATATGATAGAGCTGGGTTTCTACGTCTCTCTAATCTTCAGTGTGGCATCAGACGTCAAACGGAAAGTAAGTGTGCACCGTGCCTGCTCTATGAAGCACACTATGCTTGTAACAATCAAGAATACAGTATACAAATCAACCACTAAAAATGGTGGTACAGAATCCCTTTACTTACAGTCCTATTCACTTTAAGAGTCAATCAATTACAGCACGCAGATCACCCGAAGATTCTTCCATACATGGGGGAGTGCAGTTGACAAGATCAGGGATAGTGGTTAACCAAGGCTGCACACTCTGTTAGCTACAAGTGATTCATTGAAAACAGTAAGCAAGTCTTTCCGATCCCTCTCCTGCTGTCGCCATGGTGTTGCCCCTGTACTGACGACCAGGGGTTACTGTCATGGCACTGATGTAAGTGTCAGTGTGTATAGGGACAGGGGCCAGGGGGCAACTGCAGGAGATGGACATTGGACTGATATGACGTGTTTGTGTGTGTGGAGCCGGAGGTTAAAGGGAAGTTTGTCAGTGGACTCTACTCCACTAGGGTCAGGTCAGTACAGACCGTGTGTACCTGCTAAATGATGTCACCTGTGTGTGTGTGTGTGTGTGTGTGTGTGTGTGTGTGTGTGTGTGTGTGTGTGTGTGTGTGTGTGTGTGTGTGTGTGTGTGTGTGTGTGTGTGTGTGTGTGTGTGTGTGTGTGTGTGTGTGTGTGTGTGTGTGTGTGTGTGTGTGTGTGTGTGTGTGTGTGTGTGTGTGTGTGTGTGTGTGTGTGTGTGTGTGTGTGTGTGTGTGTGTGTGTGTGTGTGTGTGTGTGTGTGTGTGTGTGTGTGTGTGTGTGTGTGTGTGTGTGTGTGTGTGTGTGTGTGTGTGTGTGTGTGTGTGTGTGTGTGCGTGCGTGCGTGCGTGCGTGCGTGTGTGCGTGTGTGTGTGTGTGTGTGTGTGTGTGTGTGTGTGTGTGTGTGTGTGTGTGTGTGTGTGTGTGTGTGTGTGTGCGGGGCGTGCGTGCGTGCGTGCGTGCGTGCGTGCGTGCGTGCGTGCGTGCGTGTGTGTGTGTGTGTGTGTGTGTGTGTGTGTGTGTGTGTGTGTGTGTGTGTGTGTGTGCGCGCGGGCGTGTGTGCGTGTGTGTGTGTGTGTGTGTGTGTGTGTGTGTGTGTGTGTGTGTGTGTGTGTGTGTGTGTGTGTGTGTGTGTGTGTGTGTGAAGGATCAGAATGTTATCAAGGTAACAAAACACAAACTCTAACCTTCTCTCTCCCTCCCTGCATTTCTCTCTTTCCCTCCTTCTCTCCTTCCCTTCCTCTGTGTAGGACTTTAAGGAGCAGATGGTTCACCATATGGCCACCATCTTCCTCATCAGTTTCTCCTGGTGTGTCAACTACATCAGAGCGGGTACGCTCATCATGCTGCTGCACGACTCCTCTGACTATTTACTGGAGGTACAACCAATTACAGGAGAGCTGGGTCACCAACATAACATGACAATAATATCACTGCCATGATACGATAATAAACACAATAACACTATGGTGATTTAGTAGTTGCTGTTATCCAAAACAACTGACAGTTAGCACATGTAGTTTGTAGGTGGGGCCCACAGGGGAATCACCCACAAGGAAATCCCATTTTCTTTGATAAACCAGGAAGTGGACAAAGTACTACTGATATTGGAGAAGTGGAGATATGGAGAGATTTAGTACTGTCATCTGGTGGAAGAAATATGACATTACAATTATTTTCTATCAACAACAACCTTTCTCTCTCTCCCTCTCTCTCTGATAGTCCGCTAAGATATTCATCTATGCTGGATGGAGAAACACCAGTAACTACGTCTTCTTCCTCTTCGCTGCCGTCTTCATCTTCACTAGACTCTATATCTTCCCCTTCTAGTGAGATGACACCTGAACACTCCCACCACACACCAATGATCTGTCTCTCACAGCCATTCTGATTGTTTTACTTATGTAACCTTTAACTAGGCAAGTCAGTGAACAACACATTCTGATTAGCATCATACATGTCTGTTAATTGCCTGTTGGTTGTTACTGATGTTATTGCTCTTCTTGCCCCCCCCATCTTCTCTCTCAGCATCATTTATTCTACGTACATTTATCCGATGACTATGTACTCTCCGTTCTTTGGATACTACTTCCTGAATTTCCTTATGATGGTGCTGCAGTGTCTCCATATATTCTGGGCCATCCTCATTCTGCGTATGGCCGTCCGCTTCCTGAGCAGCGATGTATGTACACAACACTGCACACACACCCTGACAACACTACACATACACACCCTGACAACACTACACATACACACCCTGACAACACTACACACACACACCCTGACAACACTACACATACACACCCTGACAACACTACACACACACACACCCTGACAACACTACACATACACACCCTGACAACACTACACACACACACCCTGACAACACTACACACACACACCCTGACAACACTACACACACACACCCTGACAACACTACACACACACACCCTGACAACACTACACACACACACCCTGACAACACTACACACACACACCCTGACAACACTACACATACACACCCTGACAACACTACACACACACACACCCTGACAACACTACACATACACACCCTGACAACACTACACATACACACCCTGACAACACTACACACACACACCCTGACAACACTACACATACACACCCTGACAACACTACACACACACACACCCTGACAACACCACACATACACACCCTGACAACACTACACATACACACCCTGACAACACTACACATACACACCCTGACAACACTACACATACACACCCTGACAACACTACACACACACACCCTGACAACACTACACATACACACCCTGACAACACTACACACACACCCTGACAACACTACACACACACTCACCCTGACAACACTACACACACACACACCCTGACAACACTACACACACACACACACACAACACACACACACACACCCTGACAACACTACACACACACACACCCTGACAACACCACACATACACACCCTGACAACACTACACATACACACCCTGACAACACTACACATACACACCCTGACAACACTACACATACACACCCTGACAACACTACACACACACACCCTGACAACACTACACATACACACCCTGACAACACTACACACACACACACCCTGACAACACTACACATACACACCCTGACAACACTACACACACACACCCTGACAACACTACACACACACACCCTGACAACACTACACACACACACCCTGACAACACTACACACACACACCCTGACAACACTGACAACACTACACACACACACCCTGACAACACTACACACACACACACCCCTGACAACACTACACACACACACCCTGACAACACTACACACACACCCTGACAACACTGACAACACTACACACACACACCCTGACAACACTACACACAACACACACACACACACCCCTGACAACACTACACACACACACCCTGACAACACTACACACACACACACCCTGACAACACTACACATACACACCCTGACAACACTACACATACACACCCTGACAACACTACACATACACACCCTGACAACACTACACACACACCCTGACAACACTACACACACACACCACCCTGACAACACTACACACACACACACCCTGACAACACTACACACACACACACAACACTGACAACACACCCTGACAACACTACACACACACCCTGACAACACTACACACACACACCCTGACAACACTACACACACACACACCTGACAACACTACACACACACACACCCTGACAACACTACACACACACACACCCCACAACACTACACACACACACCCCCTGACAACACTACACACACACACACCCTGACAACACTACACACACACACACACACACACCCTGACAACACTACACACACACACACACACACACACACCCTGACAACACTACACACACACCCTGACAACACTACACACACACACCCTGACAACACTACACACACACACACCCTGACAACACTACACACACCCTGACAACACTACACACACACACCCCTGACAACACTGCACACACACACCCTGACAACACTGCACAACACTGACACACACACACACCCCTGACAACACTACACACACACACCCTGACAACACTACACACACACACCCTGACAACACTACACACACACACCCCCTGACAACACTACACACACACACCCCTGACAACACTACACACACACACCCTGACAACACTACACACACACACCCTGACAACACTACACACACACACACACACACACACACAACACTACACACACACACCCAACACTGACAACACTACACACACACCCTGACAACACTACACACACACACCCTGACAACACTACACACACACACACACCCTGACAACACTACACACACACACACCCTGACAACACTGCACACACACACACCATGACAACACTGACAACACTACAACACTACACACACACACCCTGACAACACTACACACACACACACACACACCCTGACAACACTGCACACACACACCCTGACAACACTACACACACACACACCCTGACAACACTGCACACACACACCCTGACAACACTACACACACACACACCCTGACAACACTACACACACACACACCCTGACAACACTGCACACACACACACCCTGACAACACTACACACACACACCCTGACAACACTACACACACACACACCCTGACAACACTGCACACACACACCCACAACACTACACACACACCTGACAACACTACACACACACACCCTGACAACACTACACACACACACACACACCCTGACAACACTACACACACACACCCTGACAACACTACACACACACACACACCCTGACAACACTACACACACACACACCCTGACAACACTACACACACACACACACACCCTGACAACACTACACACACACACCCTGACAACACTACACACACACACACACACACCCTGACAACACTACACACACACACCCTGACAACACTACACACACACACACCCTGACAACACTACACACACACACACCCTGACAACACTACACACACACACACCTGACAACACTACACACACACACCCTGACAACACTACACACACACACCCCTGACAACACTACACACACACACCCTGACAACACTACACACACACACACCCTGACAACACTACACACACACACAACACTGACAACACTGACAACACTACACACACACACACCCTGACAACACTACACACACACAACACTACACACTACACACACCCTGACAACACTACACACACACACACCCACTGACAACACTACACACACACACACACCCTGACAACACTACACACACACACCCCTGACAACACTACACACACACACCCTGACAACACTACACACACACACACCCCTGACAACACTACACACACACACACCCTGACAACACTACACACACACACACCATGACAACACTACACACACACACCCTGACAACACTACACACACACCCCTGACAACACTACACACACACACCCTGACAACACTACACACACACACCCTGACAACACTACACACACACACACACCCTGACAACACTACACACACACACACCCTGACAACACTACACACACACACCCTGACAACACTACACACACACACACCCTGACAACACTACACACACACACACCCTGACAACACTACACACACACACACACAACACACACACACACACACACACACACACACACCCTGACAACACTACACACACACACCCTGACAACACTACACACACACCCTGACAACACTACACACACACACCCTGACAACACTACACACACACACACACACACCCTGACAACACTACACACACACACACCCTGACAACACTGCACACACACACACCATGACAACACTGCACACACACACCCTGACAACACTACACACACACACCCTGATAACACTACACACACACACACACACCCTGACAACACTGCACACACACACCCTGACAACACTACACACACACACACCCTGACAACACTGCACACACACACCCTGACAACACTACACACACACACACCCTGACAACACTACACACACACACCCTGACAACACTGCACACACACACCCTGACAACACTACACACACACACCCTGACAACACTACACACACACACACACCCCCTGACAACACTGCACACACACACCCTGACAACACTACACACACACACACCCTGACAACACTACACACACACACCCTGACAACACTACACACACACACACCCTGACAACACTACACACACACACCCTGACAACACTACACACACACACACCCCCTGACAACACTACACACACACACCCCTGACAACACTACACACACACACACACCCCTGACAACACTACACACACACACCCTGACAACACTACACACACACACACACCACCCTGACAACACTACACACACACACCAACACTACACTGACAACACTACACACACACACCCTGACAACACTACACACACACACACCCTGACAACACTACACACACACACCCTGACAACACTACACACACACACACCCTGACAACACTACACACACACACACCCTGACAACACTACACACACACACACACACCCTGACAACACACACACCACACCTGACAACACTACACACACACACACACACACACCCCCTGACAACACTACACACACACACCTGACAACACTGACAACACTACACACACACCCTGACAACACTACACACACACACCCCTGACAACACTACACACACCGTGACAACACTGCACACACACACCCTGACAACACTGCACACACTCACACCCTGACAACACTGCACACACCCTGACAACACTACACACACACACACCCTGACAACACTACACACACACACACCCTGACAACACTACACACACCCTGACAACACTACACACACACCCTGACAACACTACACACACACACACACACACACCCTGACAACACTACACACACACACACCCTGACAACACTACACACACACCGTGACAACACTGCACACACACCCTGACAACACACACACACACACACACACACACACACACACACACACACACACACACACACACACACACACACACACACACACACACACACACACACACACACACACACCCTGACAACACTACACACACACCGTGACAACACTGCACACACACCCTGACAACACACACATACACACACACACCCTGACAACACTGCACACACACCCTGACAACACACACACACACCCTGACAACACTACACACACACACACACACACACACACACACACACACACACACACACACACACACACACACACACACACACACACACACACACACACACACACACACACACACACACACACACACACCCTGACAACACTACAACACACACACACCCTGACAACACTACACACACACACATCCTGACAAAACTGAACACACATCCTGACAACACTACATACCCTGACAACACTAATCACACACACACACACACACACCCTGACAACACTACATACACAGCCATTACAGCATTGCACACGCATCCTGACAACACTGAACACACAACCCAGTCTATCTTTATTGTTTTTCTTGTATGTGAGAGAGAAATTAATATGTGGGAAACAGAAGTAGAGACATAGAGAGACTGGGAGTGGAGGGGTGGGGGGGTGGAGGAGAGAGACTGGGAGTGGAGGGGTGGGGGGTGGAGGAGAGAGACTGGGAGAGGAGGGGTGGGGGTGGAGGAGAGAGACTGGAAGAGGAGGGGTGGGGGGTGGAGGAGAGAGACTGGGAGAGGAGGGGTGGAGGGGTGGAGGAGAGAGACTGGGAGAGGTGGGTGGGTAGGTGGAGGAGAGAGACTGGGAGTGGAGGGGTGGGGGTGGAGGAGAGAGACTGGGAGAGGTGGGTGGGTAGGTGGAGGAGAGAGACTGGGAGTGGAGGGGTGGGGGGGTGGAGGAGGAGAGAGACTGGGAGAGGAGGGGTGGGTGGAGGAAGAAAGTTTATTCAGAAATCACACGTTGATATGTGTTGGAAAGCCCAGATGATAAAGAGCAGCAGTCTGGTTTGGGTTCAGTTTGTGGAAAGGAAAAGTATCGTCTCTGGACGGATGACATGTTTCTAAACACACCTCTCTTTCTTTCTCTCCTTTCGCTTCAGGAAAAGGTGGAGGACGAGAGGAGCGATAAAGAAGAGACAGACGATTCAGGGGAGGAAGAGGAGGGGGTGGAGAAGAAAGGTGCGGTGCAGAATGGTCACGCCGCTCACAACAACCACCGCAAGACGGAGTAAAATGAAAACGTGTGCCAGGAAGTAAGAGTGTGAAGAATTCACATCCCTCACTCAGCAGAGTGGGAGAGATGGAGGGAAGGGGAAAGGGAGAGATGGAGGGAAGGGGAAAGGGAGAGATGGAGGGAAGGGGAAAGGGAGAGATGGAGGGAAGGGGAAAGGGAGAGATGGAGGGAAGGGGAAAGGGAGAGATGGAGGGAAGGGGAAAGGGAGAGATGGAGGGAAGGGGAAAGGGAGAGATGAGGAGAAGGGGAAAGGGAGAGATGGGGAAAGGGAGAGATGGAGGGAAGGGGAAAGGGAGAGATAGGGGAAAGGGAGAGATGAAGGGGAAAGGGAGAGATGGAAAGAAGAGGAAAGGGAGAGATGGAGGGAAGGGGAAAGGGAGAGATGGAGGGAAGGGGAAAGGGAGAGATGGAGGGAAGGGGAAAGGGAGAGATGGAGGGAAGGGGAAAGGGAGAGATAGGGGAAAGGGAGAGATGGAAAGAAGAGGAAAGGGAGAGATGGAGGGAAGGGGAAAGGGAGAGATGGAGAGAAGAGGAAAGGGACAGAGTGGTAGGGAAAATGGACGAAGGAGAAGGAAAGGCATTCCTAAAGCCTGAGAACTACAGGTAGACCTGTACCTGTGGTTAGATACACTGTTCTACATTATAAACACTCAATCACACACACAATTTTGGATATACTACATTAATTGGCATGGACCTGTTATTATAGTCCATTAATAACACACACACACACACAGGGTAATTCTCACAAAACTGTAATAAAAAAATACATTTAGTCATTTTTCACAAAATGTCCTCTTGAATAACTGAGATTAGGATCTATATGTATCTATTTCATAATTATTATTAGTTTTTTATTATATGTTATGCATTCTACCAACATTTTCACAAAATTCTCATTCATTTTTGAAGTCCAAAAAAGTTATAAATCAATATTTATAATATATTTTTTAACATTGCTCCCCTAATGAAAATGCCTGAGTTAAACATAACACTGAAAATACAAATATTTTAAAATGACAATTATTATAAAATGAAAATCAGACTTTTCCCCAATTTGATCTCTTTAGCTGTTTTCTAAGGACTACTCTAGATGATGCATCATGGGTGAAGAAATGTTTATTTAAAAACTGGAGTTTTATAGGAACTTGAAAAAAATGGTAATGAGACATATCCACAGACACTGCTTGTATGTAATAAATATTATAGTTTAATGTAAACTTCAACTAGTATACCATTTTTATAATTTATGGAGAAACTACAGTAACATATTTTGTTTTATTTAAATAAGTTTTTTTAAAGATGTATTTTTATAAAATTACCATGAATTTAATCAGGAGGCATTTCAGTAATGAAAATGTATTTTTCATGTTTTTTTACATGACACTTTCCCCTAAAACTAGACATCTTAGTCCTCAGAATGATATCATGCATCATGGTTTTGTAACTCAATTTGTTCATGAGAAGGAAGGGGAGAAGAGAAGGAAGGGGAGAAGAGAATGAAGGGGATAAGAGAAGGAAGGGGAGAAGAGAAGGAAGGGGAGAAGAGAAGGAAGGGGAGAAGAGAAGGAAGGGGAGAAGAGAATGAAGGGGAGAAGAGAATGAAGGGGAGAAGAGAAGGAAGGGGAGAAGAGAAGGAAGGGGAGAAGAGAAGGAAGGGGAGAAGAGAAGGAAGGGGAGAAGAGAAGGAAGGGGAGAAGAGAAGGAAGGGAGAAGAGAATGAAGGGGAGAAGAGAAGGAAGGGGAGAAGAGAAGGAAGGGGAGAAGAGAAGGAAGGGGAGAAGAGAAGAGAAGGAAGGGGAGAAGAGAAGGAAGGGGAGAAGAGAAGGAAGGGGAGAAGAGAAGGAAGGGGAGAAGAGAAGGAAGGGGAGAAGAGAAGGAAGGGGAGAAGAGAATGAAGGGGAGAAGAGAAGGAAGGGGAGAAGAGAAGGAAGGGGAGAAGAGAATGAAGGGGAGAAGAGAAGGAAGGGGAGAAGAGAAGGAAGGGGAGAAGAGAAGAGAAGGAAGGGGAGAAGAGAAGGAAGGGGAGAAGAGAATGAAGGGGAGAAGAGAAGGAAGGGGAGAAGAGAAGGAAGGGGAGAAGAGAATGAAGGGGAGAAGAGAAGGAAGGGGAGAAGAGAAGGAAGGGGAGAAGAGAAGGAAGGGGAGAAGAGAAGGAAGGGGAGAAGAGAATGAAGGGGAGAAGAGAAGGAAGGGGAGAAGAGAAGGAAGGGGAGAAGAGAAGGAAGGGGAGAAGAGAATGAAGGGGAGAAGAGAAGGAAGGGGAGAAGAGAAGGAAGGGGAGAAGAGAAGAGAAGGAAGGGGAGAAGAGAAGAGAAGGAAGGGAGAAGAGAAGGAAGGGGAGAAGAGAAGGAAGGGGAGAAGAGAATGAAGGGGAGAAGAGAAGGAAGGGGAGAAGAGAAGGAAGGGGAGAAGAGAATGAAGGGGAGAAGAGAAGGAAGGGGAAAAGAGAATGAAGGGGAGAAGAGAAGGAAGGGGAAGAGAAGGAAGGGGAGAAGAGAAGGAAGGAGAAGAGAAGGAAGGGGAGAAGAGAAGGAAGGGGAGAAGAGAATGAAGGGGAGAAGAGAATGAAGGGGAGAAGAGAAGGAAGGGGAGAAGAGAAGGAAGGGGAGAAGAGAAGGAAGGGGAGAAGAGAAGGAAGGGGAGAAGAGAAGAGAAGGAAGGGGAGAAGAGAAGGAAGGGGAGAAGAGAAGGAAGGGGAGAAGAGAAGGAAGGGGAGAAGAGAAGGAAGGGGAGAAGAGAATGAAGGGGAGAAGAGAAGGAAGGGGAGAAGAGAAGGAAGGGGAGAAGAGAAGGATGGGGAGAAGAGAAGGAAGGGGAGAAGAGAAGAAAGGGGAGAAGATAAGAAAGGGGAGAAGAGAAGGAAGGGGAGAAGAGAAGAAAGGGGAGAAGAGAAGGAAGGGGAGAAGAGAAGGAAGGGGAGAAGAGAAGGAAGGGGAGAAAGTGTGATGCTGCTTCTAGTATGGCTCTTCTTACTGTACTCATGTGCCTTACAGCCAGACTATGGTGCTTTTACCTTATTCTGTTATTTTTCACTCACCTTGTTGTTGCTCAACCTGCTATAAGCATGTTTTGTCCATGTGCCTTTATGTCCAATACTCCAGTTGCCATGAAAGACAGACTTTAGAAAAGAGACACAACAAGATTTAACCTGCACTGTATGGACCTTGATTTGAGGGCCCGTTAATAAACTGCTTTATTGAATGGTTAATAAACTGCCTTATTGAATGGTTAATAAACAATGTAATAATGTGAATAACTGGCTCATAAACAATGTAATCATGTTTATAAGCAGCTTATAAGCAGTCCTTCAAACAAAGTGTTAAATGGTTTTGGGGGGTGTATTGAGATTCTGCTGATTCTGAATGATGCTCTCCTTCCTCTGCTGATGTCATGTGTATGTGCCAGTGGTAACGCTCTGTCTGTAGACACTCTCCGTTGACATCGGAGAGGAAAATACTTCTTATCAAACAGTTTTATCATGTTTTCGCGCTGTATGTGCGTGACTATTTCAGTATATCCTCTGAGTGTCATTGACATCTTACCAAGGTCACACAGGCAGAACTTTATTTTCAGTATATTTCAATAGTTTTTTCAAAAACAAAAATTGCCATTATAAATGTAAAGGCAAAAAACAACAGTCCAGCCAGTCAGGATCCCAAATAGAATGTCAATCATTCAGATTTTTTTAAAGCAATATTTGAACTGTTTTCCAGTCTAGACCAGTTAAGACCAGTATGGACCAGTTAAGACCAGTATGGACCAGTATGGACCAGTTGTGGTTTCATTGCAGTGTGGTATGACGCATGTCATCGACTAGAGATGCATTCAACTCCGCTAACGATTATGAAGCTCCCAACTCTGAGCGCCCACCAACAATCCAATTCACCAAGAATGTTCGACAACAGGAGTGAACTGTTCTATTCTATTGAAAACACTTGATTGTGTACTCTTTCTTCAACAATGACCTTGTAAGGATGAACATTTTCTGCAAATGTTTGCAGAGTTGAATGCCAGTCTGGTTTGGTCCAGTCCAATCTGTTTCTGGGCACAATGATCCAGTAGAATCCTGACCCACACTGATGATATCATGCATCATGATGGATATTCATCGGGGTCTGGATTGGTTGGTCAGAACAGGACATTTCTTCTCAGGAGACTGGAAAGGGCCATTGTAATTTAGGCTTTATTTAGGGCAGATGTTTTAGGCCATACTGCCCCGGATGAGATTATCACGTGTGTGTGGTATGTGTTTTTCTGTTATTCTAGAGTGATTTGAGGTATGATTCCTTTGAGAAACAGGTTTACAGTCATGTTTCATGTTTGACATCATTGTTTCAGAAAAGTTTGGATTTTTCTTGTTTTTGGATTTTAGCAACTCAATTGCTCAGTAAGCAAAAATATGATACATGGAACAATGGAAGTGTTGTATTAATTGTTGTTGTATGTTAAGTGCCTTATCTGTAATGTATGGGATAGCCTACCCTCTCACCTTTCTACCTTCTTCAGCTCCTCTCATCCTCATTCATCCTTTCTCCCTCTTTCTTTAGCTTCTTATTGTTCCCCACTCCTTCTACTCATCCATCTCCTCCCTCATTCTGAGATCCTCCCCTCACAGCCTTTCACATCCCCATTCCAACCCTCGTTCATTTGTACTAACCTTGACCAATCTTCCTCTCTTCCCCCGTCGCTTTGGAAAAACAACAGTCACGTAATTACAGTGTTATTTTTTTGTGTGTATTATGATGCTTAAGTATTATCATTAATAATAAAAACAACGATCATGAATCACTACGCCAAACCTGTCTACTCCAATGTTTGTTTTACTCACTCAAATTATGAAGTTCTCCTCACTGATGGATAATGGGAGAAAAAAGTATTTAGTCAACCACCAATTGTGCAAGTTCTCCCACTTAAAAAGATGAGAGGCCTGTAATTTTCATCATAGGTACACTTCAACTATGACAGACAAAATGAGAAAAAAAATCCAGAAAATCACATTGTAGGATTTTTAATGAATTTATTTGCAAATTATGGTGGAAAATAAGTATTTGGTCAATAACAAAAGTTTATCACAATACTTTGTTATATACCCTTTGTTGGCAATGACAGAGGTCAAACGTTTTCTGTAAGTCTTCACAAGGTTTTCACACACTGTTGCTGGTATTTTGGCCCATTCCTCCATGCACAATTCCTCTAGAGCAGTGATGCTTTGGATCTGTAGAGCAGACTTTCAACTCCCTCCAAAGATTTTCTATGGGGTTGAGATCTGGAGACTGGCTAGGCCACTCCAGGACCTTGAAATGCTTCATACGAAGCCACTCCTTCGTTGCCCGGGCGATGTGTTTGGGATCATTGTCATGCTGAAAGACCCAGCCACGTTTCATCTTCAATGCGCTTGCTGATGGAAGGAGGTTTTCACTCAAAATCTCACGATACATGGCCCCATTCATTCTTTCCTTTACACGGATCAGTCGTCCTGGTCCCTTTGCAGAAAAACAGCCCCAAAGCATGATGTTTCCACCCCTATGCTTCACAGTAGGTATGGTGTTCTTTGGATGTAACTCAGCATTCTTTGTCCTCCAAAAACGACGAGTTGAGTTTTTACCAAAACGTTCTATTTTGGTTTCATCTGACCATATGACATTCTCCCAATCTTCTTCTGGATCATCCAAATGCTCTCTAGCAAACTTCAGACGGGCCTGGACATGTACTGGCTTAAGCAGGGGGACACGTCTGGCACTGCAGGATTTGAGTCCCTGGCGGCGTAGTGTGTTACTGATGGTAGGCTTTGATACTTTGGTCCCAGCTCTCTGCAGGTCATTCACTAGGTCCCCCCGTGTGGTTCTGGGATTTTTGCTCACCGTTCTTGTGATCATTTTGACCCCACGGGGTGAGATCTTACGTGGAGCCCCAGATCGAGGGAGATTATCAGTGGTCTTGTATATCTTCCATTTCCAAATAATTGCTCCCACAGTTGATTTCTTCAAACCAAGCTGCTTACCTATTGCAGATTCAGTCTTTCCAGCCCGGTGCAGGTCTACAATTTTGTTTCTGGTGTCCATTGACAGCTCTTTGGTCTTGGCCATAGTGGAGTTTGGAGTGTGACTGTTTGAGGTTGTTGACGGGTGTCTTTTATACTGATAACAAGTTCCAACAGGTGCCATTAATATAGGTAACGAGTGGAGGACAGAGGAGCCTCTTAAAGAAGTTACAGGTCTGTGAGAGCCAGAAATCTTGCTTGTTTGTAGGTGACCAAATACTTATTTTCCACCATAATTTGCAAATTAATTAATTAAAAATCCTACAATGTGATTTTCTGTATTTCTTTTCCTCATTTTGTCTGTCATGGTTGAAATGTACCTATGATGAAAATTACAGGCCTCTCTCATATTTTTAAGTGGGAGAACTTGCACAATTGGTGGCTGACTAAATACTTTTTTGCCCCACTGTATAGGTTTCCTATGTCTTGGTTTAGGTAAATGAGTACTGAGGCCTATAACCTCCTATATAACCTATAAACACAGGGATTGTATATTGTGCACTTATTTTAGTGTACACACATACAATAAGTTTCTGAAATAGGAGTAGTAGGTTTATTACATTATAATACAAACTTACATTATAATGTGAGTATAACATATCACTCAAATAATCGTAAAGGTTAAGATCTTGCTTTGACTCAAATCAAATATTATACAGATGGTTCTGGCCTGTGATTCTGCGTAAGTGGTCAAACATTGGGGTTGCCCTCCTATTGGATGTCACTTGTATCCCGCTAATGATTGAAGAAAAGTGTTACATAGCTAGAGCAGACTTGGGCGCTTATGCAGTTATTGCCGTTAGCCGTGAACGCCATCTTGGATCTAGAAGGTTTCTAAACGGCGAAAACAGGAAAATAGATACTTTCGTTCTTATTTTGTAATTTCCCCCACTAGCTGATGATGAAGAAACACGAGTCATGACGTCGCCTCTTTATTTACTGATATAGTTAAAATCTGTAAATCTGAGAGGATTGTGGACTGAGGAAATTTCCGCAGTTTACTGTAACTTGGTTTGTTTATGTTATTCAACCCGGACATGGACTCTTCTAACCCAGGTACAGTAAAGTTTTAAACTTGTGGGAATAAGTTCAAATGTTACAGGTGATAATGCAGATGGAAAATTGGCGATCCGTGGCCCTTTGACCGAATCTGTCACTTTCTCCAGATTGCGTCTGATGACAGCAGTAGGGAGCGAGATAGCTCAGCTGGGGCTAAACTAACTGGCCAGCGAAAGCAAGCTAACTGAATATTTTACTTTGAATTGAATAATTTAACTAGCTAGCTATTGACGTTTCTGTCTTTCTTGCGAAATCGAAGTTAGCAAGTTAGCTACCAACATTGGCAAATAGCTTGTCTTACATTTAGCTGGCATGACCTGATGTTAATGTTGCCAACTCGCCATGTTAGCTTAGCTAGTTATCATTTTTAGCTCGCTTGCTAGGTGACCGACTTGCGTAGGTTATGCTCAGATAAGTTAGCTATTAACTAGCAAGCTAGTTTGTGTCGATGTTTCATCAAAACAAGTGTTATTTTGAACGAACGATTAGCTTTTTGGCCAGCTAACAGTTACCTTGTTCTGCTTGGCTTAGCATAGCTAGCGAGTTAGTTGTAGCTACAGTATTTGTTAGCGAGCTAGCTTTGTGGCTAGGTAAGTTAACGCATAGCCAGTTTCATTACCAGAGAGGCAATAGCTAGCTCGCTATACTCACAACTGCAGTGGTCACATGCTCTGGCTTGGAGAGCTGCATGGTTCAATCCAGCATTCACACACTTTCATTTTATTCGTCTAATCAATTCTTACGATTGGTTGATTAACGTTAGTTGACTCAGGTGTGTTACTACATGGCTGTCTGGAGCAACATATGTCCCGGCAGATATGTTTATGTAAAAATTAAATAAACAAACAGTTGTGTTACTGAAGTGGATACACTTGGAGCAACGTGTAACGTTACCTTGAGTAATTTATCTCTGTCTGTCTGTGTGTGTGGCAGACATACCAGATGACTCTCTGGGTTTGGGAGCCGGTGGGGCCCAGGCAAGCAGCAGTGCTGTTGTGCCAAAAGGGTCCAATAAGAGACGAGCTGCGTGAGTATAGTATACAATGCCAATGAATCAGCCAATGAATCAGTCAATCACTATGTCACATAACTTTAACAGATGGTCCATAGCTATGACAGCACAGGGTAGAAGTAACTTTAACAGATGGTCCATAGCTATGACAGCACAGGGTAGAAGTAACTTTAACAGATGGTCCATAGCTATGACAGCACAGGGTAGAAGTAATTTTAACAGATGGTCCATAGCTATGACAGCACAGGGTAGAAGTAACTTTAACAGATGGTCCATAGCTATGACAGCACAGGGTAGAAGTAACTTTAACAGATGGTCCATAGCTATGACAGCACAGGGTAGAAGTTGTCCATAGGTGCAGAATCAGAATCGCACCGATAAGTTGTTGATCCATTCTTTACAAACATGGATTCTGTCTACTTCCTCACAGGCCAGACTTTGATGATGATGATGATGATGGAAGCAAGCTCTTCAGGTAGGACTGACACCTGTCTCTCGCTCTTTCTTGCTCTCTCATCTCTCTCCCTCTCTATCTGATCTGACTGTATTGTGCTGGTTGTTTTGATGACAGATCTTCTCTGTCTTTGACCAGGTGTGATGACGATGGAGGAGGAGGAGACAAAGAGCGATTTGCCAGGTAGAATAAGGAGGTTGTTTGTGCGTGTGTATAATACAGATATTCTGCATGCACACATCCCGAGACACCAGATTCCCTATCACACCGCTGTGATTCTTGTCACTACTACTAACCCCTGAGCTCAGGGACACCTGTTCACTCCTATCAATCCCTTTCTTCTGAGCACAACCCCTTTCTCTCCCTCCTTCCCCCTCTGCTTCTCCCTCTCAGGATCTCTGAAGTCTTTTTCTTTCAGCACTTCCTCTCCTCTATCACTCCGTCTCGCTTTGAAAGACCAGGTTCTCTCTATCTCGATCTCTACATTTATCTGTCGTATTGATGGATCATTCACTCCTTGTTATATTTATCAATCCATGCTTGTTCCATCTATCTCATCCTAATCTGAAAATATCATTTGGTTACGCCAACACTAAACTCTACTCCATGTTGTCCACCTACCTGCCCACCTCTTCCCATTTATATCCCTCCCTCTTTCTCTCCACCTCACCCCATCCCTCCTCTACCTCTTACTCTCTGCCCCTCCTATTTCTTCCCATCTCTACACCATCCCTGTCCCTCCTCCTACTCTCCTCTCTTCCTCTCCTCCCTCATTCCCTCGCTCCAGGGAGAACCACAGTGAGATAGAGCGGCGGCGGAGGAACAAGATGACTGCTTACATCACAGAGCTGTCGGACATGGTTCCCACCTGCAGCGCGTTGGCACGGAAACCAGATAAGCTGACCATCCTGCGCATGGCCGTGTCCCACATGAAGTCTCTGAGAGGGAGCGGCAACACTGCAGCAGACGGGACATACAAACCATCCTTCCTCACCGACCAGGTTAGAGAAAGAGAGGGAGGGAGGAAGGAAAGGGAGGAGAGGGGGCTGAGAGATGAAAAGGAGGAAATGTTATCATGTGTGTTTGTTGCACAATAATAACTGAGTGTATCTTCCATGTCATCTCTCCCTCCATCGTTCTCTCTCTCCTCTACCTCTCCTTTCCTCTCTCTCTCCCCATCCCTCTCTTTGTAGGAGCTGAAGCACCTGATCCTGGAAGCTGCTGATGGCTTCCTGTTTGTGGTGTCGTGTGAGAGTGGGCGGGTCGTCTACGTGTCAGACTCCCTGACCCCTGTTCTTAACCAATCACAGTCCGACTGGCTAGGCTCCTCACTCTACGACCAGCTCCACCCGGACGACGGAGACAAACTACGAGAGCAGCTCTCTACTGCAGAGAGTAACAATACAGGTACACACAGGTGGTACAGATGAACTACAGGAGCAGCTCTGTACTGCAGAGAGTTATAATACAGGTGGTACAGATGAACTACAGGAGCAGCTCTGTACTGCAGAGAGTCATAATACAGGTGGTACAGATGAACTACAGGAGCAGCTCTGTACTGCAGAGAGTTATAATACAAGTGGTACAGATGAACTACAGGAGCAGCTCTGTTCTGCAGAGAGTTATAATACAGGTGGTACAGATGAACTACAGGAGCAGCTCTGTTCTGCAGAGAGTTATAATACAGGTGGTACAGATGAACTACAGGAGCAGCTCTGTACTGCAGAGAGTTATAATACAGGTGGTACAGATGAACTACATGAGCAGCTCTGTTCTGCAGAGAGTTATAATACAGATGAACTACAGGAGCAGCTCTGTTCTGCAGAGAGTAACAATACAGGTGGTACAGATGAACTACAGGAGCAGCTCTGTACTGCAGAGAGTTATAATACAGGTGGTACAGATGAACTACAGGAGCAGCTCTGTTCTGCAGAGAGTTATAATACAGGTGGTACAGATGAACTACAGGAGCAGCTCTGTACTGCAGAGAGTTATAATACAGGTGGTACAGATGAACTACATGAGCAGCTCTGTTCTGCAGAGAGTTATAATACAGATGAACTACAGGAGCAGCTCTGTACTGCAGAGAGTTATAATACAGATGAACTACAGGAGCAGCTCTGTTCTGCAGAGAGTTATAATACAGTTGGTACAGATGAACTACAGGAGCAGCTCTGTACTGCAGAGAGTTATAATACAGATGAACTACAGGAGCAGCTCTGTTCTGCAGAGAGTTATAATACAGGTGGTACAGATGAACTACAGGAGCAGCTCTGTACTGCAGAGTTATAATACAGTTGGTACAGATGAACTACAGGAGCAGCTCTGTACTGCAGAGAGTTATAATACAGGTAGGAGACACACACAACACTAATGACTGTAGGTAACGACCCTTCTCTCTCTTTCTCAGGGAGGATGTTAGACCTGAAGACAGGAACAGTTAAGAAGGAGGGACAGCAGTCCTCCGTCAGGATGTGTATGGGAGCCAGACGATCCTTCATATGTAGGATGAGGTGTGTGTGATGAGCTTGCATGTGTATATGGCTGTATGCACCTGTGTTGGGCGTGTGTATTCTGAAATGTGTGTGTTTGTAGATGTGGTTCGTGTCCAGTGGAGCCCATGTCTATGAACAGATTGAATTTCCTGCGGAGCAGGAACAGGTGAGATCATTCTTGTGTATTTTACTGTAAAAAGTGCATTCGGAAAGTATTCAGACCCCTTGACTTTTTCCACATTTTGTTATGTTTTAAAACGTATTAAATACACATTTTTCCTCATCAATCTACACACAATACCATAATGACAAATCGAAAACAGGTTTTTATACATTTTTGCACATTTATTAAAGATAAAAAACAGAAATACCTTATTTACATAAGTATTCAGACCCTCTGCTATGAGACTCGAAATTGAGCTCATGTTCATCCTGTTTCCATTGATCATCCTTGAGATGTTTCTACAACTTGATTGGAGTCCATCTGTGGTAAATTCAGTTGATTGGACATGATTTGGTAGTTTTAAAACGTTAAATACACATTTTTCCTCATCCACCCATACATAGAATGTATGCACACATGACTGTAATTTACATAAGTC
Source organism: Oncorhynchus gorbuscha (assembly GCF_021184085.1). Classification (NCBI taxonomy): domain Eukaryota; kingdom Metazoa; phylum Chordata; class Actinopteri; order Salmoniformes; family Salmonidae; genus Oncorhynchus; species Oncorhynchus gorbuscha. The sequence goes on from NC_060187.1 coordinate 81,007,544, forward strand.
GACTTTGGATAAATTGAGCTCATGTTCTGCTAAATGGCATATATTATTATTATTATTATTTGGAAAGGCACACACCTGTCTATAAAAGGTCCCACAGTTGACAGTGCATGTCAGAGCAAAATTCAAGCCACGTTGTTGAAGGAATTGTCTATAGAGCTCAGAGACAGGATTGTGTCGAGGTACTAGAGACAGATCTGGGGAAAGTTTCCAAAATATTTCTGCAGCATTGAAGTTCCACAAGGGCACAGTGGCCTCCATCATTCTTAAATGGAAGAAGTTTGGAACCACCAAAACTCTTCCTAGAGCTGGCTGCCCAGACAAACTGAACAATCTGGGGAGAAGGGCCTTTGCCAGGATGGTGCCCAAGAACCCGACGGTCACTCTGATAGAGCTCCAGAGTTCATCTGTGGAGATGGGAGAATCTTCCAGAAGGACAACCAACTCTGCAGCACTCCACTAATCAGTTATTTATGGTAGAGTGGCCAGACTGAAGCCACTCCTCAGTATAAGGCTCATGACAGCCTGCTTGGAGTTTGCCAAAAGGCATTTATATGACTCTCAGACCTTGAGAAATAAGGTTGTCTGGTCTGATGAAACCAAGATTGAACACTTTGGCCTGAATGCCAAGCGTCACGTCAGGAGGAAACCCGGCACCATCCCTACGGTGAAGCATGGTGGTGGCAGCATACTGTGGGGATGTTTTTCAACGGCAGAGACTGCGAGACTAGTCAGGATCAAGGCAAAGATGAACAGCACAAAGTACAGAGAGATCCTTGATGAAAACCTGCTCCTGGGAGCTCAGACTGCGGCGAAGGTTCACCTTCCAACAGGACGATGACTCTTAAGCACACAGCCAAGACAACGCAGGAGTGGCTTTCTGGACAAGTTTCTGAATGTCCTTGAGTGGCCCAGCCAGAGCCCGGACTTGAACCCGATCAAACATGGAGAAACACGAGAGGAGCTGGTCAGCGACGCTCCCCATCCAACCTGACTGGGTTTGAGAGGATCTTCAGAGAAGAATGGGAGAAACTCCCCAAATACAGGTGTGCCAAGCTTGTAGCGTCATACCCAAGAAGACTCTGGGCTCTAATTGCTGCCAAAGGTGCTTCAACAACTGAGTAAAGGGTCTGAATACTTTTGTAAATGTCATGTTTCAGTGAACTATGCCTTGACTGGTAGTGTTCTCCCCTGTAGGAATGGTCTGGGCCCACCCAAGGATGGAGAGCCTCAGTATGTGGTGGTCCACTGCACTGGATACATCAAGTCCTGGCCCCCCACAGGTAACTAACTAACTAACCTATGGCATAGCTCTTATATCAAATCAAATGTTATTGGTCACATACACATGGTTAGCAGATGTTAATGCGAGTGTAGCGAAATGCTTGTGCTTCTAGTTCCGACAATTCCCCAACAACTACCTAATACACACAAATCTAAAGGGGTGAATGAAAATATATACATATAATTATATGGATGAGCGATGCCTGTGCGGCATAGGCAAGGTGCAATAGATGGTATAAAATACAGTATATACATATGATATGAGTAATGTAAGATATGTAAGCATTATTCAAGTGACATTATTTAAAGTGGCATTGTTTAAAGTGAGTAGTGATCAATTTATTAAATCGTCCAGTGATTGGGTCTCAATGTAGGCAGCAGCCTCTCTGAGTTAGTGATTGCTGTTTAGCAGTCTGATAGCCTTGAGACAGAAGCTGTTTTTCAGTCTCTCTGTCCCAGCTTTGATGCACCTGTACTGACCTCGCCTTCTGGATGATAGCGGGGTGAACAGGCAGTGGCTCGGGTGGCTATTGTTCTTGATGATCTTTTTGGCCTTCCTGTGACATCGGGTGCTGTAGGTGTCATGGAGGGCAGGTAGTTTGCCCCCGGTGGTGCGTTGTGCAGTCCGGCGCCGCCAGAGTCGCCCTCCTATTCGGGGCCCGCTGCAAGGGTCCCCAGTCCGGGGTCGACGGCGAGGGTCGTCGCTCCAGAGGCGCCACCTAAGTCGGCCAAGACTAAGGTGGAGTGGGGTCTACGTCCCGCACCAGAGCCGCAACCGCGGATAGATGCCCACCCAGACCCTCCCCTATGGGTTTAGGTTTTGCGGCCGGAGTCCGCACCTTTGTGGGGGGGGGGGGGGTGTATTGTCATGTCCTGACCTCAGAGATCCTTTTTATGCCTCTATATTGGTTTGGTTGGGGTGGGCATTCTATGTTGTTTTTCTATGTTTTCTTTTCTATGCGTTTGGCCGGGTATGGTTCCCAATCAGAGGCAGCTGTCTATCGTTATCTCTGATTGAGAACCATACTTAGGTAGCCTTTTCCCACCTAGTGTTTGTGGGTAGTTATTTCCTGTTTTGACCTTTCAGGACTGTTTCGGTTTTCATTTCTTACATTCACTTTTATTTTTATATTTTCGTGTTCTGGTATAATAAATAATCATAGACACTTACCACGCTGCGTTTTGGTCCGATCCTTCCTACTCATGATCCGATGAAGACGAAGATCGTTACATTCCTACCTTCACCACCTGGGTGCGGCCCGTCAGAATGTCCAGGACCCAGTTGCACAGGGCGGGTTTGAGACCCATGGACTCAAGCTTAATTGTCAGCTTGGAGGGTACTATGGTGTTGAATGCTGAGCTGTAGTCAATGAACAGCATTCTTACATAAGTATTCCTCTTGTCCAGATGGGATAGGGCAGCGTGCAGTGTGATGCCGATGGCATCGTCTGTGGACCTGTTGGGGCGGTAAGCAAACTGAAGTGGGTTTAGGGTGTCAGGTAAGGTGGAGGTGATATGATTCTTGACTAGTCTCTCAAAGCACCTCATGATGACAAAAGTGAGTGCTACGGGGAGATAGTCATTTAGTTCAGTTATCTTTGCCTTCTTGGGTACAGGAACAATGGTGTCCCTCTTGAAGCGGGGACATCAGACTGAGATAGGGAGTGATTGAATATGTCCGTAAACACACCAGCCTGTCTGCATGCTCTGAGGACGCGGCTGGGGATGCCATCTGGGCCAGCAGCCTTCCAAGAGTTTTACTCACGTCGGCCGCGACGGTAACACTGTATTATCTTCATAGCGGGCAAAGAAGGTGTTTAGTTTGTCTGGAAGCAAGATGTTGGTGTCTGTGACGAGGCTTGTTGTCTTTTTGTAGTCCGTGATTTCCTGTAGACCCTGCTACATACGTCTGGTGTCTGAGCCGTTGAAGTGCGACTCCACTTTGTACCGGCATATATCCAATGTATACACTACTGCTGCATACTGAGTCATGTTTGCCTGCTCGCATTTCAGGGGTGAATCTAACAGATGAGGAAGCAGACAATATTCAGGGGAGTCGCTACTGTCTAGTCGCCATCGGTAGACTTCAGGTAAGATGGGACAATTTAATGTCCAATGTTTGGATAGGCTCATGGAACCACCATCTTGCAGACGCTTGTTCCCCCCTTGTTGTCTAGGTGACCTCTTGCCCGAGCGACACAGACATAAACAGCATCAGCGTTCCGGTGGAGTTCATCTCTCGTCACAACTGCCAGGGCCTCTTTACATTCGTAGACCACCGCTGCATGGCCACAGTGGGCTACCAGCCTCAGGTAGGCCTCACTCACAGCCTGGGGCTAAAGTAGGACAAACACCCAGCATCGCATTTCACAGTGTATCAGGATACAGTATGTGTTTAAACTGTGTATCAGGATACAGTATGTGTTTAAACTGTGTATCAGGATACAGAATGTGTTTAAACTGTGTATCAGGATACAGTATGTGTTTAAACTGTGTATCAGGATACAGTATGTGTTTAAACTGTGTATCAGGATACAGTATGTGTTTAAACTGTGTATCAGGATACAGTATGTGTTTAAACTGTGTATCAGGATACAGAATGTGTTTAAACTGTGTATCAGGATACAGAATGTGTTTAAACTGTGTATCAGGATACAGTATGTGTTTAAACTGTGTATCAGGATACAGTATGTGTTTAAACTGTGTATCAGGATACAGAATGTGTTTAAACTGTGTATCAGGATACAGTATGTGTTTAAACTGTGTATCAGGATACAGTATGTGTTTAAACTGTGTATCAGGATACAGTATGTGTTTAAACTGTGTATCAGGATACAGAATGTGTTTAAACTGTGTATCAGGATACAGTATGTGTTTAAACTGTGTATCAGGATACAGTATGTGTTTAAACTCTGTGACAGCTGTAAGCTTGATCTAACTTTTTCTGTGTTGTGTGTGTGTGTGTGTTCCCCAGGAACTGCTGGGTAAGAACATCTTGGAGCTGGCCCACCCTGAGGACCAGGAGCTGCTGAGAGACAGCTTCCAGCAGGTGGTCAAGCTGAAGGGTCAGGTGCTGTCCGTCATGTTCCGCTTCCTGTCCAAGACCAGAGACTGGCTCTGGATCAGGACCAGCTCCTTCACCTTCCAGAACCCCTTCTCTGAGGAGATAGAGTACATCATCTGTACCAACGCCAACGTCAAGTAGGTGCTGTATACACACACAGACACACATCATCTGCACCAACGCCAAGTAGGTGCTGTATACACACACAGACACACATCATCTGCACCAACGCCAAGTAGGTGCTGTATACACACACAGACACACATCATCTGCACCAACGCCAAGTAGGTGCTGTATACACACACAGACACACATCATCTGCACCAACGCCAACGTCAGTTAGGTGCTGTATACACACACAGACACACATCATCTGCACCAACGCCAAGTAGGTGCTGTATACACACACAGACACACATCATCTGTACCAACGCCAAGTAGGTGCTGTATACACACACAGACACACATCATCTGCACCAACGCCAACGCCAAGTAGGTGCTGTGTACACACACAGACACACATCATCTGCACCAACGCCAAGTAGGTGCTGTATACACACACAGACACACATCATCTGCACCAACGCCAAGTAGGTGCTGTATACACACACAGACACACATCATCTGCACCAACGTCAAGTAGGTGCTGTATACACACACACACACATCATCTGCACCAACGCCAAGTAGGTACACACACACCAGCACCAACACCAAGTAGGTACACACACACACACACGTACACACACATCTGCACCAACTCAAACTTGAAGTACCAACCCGCACACACGTATTATCTGCACCAACGCCAAGTAGGTACACACACACCTGCACCAACGCCAAGTAGGTACACACACACCTGCACCAACGCCAAGTAGGTACACGCACACCTGCACCAACGCCAAGTACGTACACACACACCTGCACCAACGCCAAGTAGGTACACACACACCAGCACCAACACCAAGTAGGTACACACACACACACACGTACACACACACGTACACACACATCTGCACCAACTCAAACTTGAAGTACCAACACACACACACACACACACACACACACGTATTATCTGCACCAATTCAAACTTGAAGTACTAACACACACACACACACACACACACACACGTATTATCTGCACCAACTCAAACTTGAAGTACCAACACACACACACACACACATATTATCTGCACCAACGCAAGTCACCTGAGTGTGAGACGCCTACAACACATCGACACCACAACTCTATTCCACCTCAACAGCTGAACATCTCCACTCTGTCTAACCAATCTGTTGAGCCACCTTAGGAAATGTGATGTCATCTCCTCCAGGATGTGTGTTTGTCAGTATGTTCACCTCCCCTCCATTTCTTTCTCTCCCTTCCTTTCCTCCTCACCCCTTGTTTTTGTTGTGGGCCAGTAGAACCTCGACTCAGGACACCCTCACCCCCCTCTCGTCCTCAGGGGTGTCTTTGCCCCCCTCGCTGGGGGAGAGCAGTCCTAACTTCCCCCCTGTGCCCCACAGCCCAGGGCAGGTGGCTGCCAGGTGAGACCCACTTAACCCCCCCCCTGGCATGGGTCAGCTGGGGCTGCTGCTGCTGCTGCTGCTTTACTGGAGACTACAACTCTATTTCTCTCTTGTTCCCTTTATTCTCTTGTTCTCTCTGGTCTGGTTCAGAGTTCACCCCTTGGTAAGGGCTGTGGATTGTTACTTGTCTTGACCGGGCCTTTCTGTTTTTGGGTGATTCCCCGTCTCCCTCTCCCTCCTCAACAGCAGTAAGATATCCATCATGACCACGGTGTTGGTAATGAACCCCCTCTCCCTCCTCAACAGCAGTAAGATATCTATCATGACCACGGTGTTGGTAATGAACCCCCTCTCCCTCCTCAACAGCAGTAAGATATCCATCATGACCACGGTGTTGGTAATGAACCCCCTCTCCCTCCTCAACAGCAGTAAGATATCTATCATGACCACGGTGTTGGTAATGAACCCCTCTCCCTCCTCAACAGCAGTAAGATATCCATCATGACCACGGTGTTGGTAATGAACCCCCTCTCCCTCCTCAACAGCAGTAAGATATCTATCATGACCACGGTGTTGGTAATGAACCCCCTCTCCCTCCTCAACAGCAGTAAGATATCTATCATGACCACGGTGTTGGTAATGAACCCCCTCTCCTCTTTCCTTCTTGGTTACCATAGTGACTGGTGGTGGGGCAAGTGCTGTTGGTCGGCAGGTGTTTTGGTTTCCCAAGCAGCGGTGGAGGGCCTTGACACAAATGATATTTTCTGTTGTCACTGCTAACTCTTTTTTTCTCTCTCTACCACCCCTTCTTTTCTCCCTCTACCACTCTCTACCACCCCTTCTTTTCTCCCTCTACCACTCTCTACCACCCCTTCTTTTCTCCCTCTACCACTCTCTACCACTCCCTCTTTTCTCCCTCTACCACTCTCTACCACTCCCTCTTTTCTCCCTCTACCACTCTCTATCACTCCCTCTTTTCTCCCTCTACCACTCTCTACCACTCCCTCTTTTCTCCCTCTACCACTCTCTACCACTCCCTCTTTTCTCCCTCTACCACTCCCTCTTTTCTCCCTCTACCACTCTCTACCACTCCCTCTTTTCTCCCTCTACCACTCTCTACCACTCCCTCTTTTCTCCCTCTACCACTCTCTACCACTCCCTCTTTTCTCCCTCTACCACTCTCTATCACTCCCTCTTTTCTCCCTCTACCACTCTCTACCACTCCCTCTTTTCTCCCTCTACCACTCTCTACCACTCCCTCTTTTCTCCCTCTACCACTCTCTACCACTCCCTCTTTTCTCCCTCTACCACTCTCTACCACCCCTCTTTTCTCCCTCTACCACTCTCTATCACTCCCTCTTTTCTCCCTCTACCACTGTCTACCACTCCCTCTTTTCTCCCTCTACCACTCTCTATCACTCCCTCTTTTCTCCCTCTACCACTCTCTATCACTCCCTCTTTTCTCCCTCTACCACTCTCTATCACTCCCTCTTTTCTCCCTCTACCACTCTCTACCACTCCCTCTTTTCTCCCTCTACCACTCTCTATCACTCCCTCTTTTCTCCCTCTACCACTCTCTATCACTCCCTCTTTTCTCCCTCTACCACTCTCTATCACTCCCTCTTTTCTCCCTCTACCACTCTCTATCACTCCCTCTTTTCTCCCTCTACCACTCTCTATCACTCCCTCTTTTCTCCCTCTACCACTCTCTATCACTCCCTCTTTTCTCCCTCTACCACTCTCTACCACTCCCTCTTTTCTCCCTCTACCACTCTCTATCACTCCCTCTTTTCTCCCTCTACCACTCTCTATCACTCCCTCTCTTTTCCTCCCTCTACCACTCTCTACCACCCCTTCTTTTCTCCCTCTACCACTCTCTATCACTCCCTCTTTTCTCCCTCTACCACTCTCTATCACTCCCTCTTTTCTCCCTCTACCACTCTCTATCACTCCCTCTTTTCTCCCTCTACCACTCTCTACCACTCCCTCTTTTCTCCCTCTACCACTCCCTCTTTTCTTCTCCCTCTACCACTCTCTACCACTCCCTATTTTCTCCCTCTACCACTCTCTATCACTCCCTCTTTTTCCCTCCCTCTACCACTCCCTCTTTTCTCCCTCTACCACTCTCTATCACTCCCTCTTTTCTCCCTCTACCACTCTCTATCACTCCCTCTTTTCTCCCTCTACCACTCTCTATCACTCCCTCTTTTCTCCCTCTACCACTCTCTATCACTCCCTCTTTTCTCCCTCTACCACTCTCTATCACTCCCTCTTTTCTCCCTCTTACCACTCTCTATCACTCCCTCTTTTCTCCCTCTACCACTCTCTATCACTCCCTCTTTTCTCCCTCTACCACTCTCTATCACTCCCTCTTTTCTCCCTCTACCACTCTCTATCACTCCCTCTTTTCTCCCTCTACCACTCTCTATCACTCCCTCTTTTCTCCCTCTACCACTCTCTACCACCCCTTCTTTTCTCCCTCTACCACTCTCTATCACTCCCTCTTTTCTCCCTCTACCACTCTCTATCACTCCCTCTTTTCTCCCTCTACCACTCTCTATCACTCCCTCTTTTCTCCCTCTACCACTCTCTACCACTCCCTCTTTTCTCCCTCTACCACTCCCTCTTTTCTCCCTCTACCACTCTCTACCACTCCCTATTTTCTCCCTCTACCACTCTCTATCACTCCCTCTCTTTTCCTCCCTCTACCACTCCCTCTTTTCTCCCTCTACCACTCTCTATCACTCCCTCTTTTCTCCCTCTACCACTCTCTATCACTCCCTCTTTTCTCCCTCTACCACTCTCTATCACTCCCTCTTTTCTCCCTCTACCACTCTCTACCACTCCCTCTTTTCTCCCTCTACCACTCTCTACCACTCTCTACCACTCCCTATTTTCTCCCTCTACCACTCTCTACCACTCCCTCTTTTCTCCCTCTACCTCTCTCTACCACTCCCTCTTTTCTCCCTCTACCACTCCCTCTTTTCTCCCTCTACAAACTCCCTCTTTTCTCCCTCTACCACTCTCTACCACTCCCTCTTTTCTCCCTCTACCACTCTCTACCACTCCCTCTTTTCTCCCTCTACCACTCTCTACCACCCCGTCTTTTCTCCCTCTACCACTCTCTACCACTCCCTCTTTTCTCCCTCTACCACTCTCTACCACTCCCTCTTTTCTCCCTCTACCACTCTCTACCACTCCCTCTTTTCTCCCTCTACCACTCTCTACCACTCCCTCTTTTCTCCCTCTACCTCTCTACCACTACCACTCCCTCTTTTCTCCCTCTACCACTCTCTACCACTCCCTCTTTTCTCCCTCTACCACTCTCTACCACTCCCTATTTTCTCCCTCTACCACTCTCTACCACTCCCTCTTTTCTCCCTCTACCACTCTCTACCACTCCCTCTTTTCTCCCTCTACCTCTCTCTACCACTCCCTCTTTTCTCCCTCTACCACTCCCTCTTTTCTCCCTCTACCACTCCCTCTTTTCTCCCTCTACCACTCCCTCTTTTCTCCCTCTACCACTCTCTACCACTCCCTCTTTTCTCCCTCTACCACTCTCTACCACTCCCTCTTTTTCTCCCTCTACCACTCTCTACCACTCCCTATTTTCTCCCTCTACCACTCTCTACCACTCCCTCTTTTCTCCCTCTACCACTCTCTACCACTCTCTATCACTCCCTCTTTTCTCCCTCTACCACTCTCTACCACTCCCTCTTTTCTCCCTCTACCACTCTCTACCACTCCCTCTTTTCTCCCTCTACCACTCTCTACCACTCCCTCTTTTCTCCCTCTACCACTCTCTACCACTCCCTCTTTTCTCCCTCTACCACTCTCTACCACTCCCTCTTTTCTCCCTCTACCACTCTCTACCACTCTTTTCTCCCTCTACCACTCCCTCTTTTCTCCCTCTACCACTCTCTCCCTCTACCACTCTTTTCTCCCTCTACCTCCCTCTACCACTCTACCACTCCCTCTTTTCTCCCTCTACCACTCTCTACCACTCCCTCTTTTCTCCCTCTACCACTCTCTACCACTCCCTCTTTTCTCCCTCTACCACTCTCTACCACTCCCTCTTTTCTCCCTCTACCACTCTCTACCACTCCCTCTTTTCTCCCTCTACCACTCTCTACCACTCTCTATCACTCCCTCTCTTTTCCTCCCTCTACCACCCGTCTTTTCTCCCTCTACCACTCTCTACCACTCCCTCTTTTCTCCCTCTACCACTCTCTATCACTCCCTATTTTCTCCCTCTACCACTCTCTACCACTCTCTATCACTCCCTCTCTTTTCTCCCTCTACCACTCTCTACCACTCCCTCTTTTCTCCCTCTACCACTCTCTACCACTCCCTCTTTTCTCCCTCTACCACTCTCTACCACTCCCTCTTTTCTCCCTCTACCACTCTCTACCACTCCCTCTTTTCTCCCTCTACCACTCTCCACTCTCTTTTCTCCCTCTACCACTCCCTCTTTTCTCCCTCTACCACTCCCTCTTTTCTCCCTCTACCACTCCCTCTTTTCTCCCTCTACCACTCTCTACCACTCCCTCTTTTCTCCCTCTACCACTCTCTACCACTCCCTCTTTTCTCCCTCTACCACTCTCTACCACTCCCTCTTTTCTCCCTCTACCACTCTCTACCACTCCCTCTTTTCTCCCTCTACCACTCTCTACCACTCCCTATTTTCTCCCTCTACCACTCTCTACCACTCTCTATCACTCCCTCTCTTTTCTCCCTCTACCACTCTCTACCACTCCCTCTTTTCTCCCTCTACCACTCTCTATCACTCCCTCTTTTCTCCCTCTACCACTCTCTACCACTCCCTATTTTCCCCCTCTACCACTCTCTACCACTCTCTATCACTCCCTCTCTTTTCTCCCTCTACCACTCTCTACCACTCCCTCTTTTCTCCCTCTACCACTCTCTACCACTCCCTCTTTTCTCCCTCTACCACTCTCTACCACTCCCTCTTTTCTCCCTCTACCACTCTCTACCACTCCCTCTTTTCTCCCTCTACCTCTCTCTACCACTCCCTCTTTTCTCCCTCTACCACTCCCTCTTTTCTCCCTCTACCACTCCCTCTTTTCTCCCTCTACCACTCCCTCTTTTCTCCTTCTACCACTCTCTACCACTCCCTCTTTTCTCCCTCTACCACTCTCTACCACTCCCTCTTTTCTCCCTCTACCACTCTCTATCACTCCCTCTTTTCTCCCTCTACCACTCTCTACCACCCCCTCTTTTCTCCCTCTACCACTCTCTACCACTCCCTATTTTCTCCCTCTACCACTCCCTCTTTTCTCCCTCTACCACTCCCTCTTTTCTCCCTCTACCACTCCCTCTTTTCTCCCTCTACCACTCTCAACCACTCCCTCTTTTCTCCCTCTACCACTCTCTACCACTCCCTCTTTTCTCCCTCTACCACTCTCTACCACTCCCTCTTTTCTCCCTCTACCACTCTCTACCACTCCCTCTTTTCTCCCTCTACCACTCTCTACCACTCCCTCTTTTCTCCCTCTACCACTCTCTATCACTCCCTCTTTTCTCCCTCTACCACTCTCTACCACTCCCTCTTTTCTCCCTCTACCACTCTCTATCACTCCCTCCTTTCTCCCTCTACCACTCTCTACCACTCCCTCTTTTCTCCCTCTACCACTCTCTATCACTCCCTCTTTTCTCCCTCTACCACTCTCTACCACTCTCTACCACTCCCTCTTTTCTCCCTCCACCACTCTCTACCACTCCCTCTTTTCTCCCTCTACCACTCTCTATCACTCCCTCTTTTCTCCCTCTACCACTCTCTATCACTCCCTCTTTTCTTCCTCTACCACTCTCTATCACTCCCTCTTTTCTCCCTCTACCACTCTCTATCACTCCCTCTTTTCTCCCTCTACCACTCTCTACCACTCCCTATTTTCTCCCTCTACCACTCTCTATCACTCCCTCTTTTCTCCCTCTACCACTCTCTATCACTCCCTCTTTTCTCCCTCTACCACTCTCTACCACTCCCTATTTTCTCCCTCTACCACTCTCTATCACTCCCTCTCTTTTCCTCCCTCTACCACCCTGTCTTTTCTCCCTCTACCACTCTCTACCACTCCCTCTTTTCTCCCTCTACCACTCCCTACCACTCCCTCTTTTCTCCCTCTACCACTCTCTACCACTCCCTCTTTTCTCCCTCTACCACTCTCTATCACTCCCTCTTTTCTCCCTCTACCACTCTCTACCACTCCCTCTTTTCTCCCTCTACCACTCTCTACCACTCCCTCTTTTCTCCCTCTAACACTCTCTATCACTCCCTCTTTTCTCCCTCTACCACTCTCTACCACTCCCTCTTTTCTCCCTCTACCACTCTCTACCACTCCCTCTTTTCTCCCTCTACCACTCCCTCTTTTCTCCCTCTACCACTCTCTATCACTCCCTCTTTTCTCCCTCTACCACTCTCTACCACTCCCTCTTTTCTCCCTCTACCACTCTCTACCACTCCCTCTTTTCTCCCTCTACCACTCTCTACCACTCCCTCTTTTCTCCCTCTACCACTCTCTACCACTCCCTCTTTTCTCCCTCTACCACTCTCTACCACTCCCTCTTTTCTCCCTCTACCACTCTCTACCACTCCCTCTTTTCTCCCTCTACCACTCCCCTCCCTTTTTCTCCCTCTACCACTCTCTATCACTCCCTCTTTTCTCCCTCTACCACTCTCTACCACTCTCTACCACTCCCTCTTTTCTCCCTCCACCACTCTCTACCACTCCCTCTTTTCTCCCTCTACCACTCTCTACCACTCCCTCTTTTCTCCCTCTACCACTCTCTACCACTCTCTATCACTCCCTCTCTTTTCCTCCCTCTACCACCCCGTCTTTTCTCCCTCTACCACTCTCTACCACTCCCTCTTTTCTCCCTCTACCACTCTCTATCACTCCCTCTTTTCTCCCTCTACCACTCTCTATCACTCCCTCTTTTCTCCCTCTACCACTCTCTACCACTCCCTATTTTCTCCCTCTACCACTCTCTATCACTCCCTCTCTTTTCCTCCCTCTACCACCCCGTCTTTTCTCCCTCTACCACTCTCTACCACTCCCTCTTTTCTCCCTCTACCACTCCCTACCACTCCCTCTTTTCTCCCTCTACCACTCTCTACCACTCCCTCTTTTCTCCCTCTACCACTCTCTATCACTCCCTCTTTTCTCCCTCTACCACTCTCTACCACTCCCTCTTTTCTCCCTCTACCACTCTCTACCACTCCCTCTTTTCTCCCTCTACCACTCTCTATCACTCCCTCTTTTCTCCCTCTACCACTCTCTACCACTCCCTCTTTTCTCCCTCTACCACTCCCTCTTTTATCCCTCTACCACTCTCTATCACTCCCTCTTTTCTCCCTCTACCACTCTCTACCACTCCCTATTTTCTCCCTCTACCACTCTCTATCACTCCCTCTTTTCTCCCTCTACCACTCTCTATCACTCCCTCTACGACTCCCTCTTTTCTCCCTCTACCACTCTCTATCACTCCCTCTTTTCTCCCTCTACCACTCTCTATCACTCCCTCTTTTCTCCCTCTACCACTCTCTACCACTCCCTCTTTTCTCCCTCTACCACTCTCTACCACTCCCTCTTTTCTCCCTCTACCACTCTCTATCACTCCCTCTTTTCTCCCTCTACCACTCTCTATCACTCCCTCTTTTCTCCCTCTACCACTCTCTACCACTCCCTCTTTTCTCCCTCTACCACTCTCTATCACTCCCTCTTTTCTCCCTCTACCACTCCCTCTTTTCTCCCTCTACCACTCTCTACCACTCCCTATTTTCTCCCTCTACCACTCTCTATCACTCCCTCTCTTTTCCTCCCTCTACCACTCCCTCTTTTCTCCCTCTACCACTCCCTCTTTTCTCCCTCTACCACTCTCTATCACTCCCTCTTTTCTCCCTCTACCACTCCCTCTACTCCCTTTTCTCCCTCTACCACTCTCTACCACTCCCTATTTTCTCCCTCTACCACTCTCTATCACTCCCTCTCTTTTCCTCCCTCTACCACTCCCTCTTTTCTTCCTCTACCACTCTCTATCACTCCCTCTTTTCTCCCTCTACCACTCTCTATCACTCCCTCTTTTCTCCCTCTACCACTCTCTATCACTCCCTCTTTTCTCCCTCTACCACTCTCTATCACTCCCTCTTTTCTCCCTCTACCACTCTCTATCACTCCCTCTTTTCTCCCTCTACCACTCTCTCACTCCCTCTTTTCTCCCTCTACCACTCTCTATCACTCCCTCTTTTCTCCCTCTACCACTCTCTACCACTCCCTCTTTTCTCCCTCTACCACTCTCTACCACTCTCTATCACTCCCTCTCTTTTCCTCCCTCTACCACCCCGTCTTTTCTCCCTCTACCACTCTCTTTTCCCTCCCTCTTTTCTCCCTCTCCCTCTACCACTCTCTATCACTCCCTCTTTTCTCCCTCTACCACTCTCTATCACTCCCTCTTTTCTCCCTCTACCACTCTCTACCACTCCCTATTTTCTCCCTCTACCACTCTCTATCACTCCCTCTCTTTTCCTCCCTCTACCACCCCCCTCTTTTCTCCCTCTACCACTCTCTACCACTCCCTCTTTTCTCCCTCTACCACTCCCTACCACTCCCTCTTTTCTCCCTCTACCACTCTCTACCACTCCCTCTTTTCTCCCTCTACCACTCTCTATCACTCCCTCTTTTCTCCCTCTACCACTCTCTACCACTCCCTCTTTTCTCCCTCTACCACTCTCTACCACTCCCTCTTTTCTCCCTCTACCACTCTCTATCACTCCCTCTTTTCTCCCTCTACCACTCTCTACCACTCCCTCTTTTCTCCCTCTACCACTCTCTACCACTCCCTCTTTTCTCCCTCTACCACTCCCACTCCCTCTTTTCTCCCTCTACCACTCTCTATCACTCCCTCTTTTCTCCCTCTACCACTCTCTACCACTCCCTATTTTCTCCCTCTACCACTCTCTATCACTCCCTCTTTTCTCCCTCTACCACTCCCTCTTTTCTCCCTCTACCACTCCCTCTTTTCTCCCTCTACCACTCTCTATCACTCCCTCTTTTCTCCCTCTACCACTCTCTATCACTCCCTCTTTTCTCCCTCTACCACTCTCTACCACTCCCTCTTTTCTCCCTCTACCACTCTCTACCACTCCCTCTTTTCTCCCTCTACCACTCTCTATCACTCCCTCTTTTCTCCCTCTACCACTCTCTATCACTCCCTCTTTTCTCCCTCTACCACTCTCTACCACTCCCTCTTTTCTCCCTCTACCACTCTCTACCACTCCCTCTTTTCTCCCTCTACCACTCCCTTTTCTTTTCTCCCTCTACCACTCTCTACCACTCCCTATTTTCTCCCTCTACCACTCTCTATCACTCCCTCTCTTTTCCTCCCTCTACCACTCCCTCTTTTCTCCCTCTACCACTCCCTCTTTTCTCCCTCTCTACCACTCTCTCCCTCTCACTCCCTCTTTTCTCCCTCTACCACTCTCTATCACTCCCTCTTTTCTCCCTCTACCACTCCCTCTTTTCTCCCTCTACCACTCTCTACCACTCCCTATTTTCTCCCTCTACCACTCTCTATCACTCCCTCTCTTTTCCTCCCTCTACCACTCCCTCTTTTCTCCCTCTACCACTCTCTATCACTCCCTTTTTCTCCCTCTACCACTCTCTATCACTCCCTCTTTTCTCCCTCTACCACTCTCTATCACTCCCTCTTTTCTCCCTCTACCACTCTCTATCACTCCCTCTTTTCTCCCTCTACCACTCTCTATCACTCCCTCTTTTCTCCCTCTACCACTCTCTATCACTCCCTCTTTTTTCCCTCTACCACTCTCTACCACTCCCTATTTTCTCCCTCTACCACTCTCTATCACTCCCTCTCTTTTCCTCCCTCTACCACCCCGTCTTTTCTCCCTCTACCACTCTCTACCACTCCCTCTTTTCTCCCTCTACCACTCTCTACCACTCCCTCTTTTCTCCCTCTACCACTCTCTACCACTCCCTCTTTTCTCCCTCTACCACTCTCTATCACTCCCTCTTTTCTCCCTCTACCACTCTCTATCACTCCCTCTTTTCTCCCTCTACCACTCTCTACCACTCCCTCTTTTCTCCCTCTACCACTCTCTACCACTCCCTCTTTTCTCCCTCTACCACTCTCTACCACTCCCTCTTTTCTCCCTCTACCACTCTCTATCACTCCCTCTTTTCTCCCTCTACCACTCCCTCTTTTCTCCCTCTACCACTCTCTACCACTCCCTATTTTCTCCCTCTACCACTCTCTATCACTCCCTCTCTTTTCCTCCCTCTACCACTCCCTCTTTTCTCCCTCTACCACTCTCTACCACTCCCTATTTTCTCCCTCTACCACTCTCTATCCCTCTCCCTCTCCACTTTCCTCCCTCTACCACTCCCTCTTTTCTCCCTCTACCACTCTCTATCACTCCCTCTTTTCTCCCTCTACCACTCTCTATCACTCCCTCTTTTCTCCCTCTACCACTCTCTACCACTCCCTCTACCACTCTCTACCACTCCCTCTACCACTCTCTACCACTCCCTCTACCACCCCCTCTTTTCTCCCTCTCTTTTGTCTCTCTCCCTTTCCCCCCCTTTCCAGACAGTTGCAGCAGCAGCAGCAAGCAGAGTTGGGGGGAGGAGGGAGAGATGGTCTGTACGAGGCAGGGCAGGTTACACTTCCACAGGTAAGACTAGCACTGACTAAAACACAGACCTAACTGGGGCCTCAACCCCACAACAAGCCCCTCATCCAGTGGTGCTGCACTACACTGTATGTGTGATCGTTCTATTGTTCGCTGTAACATGGACAATAAAGTTGTATTGTTGGACCTACCTCCAAGCCTTTAGTGAGTATTGACCGCTTGTTGACCGTTGTCCATGTCAGATGCCTGTCCAGGCCGTGACCGCAGCTGGAACTGACCACAGTAAGACCAGGGACAAGGCAGAGATGCACCCCTCCATGTACCCCAACCCAGACCAGGCCAAGTTCCTGCCCTCCACCTCTGCCCCCGGAGTACCCATCTACCCTCAGGACAACAACTACACCACTGCCAACCGCTCCAACGAAACATACAGCAGGTATGACCACTAGCCTCTGTTGTACTGTTTTAAACTGATCTAAGGGCCATGTATACTGAATCAGAGATTGTCATTTCATGTTGTTATGAACTAATTCCAGGTCAGTAGGGATGGCTCAGATGGTGCAGCCATCCCACTCCGCAGGCCAGGTGCTGGCTCAGATGGTGCAGCCATCCCACTCCGCAGGCCAGGTGCTGGCTCAGATGGTGCAGCCATCCCACTCCGCAGGCCAGGGGATGGCTCAGATGGCGCAGCCATCCCACTCCGCAGGCCAGGTGCTGGCTCAGATGGTGCAGCCTTCCCACTCCGCAGGCCAGGTGCTGGCTCAGATGTCCCGTCAGAACGGGGCACCCCCCTCCAACAGCAGCCCCCTACAGGGAGGGGCAGTGGTGAGCTGGCCGGGGCCAGCAGCAGGGGCTAGACCCCCCTTCAACAACCAGGTGAGACAGCTGGCAGCTGCAGGTAGAAGCTGTCCACTCAGCCTGAAGTTTAGATCCTCTGTTGTTGCCCAAAGTGCTACAGATGTAGAATCTTAATTTAAGACTTTTCTACCACCCCCTCTAAATGTATAACAGGAAATATGAATTATTTTGTGGATTATAATTTTATTGTGGAAATTACAAATGTCAGAAGCTTTTTTTAAACCTCAAATACAATACAAGTTTAAAATTGGCTGCATTGCAGGACAGTTTTCCTTGAACAGGGTTATGAAATGTAAATCCTACATCTGTAGCTGGCATGATGGGGATGAGTGCTCTGAGGTTCTTTCTGTAGCTGGCATGATGGGGATGAGTGCTCTGAGGTTCTTTCTGTAGCTGGCGTGATGGGGATGAGTGCTCTGAGGTTCTTTCTGTAGCTGGCATGATGGGGATGAGTGCTCTGAGGTTCTTTCTGTAGCTGGCATGATGGGGATGAGTGCTCTGAGGTTCTTTCTGTAGCTGGCGTGATGGGGATGAGTGCTCTGAGGTTCTTTCTGTAGCTGGCGTGATGGGGATGAGTGCTCTAAGGTTCTTTCTGTAGCTGGCGTGATGGGGATGAGTGCTCTGAGGTTCTTTCTGTAGCTGGCGTGATGGGGATGAGTGCTCTGAGGTTCTTTCTGTAGCTGGCGTGATGGGGATGAGTGCTCTGAGGTTCTTTCTGTAGCTGGCGTGATGGGGATGAGTGCTCTGAGGTTCTTGCATCTCTGTATCTTAGCGTTGTATAGGACCTCATCTTTTATTCCTGTGTAATCTGTGTTTTGAGTATCACACCCAGACAGTTTCAACAGTAAATATATAACAGAAACCTTGTACGTTTATAAAGTGTGAATAATAACATGGTGTTGTTCACCACCCGCCCAGCAGGTGGTGCCCCAGGCAGGGAAGGCCCTGTCTCCCCAGTTTGCCATGGGGAGTTTTGTTGGGGGCTCTTCCTCCTCATTTGGGGCGATGCCCACCACTGCCGCTCCGACCCCCACCATGGGGGCTAACTACCCAAATATCAACCCCCGCGCCAGCCTCAATACCAACGGATACGGTATGAGAGAGAGAGAGAGAGAGAGAGAGAGAGAGAGAGAGAGAGAGAGAGAGAGAGAGAGAGAGAGAGAGAGAGAGAGAGAGAGAGAGAGAGAGAGAGAGAGAGAGAGAGAGAGAGAGAGAGAGAGAGAGAGAGAGAGAGAGAGAGAGAGAGAGAGAGAGAGAGAGAGAGAGAGAGAGAGAGAGAGAGAGAGAGAGAGAGAGAGAGAGAGAGAGAGAGAGAGAGAGAGAGAGAGAGAGAGAGAACTACAGTACAGTGTTTGTTTATGCTGGTGTAGTTAGATACTGAATCGCCCATTGTCTATGATAGATGGCTTGGGGTCGGGGCAGCAGTTCTCCTCCAGGGCAGCGGAGGCAGTGTGGCCCCAGTGGCAGGGCCAGCAGCAGGCTCAGAACAGGGCAGAGCAGCACCTCCACACACAGAACAACCAGCCTGACATCTTCCCTGTAAGTCTCTCTCCTTCCACCTATATCAATCTGTCCTTCTCTTCCCCATGTCTCTATCTGTACCTTTTGTTATGTGTTGTCATGTTGCTTTCAAGTTAAATCTTTCTCTCTCTCTAGGATGTTCTCGCCATGCTGGACCAGCCGGCCAACTTCAACAACGATGACTTTGAGATTCCCATCTACCCCTCTTTCAACGAGTGACCCCACATACACTCTTCCACTTACCTCCTCTGTCTCTCAAATGTCTCCTTCTCTCTCATTTGGTGCACCTTTGCTCTCTTTCTTGGCCTTTCGTGATCCAAAGAGAGCATGTCTAATTATCGCTCAGATGATTGTACTGCCAGGGTGGAGAAAGTGAGTTAATCAGGGAAGAGAGAGTGAAATCAAGTATAGGTATGCAAATGCAGGTTCAATAAACACGTGAAAGGGGGAGAGAGAGAGAAGAGATCAGGGTTCAGCGATAGTTGGGCAAATGTAAAATGACATCTGTAGCTAGCACTGCCCAAGATCCACAGCCAGTGGATTTGTTGTAGAGATGTAACACACAATCCCACCTGAGCCCTGAGGCAGGCACTGCTTCACCAGTAACACACAAACATGGCCTTTCACTAACCGAGTCAGCTGTGTGTTTAGATCTATGCTGCTCCACTGGTCTGTACATCATATGGATAGATCAGTCCAATCATTCACTTGAAGTCTCAGGCAATCCAGGTGATCTACAGCTTTGGGGGAATATGTGGGAATATATATATATGGGAATATTCTGATCTGAAGCCTGTGAATATCCTCTATCTGCTCCCCTCGCTGTGTTAGCTTAGCAACCCGTAGCATGTTCAAAAGGACACTGTCCTCACGCAGGCAGATTTCTACGAACACTTTTATATTTGTACACAGTGTACATTGACGATGTCACCTATCAATGTGGTTATGGTGGTTTCAGGTGGAAAAGAGGGAGAGATGTCTATGACTAGTGAGGGGAGAGAGATGTCTATGACTAGTGAAGGGAGAGAGATGTCTATGACTAGTGAAGGGAGAGAGCTGTCTATGACTAGTGAAGGGAGAGAGATGTCTATGACTAGTGAAGGGAGAGAGATGTCTATGACTAGTGAAGGGGGAGAGATGTCTATGACTAGTGAAGGGAGAGAGATGTCTATGACTAGTGAGGGGAGAGAGATATCTATGACTAGTGAGGGGAGAGAGATGTCTATGACTAGTGAGGGGAGAGAGATGTCTATGACTAGTGAGGGGAGAGAGATGTCTATGACTAGTGAAGGGAGAGAGATGTCTATGACTAGTGAGAGGAGAGAGATGTCTATGACTAGTGAGGGGAAGAGGGGGATATGACTAGTGAGAGGAAGAGGGGGATATGACTAGTGAGAGGAAGAGGGGGATATGACTAGTGAGGGAAGAGGGGGATATGACTAGTGAAGGGAAGAGGGGGATATGACTAGTGAAGGGAAGAGGGGGATATGACTAGTGAGAGGAAGAGGGGGATATGACTAGTGAGAGGAAGAGGGGGATATGACTAGTGAGAGGAAGAGGGGGATATGACTAGTGAGAGGAAGAGGGGGATATGACTAGTGAAGGGAAGAGGGGGATATGACTAGTGAGAGGAAGAGGGGGATATGACTAGTGAGAGGAAGAGGGGGATATGAAACTACAACCTGATGTATTCCTACATATACCCCGTATATAAGTCAAGTGTTTATATACGGTTATATGTCTACTGGAGGTGTTTGTATAACTTTATTGATCTCAACCTGAATGCACAGCAATCCCAGGGTCCCTTTCTCACTCGTTTGTATTCCTTCCTCTGTTGCCCAGGGTTACCCAGCACACTCTTCCTCCTCTCACGCTCTTCCTCAATCACCCTCCCAAGTGTGCTTTCTCTTCTACTTACACTAGGAAAAGGAAAATGAAAAGAAGACATTGGAAAGCAATAATTTACAAGCAGGAATGATGTTATTTTTTTGAAGCCATTCTTTGTTGTCCTACATGTTTTTATATTGATTATTGTTCTTGAATATGGAAATACACAGGAAATAGTAATGATTTGATTGACTGATGTTTTTATTTTCTGGCCTTTTGATTGGCTCTTCCAGTTTTGTAGCCATTGCTACTTCGTGATAGGTTGTTTTTGATGTACATTGATCAGGGCATCTTGTTCAGGACAGAAAGGTCCTGTTTAGAATTGACAAGATTCCTCATTTAACATGACACAGAATCAGGCCATGATGTTTGGCCTGAAATTCAAGTCATTCTAATCATGTTCCAAACACATGAGGTTGGCAATTAATACACTTTTCTTTTTTGCAGTAGATTCAATCAAAGTTCATCCTTATCGAGATCGTTTGACATTCATAAATATGATCTCAATCAAACATTTGTTTTCTGAAATCGATTGTGATGTTTAGTAAGTCACTATAACACTCTTATACAGGGAAACAAAGAATTCTGATTGGGCAACAGAGGGCTGTGAATTTTAAGGTTCGGAAATACAAAAATTGTTATTGTGTAGGCCTTTCATTTGAAGTCTGATAATGTATACATGACTGTGAGCGTAATTCACAGACTTGCCGAAACATGTGAATTGTATGTAAACCCATCATGTGTCAATAGTCACACGATGAAAATGGCAGTTTGATGACTGTGTTGTCTTGTTATTGTTTTAAACCACTTTGGTTGTTCCCTGTCCAGGTTTTTACAATGACGTGAGCTGCAGTTTATATAGCGCACACAGATACACAAATATAGGAATGTATATGAAATGTTAAACAAGAGAAAGTGATATGTTTGGTTTTTCTATTAAATTGTTATATTGTCAAGAACTTGTGGGTGGATATTTGTTTATTTTAGGGGTCGGGGGGCTGTAACACTTGAACTGTTCCTCTTGAGAAATGTGATGATTGTACAATGTCACTCCTATGTATAAAATGTGTAGGCCTAGTCATCAGACCTGGGTTATAACACTATTTCAGGTATTTCAATTACTTTTCAATACATTTCAAAACAAGTATTCAGATAAGTAGTTTAATATGGGATTGTGTTTGAAGTACTCAAATACACTGACTCAAATACACTCCCAGGTATTTAAATAGTATTAAACACTTTCAAATGCAATTTGGTCAACTACTTGGTTTTTACAAATAAACGTTCAAATAAAAGTATTTGTTTTAGGTTGTGTATTTGGAAATACCAAAATACACAGAAAAAAAATATTTCAATAACACATACTCAAATTCACATTTGAAATGAGGTCTGAGTCATATGCATAAAACCCATGACTTTGTCCTCAACAGTCTTTAGAATGTTCAGTATGTTCACATGGTCTCTACCTATATAGGAGAGGAACAGAGAGACAGTCCATAAATCCATCCATCCTGTGTCCATCTATAGAAACACAGATGGTTTCACTACCTAAGAGAGGAACAGAGAGACAGTCCATAAATCCATCCATCCTGTGTCCATCTATAGAAACACAGATGGTTTCACTTCGTAAGAGAGGAACAGAGAGACAGTCCATAAATCCATCCATCCTGTGTGTCCATCTATAGAAACACAGATGGTTTCACTACGTAAGAGAGGAACAGAGACAGTCCATAAATCCATCTATCCTGTGTCCATCTATAGAAACACAGATGGTTTCACTACGTAAGAGAGGAACAGAGACAGTCCATAAATCCATCCATCCTGTGTCCATCTATAGAAACACAGATGGTTTCACTACCTAAGAGAGGAACAGAGACAGTCCATAAATCCATCCATCCTGTGTCCATCTATAGAAACACATGGTTTCACTACGTAAGAGAGGAACAGAGAGACAGTCCATAAATCCATCCATCCTATGTGTCCATCTATAGAAACACAGATGGTTTCACTACCTAAGAGAGGAACAGAGACAGTCCATAAATCCATCCATCCTGTGTCCATCTATAGAAACACAGATGGTTTCACTACGTAAGAGAGGAACAGAGACAGTCCAGAAATCCATCCATCCTATGTGTCCATCTATAGAAACACAGATGGTTTCACTACCTAAGAGAGGAACAGAGACAGTCCATAAATCCATCCATCCTGTGTCCATCTATAGAAACACAGATGGTTTCACTACGTAAGAGAGGAACAGAGACAGTCCATAAATCCATCCATCCTATGTGTCCATCTATAGAAACACAGATGGTTTCACTACCTAAGAGAGGAACAGAGACAGTCCATAAATCCATCCATCCTGTGTCCATCTATAGAAACACAGATGGTTTCACTACGTAAGAGAGGAACAGAGAGACAGTCCAGAAATCCATCCATCCTATGTGTCCATCTATAGAAACACAGATGGTTTCACTACCTAAGAGAGGAACAGAGACAGTCCATAAATCCATCCATCCTGTGTGTCCATCTATAGAAACACAGATGGTTTCACTACCTAAGAGAGGAACAGAGACAGTCCATAAATCCATCCATCCTGTGTCCATCTATAGAAACACAGATGGTTTCACTACCTAAGAGAGGAACAGAGACAGTCCATAAATCCATCCATCCTATGTGTCCATCTATAGAAACACAGATGGTTTCACTACGTAAGAGAGGAACAGAGAGACAGTCCATAAATCCATCCATCCTGTGTCCATCTATAGAAACACAGATGGTTTCACTACCTAAGAGAGGAACAGAGAGACAGTCCATAAATCCATCCATCCTGTGTCCATCTATAGAAACACAGATGGTTTCACTACCTAAGAGAGGAACAGAGAGACAGTCCATAAATCCATCCATCCTGTGTCCATCTATAGAAACACAGATGGTTTCACTACCTAAGAGAGGAACAGAGAGACAGTCCATAAATCCATCCATCCTGTGTCCATCTATAGAAACACAGATGGTTTCACTACCTAAGAGAGGAACAGAGACAGTCCATAAATCCATCCATCCTGTGTGTCCATCTATAGAAACACAGATGGTTTCACTACCTAAGAGAGGAACAGAGAGACAGTCCATAAATCCATCCATCCTGTGTCCATCTATAGAAACACAGATGGTTTCACTACGTAAGAGAGGAACAGAGACAGTCCATAAATCCATCCATCCTATGTGTCCATCTATAGAAACACAGATGGTTTCACTACCTAAGAGAGGAACAGAGAGACAGTCCATAAATCCATCCATCCTGTGTCCATCTATAGAAACACAGATGGTTTCACTACGTAAGAGAGGAACAGAGACAGTCCATAAATCCATCCATCCTGTGTCCATCTATAGAAACACAGATGGTTTCACTACGTAAGAGAGGAACAGAGACAGTCCATAAATCCATCCATCCTGTGTCCATCTATAGAAACACAGATGGTTTCACTACGTAAGAGAGGAACAGAGAGACAGTCCATAAATCCATCCATCCTGTGTCCATCTATAGAAACACAGATGGTTTCACTACCTAAGAGAGGAACAGAGACAGTCCATAAATCCATCCATCCTGTGTGTCCATCTATAGAAACACAGATGGTTTCACTACGTAAGAGAGGAACAGAGAGACAGTCCATAAATCCATCCATCCTGTGTCCATCTATAGAAACACAGATGGTTTCACTACCTAAGAGAGGAACAGAGAGACAGTCCATAAATCCATCCATCCTGTGTCCATCTATAGAAACACAGATGGTTTCACTACCTAAGAGAGGAACAGAGACAGTCCATAAATCCATCCATCCTGTGTGTCCATCTATAGAAACACAGATGGTTTCACTACGTAAGAGAGGAACAGAGAGACAGTCCATAAATCCATCCATCCTGTGTCCATCTATAGAAACACAGATGGTTTCACTACCTAAGAGAGGAACAGAGACAGTCCATAAATCCATCCATCCTGTGTCCATCTATAGAAACACAGATGGTTTCACTACGTAAGAGAGGAACAGAGACAGTCCATAAATCCATCCATCCTATGTGTCCATCTATAGAAACACAGATGGTTTCACTACCTAAGAGAGGAACAGAGACAGTCCATAAATCCATCCATCCTGTGTCCATCTATAGAAACACAGATGGTTTCACTACGTAAGAGAGGAACAGAGAGACAGTCCAGAAATCCATCCATCCTATGTGTCCATCTATAGAAACACAGATGGTTTCACTACCTAAGAGAGGAACAGAGACAGTCCATAAATCCATCCATCCTGTGTCCATCTATAGAAACACAGATGGTTTCACTACCTAAGAGAGGAACAGAGACAGTCCATAAATCCATCCATCCTGTGTCCATCTATAGAAACACAGATGGTTTCACTACCTAAGAGAGGAACAGAGACAGTCCATAAATCCATCCATCCTATGTGTCCATCTATAGAAACACAGATGGTTTCACTACGTAAGAGAGGAACAGAGAGACAGTCCATAAATCCATCCATCCTGTGTCCATCTATAGAAACACAGATGGTTTCACTACCTAAGAGAGGAACAGAGAGACAGTCCATAAATCCATCCATCCTGTGTCCATCTATAGAAACACAGATGGTTTCACTACCTAAGAGAGGAACAGAGAGACAGTCCATAAATCCATCCATCCTGTGTCCATCTATAGAAACACAGATGGTTTCACTACCTAAGAGAGGAACAGAGAGACAGTCCATAAATCCATCCATCCTGTGTCCATCTATAGAAACACAGATGGTTTCACTACCTAAGAGAGGAACAGAGAGACAGTCCATAAATCCATCCATCCTGTGTCCATCTATAGAAACACAGATGGTTTCACTACCTAAGAGAGGAACAGAGACAGTCCATAAATCCATCCATCCTGTGTGTCCATCTATAGAAACACAGATGGTTTCACTACCTAAGAGAGGAACAGAGAGACAGTCCATAAATCCATCCATCCTGTGTCCATCTATAGAAACACAGATGGTTTCACTACGTAAGAGAGGAACAGAGACAGTCCATAAATCCATCCATCCTATGTGTCCATCTATAGAAACACAGATGGTTTCACTACCTAAGAGAGGAACAGAGAGACAGTCCATAAATCCATCCATCCTGTGTCCATCTATAGAAACACAGATGGTTTCACTACGTAAGAGAGGAACAGAGACAGTCCATAAATCCATCCATCCTGTGTCCATCTATAGAAACACAGATGGTTTCACTACGTAAGAGAGGAACAGAGACAGTCCATAAATCCATCCATCCTGTGTCCATCTATAGAAACACAGATGGTTTCACTACGTAAGAGAGGAACAGAGAGACAGTCCATAAATCCATCCATCCTGTGTCCATCTATAGAAACACAGATGGTTTCACTACCTAAGAGAGGAACAGAGACAGTCCATAAATCCATCCATCCTGTGTGTCCATCTATAGAAACACAGATGGTTTCACTACCTAAGAGAGGAACAGAGAGACAGTCCATAAATCCATCCATCCTGTGTCCATCTATAGAAACACAGATGGTTTCACTACCTAAGAGAGGAACAGAGAGACAGTCCATAAATCCATCCATCCTGTGTCCATCTATAGAAACACAGATGGTTTCACTACCTAAGAGAGGAACAGAGACAGTCCATAAATCCATCCATCCTGTGTGTCCATCTATAGAAACACAGATGGTTTCACTACGTAAGAGAGGAACAGAGAGACAGTCCATAAATCCATCCATCCTGTGTCCATCTATAGAAACACAGATGGTTTCACTACGTAAGAGAGGAACAGAGACAGTCCATAAATCCATCTATCCTGTGTCCATCTATAGAAACACAGATGGTTTCACTAGGTAAGAGAGGAACAGAGACAGTCCATAAATCCATCCATCCTGTGTCCATCTATATAAACACAGATGGTTTCACTACCTAAGAGAGGAACAGAGACAGTCCATAAATCCATCCATCCTGTGTCCATCTATATAAACACAGATGGTTTCACTACCTAAGAGAGGAACAGAGACAGTCCATAAATCCATCCATCCTGTGTCCATCTATATAAACACAGATGGTTTCACTACCTAAGAGAGGAACAGAGACAGTCCATAAATCCATCCATCCTGTGTCCATCTATATAAACACAGATGGTTTCACTACCTAAGAGAGGAACAGAGACAGTCCATAAATCCATCCATCCTGTGTCCATCTATATAAACACAGATGGTTTCACTACCTAAGAGAGGAACAGAGACAGTCCATAAATCCATCCATCCTGTGTCCATCTATATAAAACACAGATGGTTTCACTACCTAAGAGAGGAACAGAGACAGTCCATAAATCCATCCATCCTGTGTCCATCTATAGAAACACAGATGGTTTCACTACCTAAGAGAGGAACAGAGACAGTCCATAAATCCATCCATCCTGTGTCCATCTATAGAAACACAGATGGTTTCACTACCTAAGAGAGGAACAGAGACAGTCCATAAATCCATCCATCCTGTGTCCATCTATAGAAACACAGATGGTTTCACTACCTAAGAGAGGAACAGAGACAGTCCATAAATCCATCCATCCTGTGTCCATCTATAGAAACACAGATGGTTTCACTACGTAAGAGAGGAACAGAGAGACAGTCCATAAATCCATCCATCCTGTGTCCATCTATAGAAACACAGATGGTTTCACTACCTAAGAGAGGAACAGAGAGACAGTCCATAAATCCATCCATCCTGTGTCCATCTATAGAAACACAGATGGTTTCACTACGTAAGAGAGGAACAGAGAGACAGTCCATAAATCCATCCATCCTGTGTCCATCTATAGAAACACAGATGGTTTCACTACGTAAGAGAGGAACAGAGAGACAGTCCATAAATCCATCCATCCTGTGTGTCCATCTATAGAAACACAGATGGTTTCACTACGTAAGAGAGGAACAGAGAGACAGTCCATAAATCCATCCATCCTGTGTCCATCTATAGAAACACAGATGGTTTCACTACGTAAGAGAGGAACAGAGACAGTCCATAAATCCATCCATCCTGTGTCCATCTATAGAAACACAGATGGTTTCACTTCGTAAGAGAGGAACAGAGAGACAGTCCATAAATCCATCCATCCTGTGTCCATCTATAGAAACACAGATGGTTTCACTACGTAAGAGAGGAACAGAGACAGTCCATAAATCCATCCATCCTGTGTGTCCATCTATAGAAACACAGATGGTTTCACTACGTAAGAGAGGAACAGAGACAGTCCATAAATCCATCCATCCTGTGTCCATCTATAGAAACACAGATGGTTTCACTAGGTAAGAGAGGAACAGAGACAGTCCATAAATCCATCCATCCTGTGTCCATCTATAGAAACACAGATGGTTTCACTACCTAAGAGAGGAACAGAGACAGTCCATAAATCCATCCATCCTGTGTCCATCTATAGAAACACAGATGGTTTCACTACCTAAGAGAGGAACAGAGACAGTCCATAAATCCATCCATCCTGTGTCCATCTATATAAACACAGATGGTTTCACTACCTAAGAGAGGAACAGAGACAGTCCATAAATCCATCCATCCTGTGTCCATCTATATAAACACAGATGGTTTCACTACCTAAGAGAGGAACAGAGACAGTCCATAAATCCATCCATCCTGTGTCCATCTATAGAAACACAGATGGTTTCACTACCTAAGAGAGGAACAGAGACAGTCCATAAATCCATCCATCCTGTGTCCATCTATAGAAACACAGATGGTTTCACTACCTAAGAGAGGAACAGAGACAGTCCATAAATCCATCCATCCTGTGTGTCCATCTATAGAAACACAGATGGTTTCACTACGTAAGAGAGGAACAGAGACAGTCCATAAATCCATCCATCCTGTGTCCATCTATAGAAACACAGATGGTTTCACTACGTAAGAGAGGAACAGAGACAGTCCATAAATCCATCCATCCTGTGTCCATCTATAGAAACACAGATGGTTTCACTACCTAAGAGAGGAACAGAGACAGTCCATAAATCCATCCATCCTGTGTCCATCTATAGAAACACAGATGGTTTCACTACGTAAGAGAGGAACAGAGAGACAGTCCATAAATCCATCCATCCTGTGTCCATCTATAGAAACACAGATGGTTTCACTACCTAAGAGAGGAACAGAGACAGTCCATAAATCCATCCATCCTGTGTCCATCTATAGAAACACAGATGGTTTCACTACGTAAGAGAGGAACAGAGACAGTCCATAAATCCATCCATCCTATGTGTCCATCTATAGAAACACAGATGGTTTCACTACCTAAGAGAGGAACAGAGACAGTCCATAAATCCATCCATCCTGTGTCCATCTATAGAAACACAGATGGTTTCACTACGTAAGAGAGGAACAGAGACAGTCCATAAATCCATCCATCCTATGTGTCCATCTATAGAAACACAGATGGTTTCACTACCTAAGAGAGGAACAGAGACAGTCCATAAATCCATCCATCCTGTGTCCATCTATAGAAACACAGATGGTTTCACTACGTAAGAGAGGAACAGAGAGACAGTCCATAAATCCATCCATCCTATGTGTCCATCTATAGAAACACAGATGGTTTCACTACCTAAGAGAGGAACAGAGACAGTCCATAAATCCATCCATCCTGTGTGTCCATCTATAGAAACACAGATGGTTTCACTACCTAAGAGAGGAACAGAGACAGTCCATAAATCCATCCATCCTGTGTCCATCTATAGAAACACAGATGGTTTCACTACCTAAGAGAGGAACAGAGACAGTCCATAAATCCATCCATCCTATGTGTCCATCTATAGAAACACAGATGGTTTCACTACGTAAGAGAGGAACAGAGAGACAGTCCATAAATCCATCCATCCTGTGTCCATCTATAGAAACACAGATGGTTTCACTACCTAAGAGAGGAACAGAGAGACAGTCCATAAATCCATCCATCCTGTGTCCATCTATAGAAACACAGATGGTTTCACTACGTAAGAGAGGAACAGAGACAGTCCATAAATCCATCCATCCTGTGTCCATCTATAGAAACACAGATGGTTTCACTACGTAAGAGAGGAACAGAGACAGTCCATAAATCCATCCATCCTGTGTCCATCTATAGAAACACAGATGGTTTCACTACGTAAGAGAGGAACAGAGAGACAGTCCATAAATCCATCCATCCTGTGTCCATCTATAGAAACACAGATGGTTTCACTACCTAAGAGAGGAACAGAGACAGTCCATAAATCCATCCATCCTGTGTGTCCATCTATAGAAACACAGATGGTTTCACTACGTAAGAGAGGAACAGAGAGACAGTCCATAAATCCATCCATCCTGTGTCCATCTATAGAAACACAGATGGTTTCACTACCTAAGAGAGGAACAGAGAGACAGTCCATAAATCCATCCATCCTGTGTCCATCTATAGAAACACAGATGGTTTCACTACCTAAGAGAGGAACAGAGACAGTCCATAAATCCATCCATCCTGTGTCCATCTATAGAAACACAGATGGTTTCACTACGTAAGAGAGGAACAGAGAGACAGTCCATAAATCCATCCATCCTGTGTCCATCTATAGAAACACAGATGGTTTCACTACGTAAGAGAGGAACAGAGACAGTCCATAAATCCATCTATCCTGTGTCCATCTATAGAAACACAGATGGTTTCACTAGGTAAGAGAGGAACAGAGACAGTCCATAAATCCATCCATCCTGTGTCCATCTATATAAACACAGATGGTTTCACTACCTAAGAGAGGAACAGAGACAGTCCATAAATCCATCCATCCTGTGTCCATCTATATAAACACAGATGGTTTCACTACCTAAGAGAGGAACAGAGACAGTCCATAAATCCATCCATCCTGTGTCCATCTATATAAACACAGATGGTTTCACTACCTAAGAGAGGAACAGAGACAGTCCATAAATCCATCCATCCTGTGTCCATCTATATAAACACAGATGGTTTCACTACCTAAGAGAGGAACAGAGACAGTCCATAAATCCATCCATCCTGTGTCCATCTATATAAACACAGATGGTTTCACTACCTAAGAGAGGAACAGAGACAGTCCATAAATCCATCCATCCTGTGTCCATCTATATAAACACAGATGGTTTCACTACCTAAGAGAGGAACAGAGACAGTCCATAAATCCATCCATCCTGTGTCCATCTATAGAAACACAGATGGTTTCACTACCTAAGAGAGGAACAGAGACAGTCCATAAATCCATCCATCCTGTGTCCATCTATAGAAACACAGATGGTTTCACTACCTAAGAGAGGAACAGAGACAGTCCATAAATCCATCCATCCTGTGTCCATCTATAGAAACACAGATGGTTTCACTACCTAAGAGAGGAACAGAGACAGTCCATAAATCCATCCATCCTGTGTCCATCTATAGAAACACAGATGGTTTCACTACCTAAGAGAGGAACAGAGAGACAGTCCATAAATCCATCCATCCTGTGTCCATCTATAGAAACACAGATGGTTTCACTACCTAAGAGAGGAACAGAGAGACAGTCCATAAATCCATCCATCCTGTGTCCATCTATAGAAACACAGATGGTTTCACTACGTAAGAGAGGAACAGAGAGACAGTCCATAAATCCATCCATCCTGTGTCCATCTATAGAAACACAGATGGTTTCACTACGTAAGAGAGGAACAGAGAGACAGTCCATAAATCCATCCATCCTGTGTGTCCATCTATAGAAACACAGATGGTTTCACTACGTAAGAGAGGAACAGAGAGACAGTCCATAAATCCATCCATCCTGTGTCCATCTATAGAAACACAGATGGTTTCACTACGTAAGAGAGGAACAGAGACAGTCCATAAATCCATCCATCCTGTGTGTCCATCTATAGAAACACAGATGGTTTCACTACGTAAGAGAGGAACAGAGAGACAGTCCATAAATCCATCCATCCTGTGTCCATCTATAGAAACACAGATGGTTTCACTACGTAAGAGAGGAACAGAGACAGTCCATAAATCCATCCATCCTGTGTGTCCATCTATAGAAACACAGATGGTTTCACTACGTAAGAGAGGAACAGAGACAGTCCATAAATCCATCTATCCTGTGTCCATCTATAGAAACACAGATGGTTTCACTAGGTAAGAGAGGAACAGAGACAGTCCATAAATCCATCCATCCTGTGTCCATCTATATAAACACAGATGGTTTCACTACCTAAGAGAGGAACAGAGACAGTCCATAAATCCATCCATCCTGTGTCCATCTATATAAACACAGATGGTTTCACTACCTAAGAGAGGAACAGAGACAGTCCATAAATCCATCCATCCTGTGTCCATCTATATAAACACAGATGGTTTCACTACCTAAGAGAGGAACAGAGACAGTCCATAAATCCATCCATCCTGTGTCCATCTATATAAACACAGATGGTTTCACTACCTAAGAGAGGAACAGAGACAGTCCATAAATCCATCCATCCTGTGTCCATCTATATAAACACAGATGGTTTCACTACCTAAGAGAGGAACAGAGACAGTCCATAAATCCATCCATCCTGTGTCCATCTATAGAAACACAGATGGTTTCACTACCTAAGAGAGGAACAGAGACAGTCCATAAATCCATCCATCCTGTGTCCATCTATAGAAACACAGATGGTTTCACTACGTAAGAGAGGAACAGAGAGACAGTCCATAAATCCATCCATCCTGTGTCCATCTATAGAAACACAGATGGTTTCACTACCTAAGAGAGGAACAGAGACAGTCCATAAATCCATCCATCCTGTGTCCATCTATAGAAACACAGATGGTTTCACTACGTAAGAGAGGAACAGAGAGACAGTCCATAAATCCATCCATCCTGTGTCCATCTATAGAAACACAGATGGTTTCACTACCTAAGAGAGGAACAGAGACAGTCCATAAATCCATCCATCCTGTGTCCATCTATAGAAACACAGATGGTTTCACTACCTAAGAGAGGAACAGAGAGACAGTCCATAAATCCATCCATCCTGTGTCCATCTATAGAAACACAGATGGTTTCACTACCTAAGAGAGGAACAGAGACAGTCCATAAATCCATCCATCCTGTGTCCATCTATAGAAACACAGATGGTTTCACTACCTAAGAGAGGAACAGAGAGACAGTCCATAAATCCATCCATCCTGTGTCCATCTATAGAAACACAGATGGTTTCACTACGTAAGAGAGGAACAGAGAGACAGTCCATAAATCCATCCATCCTGTGTGTCCATCTATAGAAACACAGATGGTTTCACTACGTAAGAGAGGAACAGAGAGACAGTCCATAAATCCATCCATCCTGTGTGTCCATCTATAGAAACACAGATGGTTTCACTTCGTAAGAGAGGAACAGAGAGACAGTCCATAAATCCATCCATCCTGTGTCCATCTATAGAAACACAGATGGTTTCACTATGTAAGAGAGGAACAGAGAAACAGTCCATAAATCCATCCATCCTGTGTGTCCATCTATAGAAACACAGATGGTTTCACTACGTAAGAGAGGAACAGAGACAGTCCATAAATCCATCCATCCTGTGTGTCCATCTATAGAAACACAGATGGTTTCACTACCTAAGAGAGGAACAGAGACAGTCCATAAATCCATCCATCCTGTGTCCATCTATAGAAACACAGATGGTTTCACTACCTAAGAGAGGAACAGAGAGACAGTCCAT
Source organism: Oncorhynchus gorbuscha (assembly GCF_021184085.1). Classification (NCBI taxonomy): domain Eukaryota; kingdom Metazoa; phylum Chordata; class Actinopteri; order Salmoniformes; family Salmonidae; genus Oncorhynchus; species Oncorhynchus gorbuscha. The sequence continues at coordinate 81,041,124 of NC_060187.1, forward strand.
AAATCCATCCATCCTGTGTCCATCTATAGAAACACAGATGGTTTCACTACCTAAGAGAGGAACAGAGACAGTCCATAAATCCATCCATCCTGTGTCCATCTATAGAAACACAGATGGTTTCACTACCTAAGAGAGGAACAGAGACAGTCCATAAATCCATCCATCCTGTGTCCATCTATAGAAACACAGATGGTTTCACTACCTAAGAGAGGAACAGAGACAGTCCATAAATCCATCCATCCTGTGTCCATCTATAGAAACACAGATGGTTTCACTACGTAAGAGAGGAACAGAGACAGTCCATAAATCCATCCATCCTGTGTCCATCTATAGAAACACAGATGGTTTCACTACCTAAGAGAGGAACAGAGACAGTCCATAAATCCATCCATCCTGTGTCCATCTATAGAAACACAGATGGTTTCACTACGTAAGAGAGGAACAGAGAGACAGTCCATAAATCCATCCATCCTGTGTCCATCTATAGAAACACAGATGGTTTCACTACCTAAGAGAGGAACAGAGAGACAGTCCATAAATCCATCCATCCTGTGTCCATCTATAGAAACACAGATGGTTTCACTACGTAAGAGAGGAACAGAGAGACAGTCCATAAATCCATCCATCCTGTGTCCATCTATAGAAACACAGATGGTTTCACTACGTAAGAGAGGAACAGAGAGACAGTCCATAAATCCATCCATCCTGTGTCCATCTATAGAAACACAGATGGTTTCACTACGTAAGAGAGGAACAGAGAGACAGTCCATAAATCCATCCATCCTGTGTGTCCATCTATAGAAACACAGATGGTTTCACTACGTAAGAGAGGAACAGAGAGACAGTCCATAAATCCATCCATCCTGTGTGTCCATCTATAGAAACACAGATGGTTTCACTACGTAAGAGAGGAACAGAGAGACAGTCCATAAATCCATCCATCCTGTGTCCATCTATAGAAACACAGATGGTTTCACTACGTAAGAGAGGAACAGAGACAGTCCATAAATCCATCCATCCTGTGTGTCCATCTATAGAAACACAGATGGTTTCACTACGTAAGAGAGGAACAGAGAGACAGTCCATAAATCCATCCATCCTGTGTCCATCTATAGAAACACAGATGGTTTCACTACGTAAGAGAGGAACAGAGACAGTCCATAAATCCATCCATCCTGTGTGTCCATCTATAGAAACACAGATGGTTTCACTACGTAAGAGAGGAACAGAGACAGTCCATAAATCCATCTATCCTGTGTCCATCTATAGAAACACAGATGGTTTCACTACGTAAGAGAGGAACAGAGACAGTCCATAAATCCATCCATCCTGTGTCCATCTATATAAACACAGAATGGTTTCACTACCTAAGAGAGGAACAGAGACAGTCCATAAATCCATCCATCCTGTGTCCATCTATATAAACACAGATGGTTTCACTACCTAAGAGAGGAACAGAGACAGTCCATAAATCCATCCATCCTGTGTCCATCTATATAAACACAGATGGTTTCACTACCTAAGAGAGGAACAGAGACAGTCCATAAATCCATCCATCCTGTGTCCATCTATATAAACACAGATGGTTTCACTACCTAAGAGAGGAACAGAGACAGTCCATAAATCCATCCATCCTGTGTCCATCTATATAAACACAGATGGTTTCACTACCTAAGAGAGGAACAGAGACAGTCCATAAATCCATCCATCCTGTGTCCATCTATAGAAACACAGATGGTTTCACTACCTAAGAGAGGAACAGAGACAGTCCATAAATCCATCCATCCTGTGTGTCCATCTATAGAAACACAGATGGTTTCACTACGTAAGAGAGGAACAGAGAGACAGTCCATAAATCCATCCATCCTGTGTCCATCTATAGAAACACAGATGGTTTCACTACCTAAGAGAGGAACAGAGACAGTCCATAAATCCATCCATCCTGTGTCCATCTATAGAAACACAGATGGTTTCACTACGTAAGAGAGGAACAGAGAGACAGTCCATAAATCCATCCATCCTGTGTCCATCTATAGAAACACAGATGGTTTCACTACCTAAGAGAGGAACAGAGACAGTCCATAAATCCATCCATCCTGTGTCCATCTATAGAAACACAGATGGTTTCACTACCTAAGAGAGGAACAGAGAGACAGTCCATAAATCCATCCATCCTGTGTCCATCTATAGAAACACAGATGGTTTCACTACCTAAGAGAGGAACAGAGACAGTCCATAAATCCATCCATCCTGTGTCCATCTATAGAAACACAGATGGTTTCACTACCTAAGAGAGGAACAGAGAGACAGTCCATAAATCCATCCATCCTGTGTCCATCTATAGAAACACAGATGGTTTCACTACGTAAGAGAGGAACAGAGAGACAGTCCATAAATCCATCCATCCTGTGTCCATCTATAGAAACACAGATGGTTTCACTACGTAAGAGAGGAACAGAGAGACAGTCCATAAATCCATCCATCCTGTGTGTCCATCTATAGAAACACAGATGGTTTCACTTTCCATAAATCCATCCATCCTGTGTCCATCTATAGAAACACAGATGGTTTCACTATGTAAGAGAGGAACAGAGAGACAGTCCATAAATCCATCCATCCTGTGTGTCCATCTATAGAAACACAGATGGTTTCACTACGTAAGAGAGGAACAGAGACAGTCCATAAATCCATCCATCCTGTGTGTCCATCTATAGAAACACAGATGGTTTCACTACCTAAGAGAGGAACAGAGACAGTCCATAAATCCATCCATCCTATGTGTCCATCTATAGAAACACAGATGGTTTCACTACCTAAGAGAGGAACAGAGAGACAGTCCATAAATCCATCCATCCTGTGTGTCCATCTATAGAAACACAGATGGTTTCACTACGTAAGAGAGGAACAGAGACAGTCCATAAATCCATCCATCCTGTGTCCATCTATAGAAACACAGATGGTTTCACTACGTAAGAGAGGAACAGAGAGACAGTCCATAAATCCATCCATCCTGTGTCCATCTATAGAAACACAGATGGTTTCACTACGTAAGAGAGGAACAGAGAGACAGTCCATAAATCCATCCATCCTGTGTCCATCTATAGAAACACAGATGGTTTCACTACCTAAGAGAGGAACAGAGACAGTCCATAAATCCATCCATCCTGTGTCCATCTATAGAAACACAGATGGTTTCACTACCTAAGAGAGGAACAGAGACAGTCCATAAATCCATCCATCCTGTGTCCATCTATAGAAACACAGATGGTTTCACTACCTAAGAGAGGAACAGAGAGACAGTCCATAAATCCATCCATCCTGTGTCCATCTATAGAAACACAGATGGTTTCACTACGTAAGAGAGGAACAGAGAGACAGTCCATAAATCCATCCATCCTGTGTCCATCTATAGAAACACAGATGGTTTCACTACCTAAGAGAGGAACAGAGACAGTCCATAAATCCATCCATCCTGTGTCCATCTATAGAAACACAGATGGTTTCACTACCTAAGAGAGGAACAGAGACAGTCCATAAATCCATCCATCCTGTGTCCATCTATAGAAACACAGATGGTTTCACTACCTAAGAGAGGAACAGAGACAGTCCATAAATCCATCCATCCTGTGTCCATCTATAGAAACACAGATGGTTTCACTACCTAAGAGAGGAACAGAGAGACAGTCCATAAATCCATCCATCCTGTGTCCATCTATAGAAACACAGATGGTTTCACTACCTAAGAGAGGAACAGAGAGACAGTCCATAAATCCATCCATCCTGTGTCCATCTATAGAAACACAGATGGTTTCACTATGTAAGAGAGGAACAGAGAGACAGTCCATAAATCCATCCATCCTGTGTCCATCTATAGAAACACAGATGGTTTCACTACCTAAGAGAGGAACAGAGAGACAGTCCATAAATCCATCCATCCTGTGTCCATCTATAGAAACACAGATGGTTTCACTATGTAAGAGAGGAACAGAGAGACAGTCCATAAATCCATCCATCCTGTGTCCATCTATAGAAACACAGATGGTTTCACTATGTAAGAGAGGAACAGAGAGACAGTCCATAAATCCATCCATCCTGTGTCCATCTATAGAAACACAGATGGTTTCACTACCTAAGAGAGGAACAGAGAGACAGTCCATAAATCCATCCATCCTGTGTCCATCTATAGAAACACAGATGGTTTCACTATGTAAGAGAGGAACAGAGAGACAGTCCATAAATCCATCCATCCTGTGTCCATCTATAGAAACACAGATGGTTTCACTACCTAAGAGAGGAACAGAGACAGTCCATAAATCCATCCATCCTGTGTCCATCTATAGAAACACAGATGGTTTCACTACCTAAGAGAGGAACAGAGAGACAGTCCATAAATCCATCCATCCTGTGTCCATCTATAGAAACACAGATGGTTTCACTACCTAAGAGAGGAACAGAGACAGTCCATAAATCCATCCATCCTGTGTCCATCTATAGAAACACAGATGGTTTCACTACCTAAGAGAGGAACAGAGACAGTCCATAAATCCATCCATCCTGTGTCCATCTATAGAAACACAGATGGTTTCACTATGTAAGAGAGGAACAGAGAGACAGTCCATAAATCCATCCATCCTGTGTCCATCTATAGAAACACAGATGGTTTCACTACCTAAGAGAGGAACAGAGAGACAGTCCATAAATCCATCCATCCTGTGTCCATCTATAGAAACACAGATGGTTTCACTACGTAAGAGAGGAACAGAGAGAAGGATAGGAAACATACGTAGTGAAAGGTTTCTCTTTTTAGAATAAGCTTCTCTCTCATTCTCCCTCATCGTTTGGCTCATCGTAGGCTAGTTGTTCCACAGACTCTCTCGTTAGATGTGTTTAGTACCAATGGACTAGATGGCTAAAAAACACCACCAGCGTCACCAACCATGGAGAGATACAGGGTGAACAGGCTTTTGTTCTAGCCCAGCACTAACATACACTAACTCATTCAGGTCTGGAAGAGCATGTAGTGACAAATCTTAGTCACACACAGGCACACATGCATCCTACATATGCGAGCCCCACCCATATTCCCCACTGGGCAGTATTTTTAGCTGAAACCTGATCCCTTCAGCAACAGAGAATAAAGCCAACCCTGCAAAACCCCTGCCTTTAACTAGCTCCGTGGACACACACACACTAACCCGTTCTGACATGCAGACATGCACACTGTGACGCAGTCACGCAGCAGGACGTTACGTACACATGGGGACACACCCGTCTACAGTTCACTAAGGAAAATAGAAAAGAATGAGACGTGTGAGCTGAGGGCTGAAGTTATTCTCCACCAATCTGGAACAGAGTTCCATTACAGAGACACACTGCAGCAGACATTACGGATCCATAACCAGGTAATGTACAACTTAATGTACACCCATATCTCTGTGTGTTAGAGAGGGATATGTGTGTAAATAGTAGTGAGAGAGCTGTGTGTGAGTCGGACTCAAGCCCTTCCTGTGTGTGAATACCTTCCTCAGTGCAGACAGCCTGCCTGACTACTGTGGCCAGATTAAATGTGCACGTGTAAACAATGGCCTGTTTTGGAACCCTGTTTGATTGTAGATGGGAGGAAGAGAGATCCTGTTCACATTATATATTTCATTTTGATTGAATAACCAATGGGTTGTAGAACAGTTGTAGAAGCTCTGAGTGTTAACGGGGTCAGAGAATGACAGGGAGCCAGGGATCAGATAGGGACGGGTGTTAACGGGGTCAGAGAATGACAGGGAGCCAAGGATCAGATAGGGACGAGTGTTAACGGGGTCAGAGAATGACAGGGAGCCAGGGATCAGATAGGGACGGGTGTTAACGGGGTCAGAGAATGACAGGGAGCCAGGGATCAGATAGGGACGAGTGTTAACGGGGTCAGAGAATGACAGGGAGCCAAGGATCAGATAGGGACGAGTGTTAACGGGGTCAGAGAATGACAGGGAGCCAAGGATCAGATAGGGACGAGTGTTAACGGGGTCAGAGAATGACAGGGAGCCAGGGATCAGATAGGGACGAGTGTTAACGGGGTCAGAGAATGACAGGGAGCCAGGGATCAGATAGGGACGAGTGTTAACGGGGTCAGAGAATGACAGGGAGCCAGGGATCAGATAGGGACGAGTGTTAACGGGGTCAGAGAATGACAGGGAGCCAGGGATCAGATAGGGACGAGTGTTAACGGGGTCAGAGAATGACAGGGAGCCAGGGATCAGATAGGGACGACCCCATTCAGTTCCAGTGCATATTTAAATCCAGAGGGGTATCTGTAATAGATTTTTAAAAATAAAAGAGGCCACTTCAATCACTGAGCTATTTGTTTCTCTGCAGCTTCAAGAATTCTAAAGGATGAAGAACCTTAAACTTCTCATCCTCTCTCTCTCCATCTGCCTGTTGCTGGGCAACCTGGGGGTGAGTGGCTACAGTAATGTCGAACCCTGCCAACGGTCCCGATGCAATAACTGCCATGAAAAGTTCCTATACCGGCATGTGCGTCCAAATACCCCGCTAACGACGGACCGCAACGCGTGGGAGAAGTATCTACGTGAAAAGAATGACTGCTCAAGACCCACGCAGTCCTTCCTCCATCCCAAAGACCGCGAGAGGGTGGACGCGGTCTGCTCCAGCTCTGGGGGAAAGAGGTACCAGGGGAACCTGTGCATCAGCCAAAGCCCGTTCACATTTCTAACAGTGAGGAGTGAGACTGGGACCTGCGGTGTGTCCAGCGTGCGGGAAGAGACCAAGCATTTGATCCTGGCATGTGAGGTGCTGGAGAACAGGTGTGTGCCGGTCCACTTCGAGGGGAACCGCAAGGGGAACAAGCCTGACAATAACGCTGCAGGATGTGGCAGCACGGAGAAAGGGAAGGGCTTAAGCTTCAAAGTATCAGGAATGTGGCTGGCATCTTCATTGATACTCGTGCTTCTCTCACAACTCCTTTTCTGAATGGGGGGGAGGCAGATAGTCAAACAATACATCAAAAGGAAGTTTGTTTTAAAGTGTCTGTCCTACACTCTAAAAAGAAAATGTTCCTGGAGTATCCTTTAGGGGTTCTTCAAATGTAATGTGTGGGTGAACCGTTATGAGTTCTTCAAAGAACCCCTTTTAATGGATCCTCAGAGAACTTTTGAAGAACTTTTGGGGTACATTTTTTGAACGACCCCTCTTCCCTATTATTAATAAAGGTAATACGCATAACAAAAACAACAATAACACAATATTTTATTGTTCTCAGTGTTTATTACGATTGTAGTGGCAAAAGCAGAATAATCAAATCTAAATATGAGGTAAACTCACAGCACAGCCCCAAGTCCAGTGGAAGTCCAGTGGAAGTCCAGTGGAAGTCCAGTGGAAGTCCAGTGGAAGTATATCCTCTAGCGTGTTGATGTTATTGTGTTGATGTTCTCTGTATCCATAGCCAGAATGAGGTGTATTTCTTTCTGTAATAAAGCCCTTTTGTTTGGCTGGGCCTGACTCCCCAGTAGGTGGGCCTGACTCCCCAGTAGGTGGGCCTGACTCCCCAGTAGGAGGGCCTGACTCCCCAGTAGGTGGGCCTGAATCCCCAGTAGGAGGGCCTGACTCCCCAGTAGGAGGGCCTGACTCCCCAGTAGGTGGGCCTGACTCCCCAGTAGGAGGGCCTGACTCCCCAGTAGGTGGGCCTGACTCCCCAGTAGGTGGGCCTGACTCCCCAGTAGGAGGGCCTGACTCCCCAGTAGGTGGGCCTGACTTCCCAGTAGGAGGGCCTGACTCCCCAGTAGGAGGGCCTGACTCCCCAGTAGGAGGGCCTGGCTCCCCAGTAGGAGGGCCTGGTTCCCCAGTAGGAGGGCCTGGCTCCCCAGTAGGTGGGCCTGACTCCCCAGTAGGAGGGCCTGACTCCCCAGTAGGTGGGCCTATGCCCTCCCTGGCCCACCCATGGCTGCGCCCCTGCCCAGTCATGTGAAATCCATAGATTAGGGCCTAATTGATTTATTTAAATGGACTGATTTTCTTAATTAACTGTAACTCAGCAAAATCTTTGAAATCGTTGCATGTTGCGTTTATATTTTTGTTCCGTATACTTCCATATATACTTCCATTCATTGGTGAGTAGCCCAAACTGTTCTGAAGCTACAGACAGAAGTTGGCAGATCGGTGATACTGACTTGCGGGGGTTTTTGTTGGCCAAACCGTTCGGACGCTACAGACGTTTTTGTGAGAAGAACGATTTCCGCCATGTCTCATGGTCTGACAAACAGTAGCTTGGTCACCTTCCACCACAGATGCGGAAGGACGCCGTTGGGAGGACGCCGTTGGGAGGACGCCGTTGGAAGGACGCCGTTGGAAGGACGCCATGAGGTGAATTGAGACGCAGCCCATCCAAAAGGCTCCATATCTCGAGCTTAAAGCTACAATATGTCACTTTTTGGGCAACCCAACCCCACATAGAAATATGAGTTATAGATATTTCATGAAAGCAAGTCTAAGAAGTGGTAGATCTGTTCTGTGTGCGCTATTTTTGTGTCTTTTACTTTCAATTTTGTACACAAGCAATATTTTTGGTTATTGAAAAAATATTTCACAGCAGTTTAGGTGGTACTATGATTCTCTACACAATGACTGCCTGTTTTGTCATAACCTAAAATTAGGTAAACTATTAGAATTTTATCAACCAGGAAATGGCGGAGTGATTTCTTAATAGAAGGATTTTGATGGGGATTTTTTTATTATGCTAATTAGATTTCAGCAGGGGGGCGCAGACATCGACTCTAGGGGGTGTAGACTGCCGTATCCAGGTCTCGTCCTGGGCTATAACGTTTCACTCACAACATTTAAAAGACTGCCATGTATTCAGGTCTGACCCTGTGTCTGACCCTGGGCTATGATAGCCTGGGTACCTTGTACTCTGTGTCATATGCCAAAGATGTTTAGCGTAAAAAGAGTGGCAAGGAGGGGAATGACAGCTAAACAGACTGGTACCCGTACCAGACTAGGGCTATGACGTTTCACACACAACAGTTAATAGACTGCCATGTTTTGTTCTCTCACGACATCTATTCTGAACAGAAAGACTGGTCATCTGTTTTGTCATGTGTATGTTATGGACGGTGTTGCCTGTTCCTGTGTGCCAGTCAGGGATCCTGTGTGCCAGTCAGGGATCCTGTGTGCCAGTCAGGGATCCTGTGTGCCAGTCAGGGATCCTGTGTGCCAGTCAGGGATCTGTCTATGGCTGTGGGCCCCAGTCTAATGTTGGCATCAGCATTTCAATACCTTGTACTTCATTTGAAAAAGTGTATTGTACCATGCTGAATATATGCACTATCAATAAAGGCTGATTTTGTAGAATGTTGAAGAGCAGCATCATCAGCCAGCATCATCAGCCAGCATCATCAGCCAGCACCATAGGCCTTAAAGCAGGGGTTAAACCACATGACCTCATCTGAGAGGTCACACACAAGCAGCACATTCCGAGTTGGCAGGCAAGTGCTTTACTATGAGCATGTAAACATGTAATACACCCCATCAGCCTACAACATGGGTTGGCTTTTGTAGGCCTGAAGATAAAAGGAGAAAGAAAAAAGATTTTTAGGAACTCAGTCGGGGTCTCAACTTACTATGGAGAGTTACAATAGTAGAATACATTTTGAACTCTGGTTGTGCATCATTAGTTTTTCTCTTGTTATGTCAGTCACTGACATTCACTCAATTAGCCATGTCTGCTAACATTTTTTAGATTGGTAAGTTAGTCTAGTGTCCAGCTATCTAAACTTGTAGTAATCATGGACCGGGGGGCCCTATTGATTATGTTAGTCACTCTCACTTAGATATCATATTAAAAACTGCAAACATTTCTCTTTACCCTATTGCAAAATGTGTAGAATTGCAGAAAATGTACTCTAAAACTTCCATCACAAGGATAGGAGCACGTAAGGATGCTTTATGAAAGTATCAGAGCAGTGCCGAGGTCAGGAAGAACTTAGTATTGAGATGGAATGTGGCCATTCTTCAGTGTTTCTATAGGCTGGACAGCATTCACTTTTAGCCTAGTTCTGCTCAATGGGCAATTGAACAGGAATGGAATGTGAAAGAGGAAGTTTGTTTGTGGTTTAGACAATTCTGAACTATTGGGCTATTCAGGGCTCCACTGTGACCCCTTTCCTTGTTCTACCACTCAGGTCCAGCTTCTCTATCACACATGCACTGTGTGAGGGACGTCTAGAAATAGAGGGTCATATGTGGAGCTCACCTGGTGAAACTTGTTCTGCATGCACACACAAACAGAGACACACGCATGCACACCAGTGGAGGCTGGTGGGAGCAGCTATAGGAGGACGGGCTCAGTTTCACGGCTGGAATGGAATAAATAGAATGGTATCAAACCCATCTAATGTATGGAAACCACACGTTTGACTCTATACCATTTATTCCATTCTAGCCGTTACAATGAGCCCGTCCTCCTATAGCTCCTCCCACCAGCCTCCACTGACGCGCACACTATGTAACTGAACTCACATACACGGCCGGTTCCAGGGAACTCACATAGAGGGCCGGTTCTAGGCATAAGTGACATAAACTCACATACACGGCCGGTTCCAGGGAACTAACATAGAGGGCCGGTTCTAGGCAATAGTGACATAAACTCACATACACGGCCGGTTCTAGGCATAAGTGACATAAACTCACATACACGGCCGGTTCTAGGCATAAGTGACATATACTCACATACACGGCCGGTTCTAGGCATAAGCGCCATAAACACTCCAACCCAGCTTTGTGGGGCGGGCCGTCCTTTCAGAGCTGAGAAACATGGGCTTCTAAGGCTACCTCCAACCCAGCTTAGTGGGGCGGGGCATCCTTCCAAAGGTGAGTAACATGGGCTTCTAAGGCTACCTCCAACCCAGCTTAGTGGGGCGGGGCATCCTTCCAGAGCTGAGAAACATGGGCTTCTAAGGCTACCTCCAACCCAGCTTAGTGGGGCGGGCCGTCCTTCCAAAGCTGAGAAACATGGGCTTCTAAGGCTACCTCCAACCCAGCTTAGTAGGGCGGGGCATCCTTCCAAAGCAGAGTAACATGGACTTCTAAGGCTACCTCCAGCCATTGGGACACATGGGACCACTACACTACCATGCTGTCACCACTAGGTGGTGGGAGGGCTCCAGTTGTTATTCATGCACCGACTCTTGAATCTTTCATGAAGCAAAGCATTGCTCACTATTCTACATCCCTCCTTTTCTCCCTCTCTCGTTTCCATTCCTCTCTATTGTTCTCTCTCTCTCTTTTACCCCTCCATGCACCTCTATTCTTCTCTCTCTCTCTTTTACCCCTCCATGCACCTCTATTCTTCTCTCTCTCTATTTTATCCCTCCATTCACCTCTATTATTCTCTCTTTTACCCCTCCATGCACCTCTATTCTTCTCTCTCTCTCTTTTACCCCTCCATTCACCTCTATTATTCTCTCTCTCTCTTTTACCCCTCCATGCACCTCTATTATTCTCTCTCTCTCTTTTACCCCTCCATTCACCTCTATTATTCTCTCTCTCTTTTACCCCTCCATTCACCTCTATTATTCTCTCTCTCTCTTTTACCCCTCCATACACCTCTATTCTTCTCTCTCTCTCTCTTTTACCCCTCCATTCACCTCTATTCTTCTCTCTCTCTCTTTTACCCCTCCATTGACCTCTATTCTTCTCTCTCTCTCTTTTACCCCTCCATTCACCTCTATTATTCTCTCTCTCTCTTTTACCCCTCCATTGACCTCTATTCTTCTCTCTCTCTCTTTTACCCCTCCATTCACCTCTATTATTCTCTCTCTCTCTTTTACCCCTCCATTCACCTCTATTATTCTCTCTCTCTCTTTTACCCCTCCATTCACCTCTATTATTCTCTCTCTCTCTTTTACCCCTCCATGCACCTCTATTCTTCTCTCTCTCTCTTTTACCCCTCCATGCACCTCTATTGTTCTCTCTCTCTCTTTTACCCCTCCATGCACCTCTATTCTTCTCTCTCTCTCTTTTACCCCTCCATTCACCTCTATTCTTCTCTCTCTCTCTTTTACCCCTCCATGCACCTATATTCTTCTCTCTCTCTCTTTTACCCCTCCATGCACCTCTATTGTTCTCTCTCTCTCTTTTACCCCTCCATGCACCTCTATTCTTCTCTCTCTCTTTTACCCCTCCATTCACCTTTATTCTTCTCTCTCTCTCTTTTACCCCTCCATGCACCTCTATTCTTCTCTCTCTCTCTTCTACCCCTCCATGCACCTCTATTGTTCTCTCTCTCTCTTTTACCCCTCCATACACCTCTATTCTTCTCTCTCTCTCTTTTACCCCTCCATGCACCTCTATTCTTCTCTCTCTCTCTTCTACCCCTCCATGCACCTCTATTGTTCTCTCTCTCTCTTCTACCCCTCCATGCACCTCTATTGTTCTCTCTCTCTCTTCTA